>NC_139621.1:11547123-11902123 GCF_964270895.1 Podarcis filfolensis | reverse complement strand
GCGGGAAGGTAAACGGTATTTCCGTGCGCTGCTCTGGTTCGCCAGAAGCTGCTTAGTCATGCTGGCCACATGACCCGGAAGCTGTACGCCGGCTCCCTCGGCCAATAAAGCGAGATGAGTGCCGCAACCCCAGAGTCGGTCATGACTGGACCTAATGGTCAGGGGTCCCTTTACCTTTACCTTAAGGGCTCTTGGCACCCATGTCAAAGTCGAGTTTATGGACAGTCACCCTAGCTTGCTCTTTCAGGTGCGCCAACCCCACAAGAGGCAAGTGTGCAATGGAGCAATGTTCATTGCATAGCCAGGAGGATGTCCAAAAGTGGAGTTAAGAGCATGGATCCTATTTGCAAAGCCCTCTTCCCACCTCACTGTCACGGTTGTGGCCATCAAAGTGTATTGATGCTTAGTAGGCAACAGGAAAAGAACGTCATGGAACTGATGATCATCAACATTTGGTGAAATAGATATGCTTTGTGGGATAGGAGCTATTGATGTCTCTCTGCTTTGGGCATCTGCTGGATGGCTAACTGCCCCACATCTCACTGACATTGCTGTTCTATGACAAACATATTTTCTGGCCTCATGGACAAAAAGCAGTGGAAATAAACCCACCAGTGTGATTCAGATTTGGCTCTATGTGTTATCACAAATTGCAATCTATAGAACATACCTTGAGCTGGATGTACTTAATCAATTTTTTCAGAATTGTGAGGAGCTGGTCATTTCCAACAGGTACATCTACGTTTTTGTTTATAAAGAAAAAGATAAAAAAAGTATGGTGAGATAAAGATAATTTTAACACAGAGAGAAAATCCTAAGCAATACTCTGGTTTCTTCAAAATGGAAAGTCAGTAAAATGTTTCGGCTATGCCCTATATATGAATAACTTGAATTGGAAAACAGGAGAAAGGGATTGTAAAGTTCTCAAATGCACATTTCCTCAGAGTAATTATAAACATAAATATTGCGTTTTCAAGTACTTCTGTCCCAGAGAGCTAAATGCTTCATTTATTTCTTTTCAATATTTATATACCAACTCTATACCGTCTAAATTACCATCTCTGGGTAATTTTTAAGTAAAAATTAAAACCATAAAATGCAACATGAAACAGAACTCGAAAGCGAAAGAAAACCAGCTCTAAACAAGAACTAAAATATAATTAGCAGCAGAGAATTATATCAGTACAATAGTGTGAAAACTGCTAAAATATTTAAGAATAAAAAGCCTGGGAAATAGAAAAGCTCTTTGTGTGCTAAAAATACCATAACATAGGCGACAGCAAAGCTTTTCTGGGGCACCGCTCAGAGATAGGAGACGAGTGTAATGTTCATTCATCTACCATCAGGTGAGATTTGTGCAGATGACTGAATCAATTTACCAAATGGTCAGATGCTACAGAAAACCTGCTTCCCTTTTGATTGGAAAACAGCACATGAATGGTCTAAGGAACATGGGTGAATACATTACAATAATCCACAACCCACCTGCGGGATACAGGAGCTTGTCAATGACATGAATCACACCATTGGTCGCCATAAGGTCAGATTCCTTTGCTTTTAAATCATTCACCAGAAGAGTGTCATTCACCTAAGGATTAAATAATAAAGGTAAACAACAAAAAGAGAGAATACATTTCCAAACAGTTGAAATAAATATTATTATAATGTCTAGTATCTTATATAGCGGAATGCACATGGTAAGGCAATGTTAGAAAATCCTCTTCTGGCAAAACGCTTTAGGGACTGCAAGTGAAGCCAAAAGAGTTCTGACAAAATCAGAGAAATTTCTTGGCAGGTTTCGCACATCTCTCAGAATACTGTCTCCGTCCTTCAACTTAAATTACAGGGTTAATAATTCTTGTCGAAAGGTTACTGTCAATACTCACCACTTTCAAGTACAATTTGCCGCCTTGGATAGTTTTGAGGATGTTGGTCACACGAGGTTCAAATCCGCTTCCAATGAAAACTCCTCGAGTTAAGTGATAAAGCAGAATATTCCTGAGAGCATTTTGGTCCCCTGTGGAAGCAAATCAGTGATGGACATAAGTACGGTTGGATCAATGATTCACCAAGCCTTTCCACTGGCAAGTAAAGTTTCCTACAGGGGAGCTGTTTATTTTTATTTTATTTTTTTGTGCTACAGAGAATCTGTTTACCTTTTAATCCCTTATCCCAGAACAAAATGCCCTAAATTCAAGATCTGGTTTTTTTCCACATCCACAAGGAAAATCAGAGAGTTGAGCTGGGATCAAGAACCTCTGACAAGACCAGGGGCTCTTTCACCCTTGAAAAAATAAAAATAAAATAAATACACAGTAACAAGGTTGTTGCCTCTAGTAGTGTTCAGAGTTTCATAGAAGGCATAGTAGACTGTGAATAATCCAAGAGATTATCAACTAGGGCTGGATTTTAGTGTATTGTTGATTTGTTTATTTCAACAGTTTGTGTATATCTTATTCACAGGCCCCTGAAATTCAACACGGGTATCAACTGGATATGGAATAACTGATTAGTTCAAAATCGGGAAAGGAGTACGACAAGGCTGTATATTGTCTCCCTGCTTATTTAACTTATATGCAGAATTCATCATGAGAAAGGCTGGACTAGATGAATCCCAAACTGGAATTAAGATCGCCGGAAGAAATATCAACAACCTCAGATATGCTGATGACACAACCTTGATGGCAGAAAGTGAGGAGGAATTAAAGAACCTTTTAATGAGGGTGAAAGAGGAGAGCGCAAAATATGGTCTGAAGCTCAACATCAAAAAAACTAAGATCATGGCCACTGGGCCCATCACCTCCTGGCAAATAGAAGGGGAAGAAATGGAGGCAGTGAGAGATTTTACTTTCTTGGGTTCCATGATCACTGCAGATGGTGACAGCAGTCACAAAATTAAAAGACCCCTGCTTCTTGGGAGAAAAGCAATGACAAACCTAGACAGCATCTTAAAAAGCAGAGACATCACCTTGCCAACAAAGGTCTGTATAGTTAAAGCTATGGTTTTCCCAGTAGTGATGTATGGATTTGAGCGCTGGGCCATAAAGAAGGCTGATTGCCGAAGAATTGATGCTTTTGAATTATAGTGCTGGAGGAGACTCTTGAGAATCCCATGGACTGCAAGAAGATCAGACCTATCCATTCTTAAGGAAATCAGCCCTGAGTGCTCACTGAAAGGACAGATCCTAAAGCTGAGGCTCCAATACTTTGGCTACCTCATGAGAACAGAAGACTCCCTGGGAAAGACCCTGATGTTGGGAAAGATGGAGGGCACAAGGAGAAGGGGACGACAGAGGATGAGATGGTGGGACAGTGTTCTTGAAGCTACCAACATGAGTCTGACCCAAACTGCGGGAGGCAGTGGAATACAGGAGTGCTCTGGTCCATGGGGTCACAAAGAGTTGGATACGACTAAACAACTAAACAACAACAAATCATTCAGGAGTAGGTATGGTGATGAAGTTCATTTAATGTTCATGTGCAAACCAGGCAGAGGGCCTTCTCGGTAGTGGCGCCCGCCCTGTGGAACGCCCTCCCATCAGATGTCAAGGAAATAAACAACTATCTGACTTTTAGAAGACATCTGAAAGCAGCCCCGATCTTTTACTGTGTTTTTAATGTTCTGTTGGGAGCCTCCCAGAGAGGCTGGGGAAACCCAGCCAGATGGGCGGGATATAAATAATAAATTATCATCATCATCATCATCATCATTTCCCGCCATGCATGTGATCACTCACAAGCAGTCTTCAATATGGATCTTTTCATAAACTTTTCACCACCACCCCTTTCTCATCACTGTTCTCGATCGCCAGGCTTAAGGTCGTAAATCTGCCTGGCTCACTGTCATTGTTTTTTTGATTCCCTTCCAATTCAGCATGACTGCGTGTGTATTGGAATCCTCTGCTGTGTACTCTGCCTGGTTTTTAAAAATGCATATTCTGTCTACTCCTGCTGTGACTGTCAGAAGCATGTATTCTCAGAAAATATCCACTTATTATTTGAATACACTTTGTCTGTAGGAAGTGGAAGTTTTTCCAAGAAAAGTCAAGGATCTTTAAAGGCTTAAATTCTGGTCTATGAACGCAGTAAAGATTCGTATTGTATTGTAAAGGCTTAATGGTTAGTATCAAAATGTCCAAACAGGAGCTTTGTTGTTTTATTCTGCAATAGACAACCACAGCTACTATAGAACTTGGTAGAATAAAGAGGTGTCTTCCTCTTTTCAGTCCTAGAGACTTCGGGAAGCTAAAGTGGGCAAGAGAAATCATACACCATCTCTCACAAGCAGGGCCGGATTTAGGTTTGATGATCCCCTAAACTACTGGAGGTAATGGGGCCCTTTATATGTCCAGCTGTCCTTCATCAAAAACAAATTGACACTGGTTTTTTGTTGCTGAATATATGGTAATATGTGGATGTAATAGGTATCTAAAGCCATTTGTACATAATATGTATTTTATCAAGTAATTGTTGAACTGAAATACCATTAAGAAGAAGTATGTTAATAGTGAAATACAACCCTGTATATATTAATGAGCAAACCAGTGATATTTTAGGGAGCAAGCTAGCAGGTGGAGCCCATTACCTACATCATAGGAGCCTACACAACACAAAACACTGTGGCTGTATGTAGGTTTTATTTTATTTGTTTTTTATCTTATATTTTGGAAATGTACATCCAGTGTTTTCCCCCTTTAAATTTTTTGGGGGCCCCCGAGAGAGTGGAGCCCTAAGCTATAGCTTGTTTAGCTTATACGTAAATCCAGCACTGCTCACAACATTGAAAAGGACTACTGCAGAGAAGCCACTGGCTCTGTGATCTTCTTTTTGTGACCTACTTACTTATCAGGGTCTGTTTCTCCTGCTCAGTCAAGCCTTTGAAAGCATCATTAGTTGGGACAAACAAGGTCCAGTCACCAGGTTGAGAAAGAACCTCCTCTAAGTCTGCTGCTTCCACTAGGCTGAGGAATGTGCTGAGGAAGAAAAGAGAGCACAAAACAATTAACAACTGCCCAGTTTCTGCATGAAGATTGTCCTATTGTTTCAGATGAAGGTGTTCACAGGCAGAAGAGTGTCCCTAAAGACAGATTCATATTATGAAGGAGTGAAGGGTGGCAAACTCATCAATCATCATCATCATATTCACCATCATGATCTTTTAAAAGCGTTAAAAAACTGCAAAAAATATCTAAAACCAAGTTTAAAATATTTCAAAAACATTTTCAGAACAGTTTACAACTGGTTAGGGAACCTTTCAATGTTTGATGCGTTACTGTATTTTAATATTTTGTTGGAAGCCGCCCAGAGTGGGGAAGCCCAGCCAGATGGGCGGGGTATAAATAAATTTATTATTATTATTATTATTATTATTATTATTATTATTATTATTATTTAAAACCTACTCACGCAACTAGTGATTTCAGGAGTTGCCAGGAACTCTGTCTTTCAGCCATCAAATGGCTGGATAAACAGGGATATTTCTGAATTCCTCCTGGAAGTCAGTAATGAAGGAAACAAGGTGTACTTCACCAGGAATGGCATTCCACAAACGGGGAATTGCCACAAGAAAGTCCTGTCATGGGTCAACGCCAACTAGGCAGCTCCCGGTGGTGGCAACACCACCAAGGTCCCACCTGCCAATTGGAGGGTCTGAGATGGTTGACACTAGGTAAGTTGCTGCTTGAGTCCCAAAACATTTAGAGCTCTGTATGCTAATAATAAGGGGTGTGGGTGGTGCTGTGGTCTAAACCACTGAGCCTAGGGCTTGCCGATCGGAAGGTCGGCGGTTCGAATCCCCGCGATGGGGTGAGCTCCCGTTGCTCTGTGCCTGCTCCTGTTCACCTAGCAGTTCGAAAGCACGTCAAAGTGCAAGTAGATAAATAGGTACCGCTCCGGCGGGAAGGTAAACGGTGTTTACGTGTGCTGCTCTGGTTTCGCTAGAAGTGGCTTAGTCATGCTGGCCACGTGACCCAGAAAAACTGTCTGCGGACAAACACCAGCTCCCTCGGCCAGTAAAGCGAGATAAGCGCCGCAACCCCAGAGTCGTTCACGACTGGACTTAATTGTCAGGGGTCTGTTACCTTTACCTTTATGCTAATAATAACCCCTTGAATTGGGCCCAGTAGCTCACTGGCAGTCAGTGCAGTACATTCAGGTGTGGTGATACATTGTCCCTTTTTTTCTGCCCCCATTACCAGTATAGAAGCCACATTCCACATTAGCTACCAGCTCCAGACCATCTTCAAGGGCAGCCACACATACAGCACATTACAGCAGTCCAGATGGGAGGTCACCAATATGGTGTCCTCAGTTTGTTGTAGGACTCCAATTCCCATCGGGCCCTGCCAGAATGACCAACTTTCAGGGATTCTGGTAGTGATAGTCCAACAACATCTAGAGGGTGCTATATTGGCTATATTTAGGCAATGTACGTGACTGAATTCTACTGGGATGTTTCAGACATAAACAGCAAGGCTGCTGCTTTTCATCTTTTCCCTCTTTTCCTTGAATTTAAAGAAAGAAAAAGCACCACAAGCATGCTGGGATAGGAGCAACCAGCAAGAAGATACGAACAGCAAGGCGGTGAAAATATAGTACTCTCTTTTTCTGATATACCCTCCGACATTTCTGGCTGGAAAATGTGGAAAGCAATAAATGATTCATTCTCCTAGTCAGATTTTTTTCCTGGAGAACATTATAGCTGTTGTTTTTTAAAAAAATATTTTGCAGTCTTGCCTCCAGCTTCGTGGACTTGATCATGATAATAGTTGACATTCGCATGCATACGCAATATATCTGCCAAAGTACATTTAGAGGTAGTATATATTGAGAGCTCCAAAATGCAAGTACCAAGACAGTTCCTGTATCTTTGCGCTACTCATAAGGAAAATTGGCACAGATGCTGCTTCTCCTATCAATACAGCATTAGAACTGGAATTCTCCCTTCCAACTGTAGTCTGAACTTTATTGTATTTGATTCCTTTGCTATGGCTTGCGGCTGATGCAAATAAAGATTCTATCATCTATAATCTATCTATCTATTTATCTATCTATCATCTATCTATCCATCATCCATCATCTATCATCTATCATCTATCTATCATCTATCTATCATCTATCTATCTATCATCTATCCATCCATCTATCTATATCTATCATCCATCTATCTATCTATCTATCTATCTATCTATCTATCTATCTATCTATCATCTATCTATCATCTATCTATCTATATCTATCTATCATCTATCTATATCTATCTATCTATCTATCTATCTATCTATCTATCATCTATCTATATCTATCTATCATCATCTATCATCTATCTATCATCTATCTCTATCTATCATCTATCTATCTATATCTATCTATCTATCTATCTATCTATCTATCTATCTATCTATATCTATCTATCATCTATCTATATCTATCTATCATCATCTATCATCTATCTATCTATCTATCATCTATCTATCTATCTATCTATCTATCTATCTATCTATATCTATCATCTATCTCTATCTATCTATCATCTATCTATCTATCTATCTATCTATCTATCTATCTATCTATCTATATCTATCTATCTATCTATCTATCTATCTATCTATTTATCTACCATCTATCTATCTATCTATCTATCTATCTATCTATCTATCTATTGTCTGAAAGGTTTGGAGGTTTCCCTGGGATCTAGCCCCAGCTTTTCTTTTAAAATTTCATTGTGGACTTATGAGCCACTGTTTGCTTTTTAAATTACTAAGTATTAAAATAATTGTTTCATTTTATGATCCCCCAAACCTCTAATTACAGATGGCAGGCTATTCACTAAAACTGGTGACAAGAGTCATCCACTCACAATACTTTACGGATTTTATTGTCCTTTTAGATCATTTTCACTCCAAGCCTAAAACAACAACAGTTAAACTGAGGGTGGGAATTTTTAAAAGAATGATTCTCAACATCACTCAGTATCAGCGTGTATAACTGAAATCTCATCTTTCTGTTTAGTTTGCTGGGGGGGGGGGAGGGAGTTTTGATACGGTTAAAAATCATGGTTTACCTGAATCGTTTATCCGATCTCAATACTTCATGTAGAGTTTTCTCTGCTGGATCAATTAATTCCCTGAAAATGTGGATAAATCCATTTCTTCCCTCTTTGCTTCCTCGAACCATGCATGAATTCTCAACACATACAGCCTAGTAATGAAAAAATAAACAGAAGTATCACAAAATGCAGCCTTGTGGGTAATCATATTAAACAAGCTCTCGATTATGCAACTTCTCCAAACTTTTGTGCTATATAAAATGTAGTTCACCCAGTTCTCTTGCGGGTGCTTAATTTCTGCTCTTTTCAGGAACCAATGTTCCCTGTTGGCTGTACAAAATGTGCAGTATAGCAACGAATGGCACAGCTTTTTTCTAGATGGATGGAGTGGAAAGAGACTTTCTTACTGATCATGTTTGCATGGGACCAAGAAGTTTGCTTTGGTCCACAAAACTTTGAGCTGTTGTGCGACTTTTCAAGGGAACAAGGGGAGCGAATGTGAAAGAACATTTTCCTACTGTGGCTATGGAGAAACCACAGAAATGTTTTAATTTTTTTTTACTTAAAGCCAGCCATTTGTTTGTATTTGAAATATACCGTTCTCCCCGAATGTGTTTACAAGCTAAGCTGGATGGATATGAAGAAATCCAAGGCAGGAACAGGAAACAGTTTTAAAAGTATCTAAATGGTCTTCAAACATTCTCAGAACCCAAATTTTGCACTCTGGCTCAGATTATTCCCAGGGTTGCGATATCCTGAAAGGTCTCCTTCCCTTTTAAGGCTCACTTTCTCCCCAGATAGCCTTTCCCATCAAACACTTGGATTGATGGGAGAAACTGAATCTGGAAAGATTTCGCTTTCGGTACTGTTCTTTAAAGTACAACTAACAAAGGAACAGCTCTCATGGTTCAGGCTAGGCCACTAGAGATGGGCAAATTTTGCAAGTTCTCATTTTTCCAATCTTAAATTCAGTTCTTACTGATTTCCCATTCAGTCTGTGATTATTATTTTTAATCCACATGAAAATACAGTGGTACCTCTGGTTACGTACTTTATTCATTCTGGAGGTCCGTTCTTAACCTGAAACTGTTCTTAACCTGAAGCACCACTTTAGCTAATGGGGCCTCCCACTGCCGTCGCGCCACTGCTGCACAATTTCTGTTCTCATCCTGAAGCAAAGTTCTTAACTTAATACTACTTCCAGGTTAGCAGAGTCTGTAACCTGAAGTGTTTGTAACCTGAAGCGTTTGTAACCCGAGATACCACTGTACACCAGAATTTCAGTGTGAAGAACTCCTAACATACACATTCTTGTATGCAATTTCCCCAAATATACACATTTTTTTTTGCAAAGCAATTCTCTTAATGCATACTTTTGTATACACAACGTTAGCCTAGCATACATGTTTTTGACATTACTCAGCTGGAGAACTGTACTGCAAAATTCATAAAAGTGTGAATTTTTAAGGATTACTCTACTTTGCCTCATGTATTGTTTGGGAAACAGCTAGTTAGGTAGGCTTGCCTTTAAATGTAAGATGAATCAAGTTTCTTCCCCCTCCCTAATGGCAACCCATTTCCAAGTTTAAAGCCTCAGTTCTCAGATTCTCAGGAGCATCGGGCTCACTAGTCACCTTTCCAACAAGTCAATTTGATTGCTGGCATTAATCCTTGCTCTCTGAAATCACTTTTTTTTTCATTGATGTACTCAACACATGGAACTGCCTTCCAATCTTATTCTTCTAATTTGCTAAAGCACTGATCTTCAACTGGTGGATTGGGACCCACTAGTGGGACATAGCCTGTCCAAGGTGGATCACAACAGGAGAAGAAGAAGAAGAGTTTGGATTTGATATCCCGCTTTATCACTACCCGAAGGCATCTCAAAGCGGCTAACATTCTCCTTTCCCTTCCTCTCCCACAACAAACACTTTGTGAGGTAACTGAGGCTGAGAGACTTCAGAGAAGTGTGACTAGCCCAAGGTCACCCAGCAGCTGCATGTGGAGGAGCAGAGACGCGAACCCGGTTCCCCAGATTACGAGTCTACCGCTCTTAACCACTACACCACACTGGCTCTCATACATAGCACTACCACTATGCAAATATATGGTAAAAGACTAAGAAATGGCTCCCCAGTATTTTTGGGTTAAAAGTGGGTCTTGGGCCCAAGATTCTTGCTTTAAATCATGCATTTTCCCAGCTGCTGTCAATCTCCCAGCTAGACATCATTAAAAAGCACAACTGTGAATAATTCACTACACCTCTCTGTAAAACCGTATACAATCCTTCTTCCCAAAGGCCACACACTGCCAAAAGCTCATGGACAAGATTGCTAACCAGAAACACTGGGGAGATGAAACAATGGACTCATTCCTTATAAAATTTACCTCCAGATACAGAAGAAAAACATTTCGGATCCTGGCTCCTTAGAGCTTGTTCCTGCCCCACTTTAAATCAAAGGAATACTAAGAACACAAGCAGAGCAGGGAAAAATCACTGGGCAACTTTGGATACTGGATTTCCATGGTAAAATCCAATTTCTGTTAAAACGGGGCAACATAATTTACTCTTATTCTCAAAGGGCATTGGATCTCTCCAACTGTAAATATTGAAAACTATACAGTCGTACCTTGGATCTTGAACGCCTTGGGTCCTGAACAAATTGGCTCCTGAACGATCGAAACCCGGAAGTGAGTGTTCCGGTTTTCAAACTATTTTTGGAAGCTGAATGTCCAACAGGGCTTCCACGACTGCCAATTGGCTGCAGGAGCTTCCTGCAGCAAATCAGAAGCCGCACTATGTTTTTCGAATGTTTTGGAAGTCGAATAGACTTCAAGAACAGATTCCATTTGACTTCCAAGGTACGACTGTACTGTGTAAAGAATACCTTTCAAAACCGGTACCTGCCAGGTTCCTAGCACAGACACATATTTAACTATAGAATTGTTGGAGATGGTTTAGCAAGGATTCCAGATTTAACTTTGGGGTCTAAGAATTACTGAAATTTAAAAAAAGTTTTTAATAAGGCACAGTGAAGTAACATAATAGTGTAGATTTTCATGATTATGTTGGAGAACCCTATCCCTTTTCCAGCAGTTCCAACACATTGCAATCTTTTGCTGTCATAAATGTTTCCCGAGTTTCAAAATTCACTTACTGTACGATACACAAATACTCTGAGCTTCTTTCCTCCCAGTGTCTCCAAGAACTGTCCATTGTAGAGGTCATTCAGGCCAATTTTCACTTTCAAAATGTGATTCTGCAGAATCAATCTGAGGATCCTCTGGTCCGTAGTTAAGACGTCATCTAACAGTTTGGATAGAACATAAATTAGGTTTTGTTCATGTAGTTTTACATATAATCTCAGATATAATGGAAAATGATATTCACCTCCATTCAGCTTTGGGCTCATTCTTTCACATCTGTTATTTACCCAAAAACCAACAATTGCCTCTTTTTAAAGCATGCAATAATTTGCATGATGCATTGTCCTCCACTGAATTCAGATGCGTGAAGAACTATTTGAGTGGTCAAATAAATGCAAAGGTACGGAGAAAGACTGGCAGTAGCAGGCTGAGATGCAGTGACAGTCTTTTCTCTTGGTCAAGATGAGCCTCATTATCCAATATTTGTACCCATCTGGAGCCTCTCCAAGCTCCAAGCTTGGTTGTAGATGTAATTCAGTCATAGACATAATTGGGAATTTGGGGGCGGGGAAATTCTCTCTCTTGCTCTGACTCTTTTTAAAGCAAGTCCAGACACTTCTATACCAGGAATTTGAGTTAACTGTTACTGTCCTCACAGGCTGTAGTAATGACAACTCAGCCAGGCCAGTCTTGGTGCATATATATGTGTGTGCATCAGAGAACAGAGCAACGACTCTCCTCCTCCAGCATTTGTGCTTCCACCAGCAGTTGATAAGATTGGCTCCTCAGGAATGCCTCTCCCTCTGAAGCCATGAAAGGTAAAGGTCAAGGACCCCTGGATGGTGAAGTCCAGTCAAAGGTGACTATGGGGTGGCAGCACTCATTTCGCTTTCAGGCTGAGGGAGCCGGTGTTTGTCCACAGACAGTTTTCCGGGTCATGTGGCCAGCATGACTAAACCACTTCTGGTGCAACAGAACACCGTGACGGAAACCAGAGCATACAGAGCCGTTTACCTTCCCGTCACAGCAGTACCTATTTATCTACTTGCACTGGCATGCTTTCAGACTGCCAAGTTGGCAGGAGCTGGGACAGAGCAACAGGAGCTCACCCTGTTGTGGGGATTCAAACCGCCGACCTTCTGATTGGCAAGCCCAAGAGGCTCAGTGGTTTAGACCACAGCGCCACCCACGTCCCATGACAGTGAAGCAACCATAGCTGGAACTACCAGGCACTCACTCCTAACCATGGAGGCCCCATGGACTTCCAGCAACAGGTCTCACGGAGCTATCTTCTTGTATTGATCAACACTTATTTGTAGAGTCTGAGCATCCTAAATCTATCAAAGGCATTTCAGTTTCAGTGATTGTAAGTAGTTTCCACTCTCTCGTGTTGGACTTCTTCACAAAGTTGTTGAATAAGATATTTAAGATATCTCCTAAGAGTTTTTTTAGTGCCACCAAGTCTGTCGGTCTACCTACCGGAGAAAGCCCCATTCACTGGAGCTAGCAAGGTATATTCTTCCTCTGGCTTTAAAGCTGCGGCCAAGCCAACCTGAGACACCAGGTCTTTGAAGGTGGTTTGTTGAGGACCAGCAAGCTCTATAACTTGCTTAGCTGAAATTGAGGAAGAAATGGGTGGACATTAGGTTTCGCTCCAAAACTCTCGGCAAACAGACAAATATTTTTTAAAGGATACAAAGGAATATCCATAGAGTTGATAAATGGGTTACTTCTTCAAAAGAGACAATTAGTTGAGAAAACCTGCCTATCTATTCCAGGGGTCAGTTAGTACTAGAGAAAGTGCATAGGACTGGAAGTCACCTGTGTGTCACTCTCAAGGCAAATCTTTAAAAATGTAGTATGAACACAGACAACTGGGAAACACTGGCCTGCGAGCGCTCCAACTGGAGAACAGCCTTTACCCAAAGGTGTCATGGGCTTTGAAGACACTCTAACTCAGGATGAAAGGGAGAAATGTGCTAAGAGGAAGGCACACTCGGCAAACCTTCACTGTGACCAACTCCCGCCCAGAAACCTATGTTCCCACTGTGGAAGGATCCAGAATTGGCCTCCACAGTCACTTATGGACTCACTGTTAAAACCGTGTTTATGGAAGACAATCTTACTCGGCTATGAGTGATCGCCAAAGAAGAAGAAGAAGAAGACTCACCGGAGTCAGGAATAAGCACTTGGTCTACTAGATGAATGACACCATTGCTTGTCACAATGTCTTTTCGCTTCACCATTTTGACGCCATTGATTGTCAAGCTTTCACCATCACAGCCAACTTCGACAGTATTGCCTTCCAAGGTCTCGTAGACACCTCCACTCATGATGGCTTCAGAACACTGGAGAGTATTCAGAATGTGGAACTTCATCAGAGCTAAACAGGGGAGAGAACAGAAAGGACTCAAATGAAACCTGAGGCGATGCTGCAGCCATCTAAAACTGGTACGTTTTAGAAAATACAATGCCATTATAAACAGTTAATGTAATGAGTTTTGCTTTCGTTTTGTAAATAATGACATTCATTTCCACTAGAGATTGGAACATAACAACATTCTTAACTATTTAGGGGGAAAGAGAAATTCCCACACACCTTTAGTAGTACCCATACTGAAACATTTGCTATGTGCTTGTTCCAGCTAGAAAAGTGAGTATGGACTGCACTTGAACAAGACCTTATATGCCTTTGGACAAGGGCTTAGCCCTTCAAATGTACATTTCATTGTGAATTTTATTTTGTACCTTGCAATTTATTACATTAGAATCAAAATCATGAGCAGAAAAATAGCAAAACTATTAAATAGCACATATAGCTAGGGATATTTAGAACATATATTTAAACTGTTTCATTAAAAAGAACAACCTGTACATTATCTCTCTGGTGGCAATATGTGACATGAATCAGTAACTTGCTGTTTGTGGGAGGGGGGCAGAGGGAGAGGCAAAAGTTGCCAGTGCTGCTTATTTCAGACAGTTCATACCGAGCTGCCAGAATGGTGCTCGTTTCACATATCAATCTCTTAGCCATTCCTGCATTGCAGGGGGTTGGACTAGATGACCCTTGGGGTCTCTTCCAGCTCTACAGTTCTATGATTCTGTGATTCTACTATGTTATGCAGGAATCTCAAACCCAATCGCATTTGGCCATTAAGCCTACACCAGGGGTCAGCAAACTTTTTCAGCAGGGGACCGGTCCACTGTCCCTCAGACCTTGTGGGGGGCCAGACTATATTTTGAAAATAATAATAATAATTCCCATGCCCCACAAATAACCCAGAGATGCATTTTAAATAAAAGCACACATTCTACTCATGTAAAAACACCAGGCAGGCCCCACAAATAACCCAGAGATGCATTTTAAATAAAAGGACACATTCTACTCATGAAAAACACGCTGATTCCCAGACCGTCTACAGGCTGGATTGAGAAGGCGATTGGGTCGGATCCAACCCCCCGGTCCTTAGTTTGCCTACCCATGCCCTACATGTTCACACCGCAGGTTTCCCAAGTAGCAATGCAGTTCTCCTAATGAGCTGTCACAACCCAAACATACTATGATGAACTCAGCATCTGAATTCAAAAGCAGAAGCCACAGGAGAAAGCAATATGCAGCAACCCCACTAGCCCCTGTGTGGCATAACAAGTCTTCGTCCAGTTTCTGGAACACTGTGAGAGAGCCAGTCTAATGAGGTTCTTTGGACAGGGAGACCTATAGTAGGAATTTTAAACTTGGTTGTCTCTCAGCAAGGCTGTTGAAACTATTCTAACCGTTGCCACTATCATAACATAATAATAGCTCTGGATTATAATAATAGGTTATTACATCTATCATGACTGTGAAACTCACGAGCCCTTAATCAAATAATATGATCCCTATATTTAAAATGTGAATTGGAGACCAATATTTGACCTGAACCCTTATTTACAGTGCACTTAAAAGACAGCGATGATCTAAGATATTTTGGTACTTGAGGAAGGAAGTTCAAATTCCCCCTGCAATTGTAAAAATGTAATAAGCACACTAATTGACACCTAGCTCTGCCTCACAATAGAGGCTGCCCTAAAAAAGCAAACACCAAAAAGTGGTCACATTTCTCTTTTTGCTCCCCAACTTATTCCTTTTCAATGGACAAAATAGGCTAGTGGCCAGTCAGTTGGTAACCATAGAATCAATTTTGTCCCCCAACCACATCTACCTATTTTAGTGTGAAGCTACTCCCTCATTTTTCTTTAAAATATCAGTGTGCTTCTGGTGCACTCTGATAACATGGAAAAGAAAGCTTCACTCTTCCCGCTCTTTTATGCAGCATTTTCTGCGGTGCCAAGTGGGGTAATTGATCTAACAGGCCAGTTGGGAATTCCCTCCCGGTAAGACGGTTCTCAGCTGGCATGCGGCAAAGGTGTTACGAGAGAAGCGGTAAGGCTAAAGGCATTTCCAGCCTTTTCCTGCCAATCTTTAACAGGCGCATGGTCCCACTGAGATAAAAAACCAACTGGAGTGAGTTATAAAATCGACAGCCAGCCCAACAACTAGACCTGACACCTAGGTAAACTGCCAAGGCACTTCTCTAACTTAAACATCTGACTTTGTAGTTTCCCTTCCTTACCAGAAATTTCCTTTTTTATCAGGGACAGTGCTTTGGTCATGGTCAAAAACCCCTCAATTTGATTTGGAAACGGCTCTGCTAGAGAATTCTCGTGGGAGAGGTTGCCTTCTCCTCAGAGAGTTCTAAACTGATGTCTTACTTGAAATACCAGGTTTCTTGAAAGACCACTTCCTTCCAAATGTACCTTCTTGAAGCTTAAGAAATCCTGCTCCTGGTTAAGTCAGGAAGGTAATTATGAGCGATACAACCTTTCTGGTAGCCGCACCCCGGGTATGGATTTGTTTTCTCAGAAAAGTTTGCCTGACGCCATATTTTTGGTCAGGCAAACCTTTCTGTTTACCCAGGCCCAGTGGCGTAGCGTGGGTTGTCAGCACCCGGGGCAAGGCAAGTAATTTGCGCCTCCTAACCCGTGGATTTGCGCCCCCTAACCCTAACCCCCAGATGTTGCGCCCGGTGCGGCCGGCCCCCCCTGCACCCCCCACGCTACGCCACTGCCCAGGCCTTCCAAGCAACTTAGGTAACCTGGATCTCTGAGTTTATAATTTTGGGACAATTGTGCTCTTTTTGTTGTTGCATTTATTTGGTTTTGATTTTAATGCTGCTATGGTTTATTATTATTTATTAAATATGAATTAACACCCTTCATCCGCAGATCTCAGGACGCTTCACAACATAAAATTTGTAGTAAAAATAACAACAGCAGCAGCAGCAAACCAATAATTCTCCCTCCCACAACTCATTTAAAAGGGCATCGGATGTCAATCAACCAAAGGCCTGGTTGAAGAGGAACGTTTTTGCCAGGCGTCTAAAGGAGTATAATGAAGGTGCCGGGTGAACTTCCCTGGGGAGAGCATTCCACAAATGGGGAGCCACTGCAGAAAAGGCCTGTTCTTGTGTTGCCACCTTGGGACCTCTCATGGAGGTATAGGTTAGTTCATATGGAGAGAGGCAGTCCTTGAGGTATTGTGGTCCTGAGTTGCTTATTTTTTAGTTTCAAGGTTTTATTATTATTACAGTGGTACCTTGGTTCTCAAACGCCTTGGTTCTCAAATGCTTTGGTTCTCAAACTCCAAAAACCCAGAAGTTCATGTTCTGGTTTTCAAACTTTTTTCGGAAGCCGAACATTCGATGCGGCTGTTGTTTCCGGGGCACCTGCACCAATCAGAAGCTGTGCCCTGGTTTTTGAACATTTCGGAAGTCAAACGAACTTCTGGAACTGATTAAGTATGGCGCTTTTGTTTTTGCTATTAATTTTGCATTTTTGTTTTTGAGGCTTTTTCGATTAAATTGTTTTTGTGACTGTGTGGAACCCAGTTCAGATTGTTTGACTGTGTGACTGTGGAAATGGATAAAAGCCCCCCATCCAAACAAAGATTATCATCAGTGCAGGTAAGAAACAAAAAATAATTTAAATTTTTATCATCTACAATATCTTATTTATTTTATAGTACAGTACATTGATTATTGCTTTCAACTTATGGATCAATGGTCTCGTTAGATAGTAAAATTCATATTAAATTGCTGTTTTAGGGGTTGTTTTTAAAAGTCTGGAACGGATTAATTCAGTTTGCATTAGTTTCTATGGCAAAGCGCGCCTTGGTTTTGGAACACTTTGGTTTTGGAACGGACTTCCGGAACGGATTAAGTTTGATAACCAAGGTACCACTGTATTATTATAAGCTGCCCAGAAAACTTTGTGTTATGGGGCAACATTCAACTGCACCAAATAAACAAAGAAATTACACATACATAGTTAGACGCCAGGGGAAGGTGAAGGTTATGACATGATTAAAACAATTGGAGCAGAAATGTTATTTTCAGTCAAACGAGATTGTCGTAAGCTTATAGGAGGAAGATAGCATTTGAGAGATGGTTTTATAGTGAGCACTTCCAGATATCCTGTTTCTAAAGCTGAGCACGACTCCCTCGAGA
This sequence comes from Podarcis filfolensis, assembly GCF_964270895.1. Classification (NCBI taxonomy): domain Eukaryota; kingdom Metazoa; phylum Chordata; class Lepidosauria; order Squamata; family Lacertidae; genus Podarcis; species Podarcis filfolensis. Next base: position 11,884,384 of record NC_139621.1, on the reverse strand, counting down.
TCCTCCCTTTCTTTTTCCTTTGACATATGAAGCAGGGAAAATTCTTACTCCTACACTGTCTATGTATCAACTGCCCTTTCTTAATGAGAAGAACAGATGCAAGCTGTAACTTGCAGTAACCATTAGCTGTAAAGATTCAAATGGGACTTCCCTTTCCTTTTATAGAATGTTTATGGGATACAAAAGTATACCATTTGAGTAGTTCTGAGCACATTTCAAATGCAGGAAGTTTCATTTACTAGAGCTTAGTTGGTTAGGTTTTGTATTCTCAGCGGTTGCACCAATTACACTGAAAGGTGCTGTTACAGCTTTCTCAGTTTCATCTGCTCAAAGCATAATAGTACATAAGGCATATTCAAGAGCTGGAGCTGTTGTGAACATTAATGTCTCATTGCTGCTATTATTTTCCTAAAAAGGGCATGTATGAAAGGTTGTCTTTCTAAGTAAGCTGAAGCTGACCACATGTGCTCTAGGTACAGTTTTTCAGATAGATACCCATAATGTTAGAAAAGATGTGGGAAGACAAGGAGAAGCCACCCTTCCAATCATCATTTGTTGTTGTTTGTTGTTTAGTCGTTTAGTCGTGTCCGACTCTTCGTGACCCCATGGACCAGAGCACGCCAGGCACTTCTGTCTTCCACTGTCTCCCGCAGTTTGGTCAGACTCATGTTTGTAGCTTCGAGAACACTGTCCAACCATCTCATCCTCTGTCTTCCCCTTCTCCTTGTGCCCTCAATCTTTCCCAACATCAGGGTCTTTTCCAGGGAATCATCATTTACCTGGTAACTTATTTCAAACTCCTTACAGGCTTACACATTATGCAGCGATGGGCTAATGGAAATACAGTGGTACCTCGGGTTAAGTACTTAATTCGTTCCGGAGGTCCGTTCTTAACCTGAAACTGTTCTTAACCTGAAGCACCACTTTAGCTAATGGGGCCTCCTGCTGCCGCCGGAGCACAATTTCTGTTCTCATCCTGAAGCAAAGTTCTTAACCCAAGGTACTATTTCTGGGTTAGCGGAGTCTGTAACCTGAAGCGTATGTAACCTGAGGTAAGGTAAAGGGACCCCTGACCATTAGGTCCAGTCGTGACCCACTCTGGGGTTGCAGTGCTCATCTCGCTTTATTGGCCAAGGGAGCCGGCGTACAGCTTCCGGGTCATGTGGCCAGCATGACCAAGCCGCTTCCGGCCAACCAGAGCAGCCCACGGAAACGGCGTTTACCTTCCCGCAGGAGTGGTACCTATTTATCTACTTGCACTTTAACATGCTTTCGAACTGCTGGGTTGGCAGGAGTAGGGACTGAGCAACGGGAGCTCACCCTGTCGCGGGGATTCGAACTGCTGACCTTCTGATTGGCAAGTCCTAGGCTCTGTGGTTTAACCCACAGCGCCACCCGCATCCCTAACCCGAGGTACCACTGTACATTTATGTGATGAGCTGTAGATGCAAGACAGTGGCAACACTGATAGCTTGGGAACAACTTGCAGAAAGGTAATGAAAGGAGGATAAGTAGCAGAAATCCCGCCCCCCCATGGAGGGGTCCTCGTCCTCAATGGGTTCATTCACACTTTCACTTGACCCCTACTTTGATTGTATTGTATGCCAGCAAAATCCCCCCCTCCCAGTTCTGAGAGCTTTTCTCATTTTTTCCACAGCTGTGCCTTGCAAAAATCTGATCTCGCCCGCTGAATTGAAGATTGGCTGAGCAAAATCTCCCTTCGGATTTTTTTGCACATCTGATAAGGTTCATTTCAGCAGGTAAAATTGGATTTTCGCAAGGCACAGCTGCGGAACAGCGAGAAAAGCTCTCAGACCCTGGGGGATTCATCGGTACACAATACAACCAAAATACTGGTCAAGCAAAAGCGGGAATGAGCCCTGAGTTTTGACGAGGAACAATCCAAAGAATGTGTTGGGCTGTGCTGCTGCAAATGGGAGTGCAATACACCAGGTTCCCCTACAAACACAGCCGACTCAACAGCTATTTATTACTTCTCTAGGGTTGCCATATTTCAAACAGTGAAAATCCATACAGAAACGTTGTTGAGCTTTTTGGGCAAAAACGCAACATATGGCAACTTTAATTTATCTCACTTATTAGAGGCAGTTGTCATGCCTCCTGGAACAGAGATGGGTTCAAAATAATTGCACATGGACAATTTTGTCATACATATTTACAGCAAATGGTCTAACATGGTGGGAGACATATCATGTTCTTAACTATTGCTTTCCAAAGCTGTGAAATGGATCGTCTCTTTTTCTTCTCCCACAATATCAACTTTACAGAAATACCTTTAGCTGCCACCTTGTCGTTCATAATCCTGTTTAAGACTCCACGTGGAAGTTTCTCAAAAGCTTCGTTGGTAGGAGCAAAGAGCGTGTATTGCCCAGGCTTCCCAAGAGTTTCCATCACATCTGATGCCATGGCAGCCGTCTTGGAAAGAAAGAGATGCCGTTATTAAGCACCTTGATATTTTAGGTACAGAAAAGCAATATTTAAAATGAGCCGAGTATGGTAATACTCTTCCCATGGTCACTTAAGACCGGTATTTTTTCATAGTCACCCGATTGGGCAACTCATAATATAATATGTAAGCATTATAGAGTTGTTTTCCTAGATGTATCTCACAAAAGTAGGAACATTTACATGCCTGCATTGCAAGGACGCTTCCCCTACCCCATGTGCTCATTTGGCTACTCAACAATTAGCTAGAAAGCCAGATGCATATATTATATTTACATGTTTTTTTTGGTCTGTGTGTGTATAAAAGGTAAAGGGACCCCTGACCATTAGGTCCAGTCGTGGCCGACTCTGGGGTTGCGGCACTCATCTCACTTTATTGGCCAAGGGAGCCAGCGTACAGCTTCTGGGTCATGTGGCCAGCATGACTAAGCCGCTTCTGGCGAGCCAGAGCAGTGCATGGAAGCGCTGTTTACCTTCTTGCCAGAGCGGTACCTATTTATCTACTTGCACTTTGACATGCTTTCGAACTGCTAGGTTGGCAGGAGCAGGGGCCAAGCAATGGGAGCTCACCCCGTCACGGGGATTCAAACCGCCAACCTTCTGATCGGCAAGTCCTAGGCTCTGTGGTTTAACCCACAGTGCCACTCGCGTCCCAGTGTGTGTGTATATATAAATAAAATTAAGGCTGCCATAGCACAGCTCCCATTGGAGTATTTGTAGTGGCTCATGCCAGTCCAGGATTTGCAGAACAGCAGTGGCCATGGAATGGGAGCTGGGAGGGCAGAACACTGAGAGCAGAAAATAGTGGGAGAAGCTGGAAGAGACTGGGGAGGGTTTCTTTATAAAGAAGTTTTTGACATGGAAAAATAGCAGGCAGGTGTCCAACACAAAAGCTAACACCAAAAAGCTAACTGTGTTAGATGTGTGCTTAAATCAGGATGCAGCAACTATCAAGGCTAAAGGCTAAAGGACGTTCATAATTACGAAGGAAAGCTTAGCTTACTCTGAGAGATGAAAGATCATCTTCCACGTCAAGGAAGTCTTGAATGGTATTTCCAACAGGGGTCAGCACACGGTCGATGACATGCACAACACCATTTGTAGCAATTTGGTTACCATGGATGATTCTAGCGCAGTTAACCGTAACAACCTGCATTTGAAGAATGGTGCCAGAGAATATTAAGCACAGAACTCGCCGGCAACCAGAAGATTATCGAGAAAGCGTCACACATTTCTTTATTCTTCTAGCGCCTTTATGGGATGTGTGATGAGATGTCTCCTATAAAACATTCTGGAAAGAATCTAGCTAGAACACACATTGCAATGAAACTTGTACTGGATGCATTTCACTTCCTACGTCTGGTAGCAATAATGTTTTTAAATTCTTTAAGGTGAACATTCAGAGCGAAATTTAACACTGTGTTAGTAGCCATTGTTTTTAACCTGCTGATAGTTTGGTACATCTTTGGATTTTGTAAAGTGCCTTGAAATCATTGATTAAAAAATGACATACAACTAATAAGAATAAATAAAAAGCCATGTCTGACTTGATTGCAGCAGGACCTTAGGTCAACTAACTGAAGCTGCAATCCTTTAACACTTCCCTGGGAGTATGCCCCACTGGGACTTACTTCTAAGTAAACATGCATGGATCACTGCCTTCATAGATCACTGCCTTGCCATGGCGAAGGGGCTTGAATAACTCAGAGAAGCTATGAGCTATGCCGTGCAGGATCACCCAAGATGGACAGGTCATAGTGGAGAATTTTGACCAAACATGATCCACCTGGAACAGGAACCGGCAAGCCACTCCAGTATCCCTGCCAAGAGAACTCCGTGGACAAAGACAACTTTGACCAAACTGTGGGAGGCAGTAGAAGACAGGAGTGCCTGGCGTGCTCTGGTCCATGGAGTCACAAAGAGTCGGACACGACTAAACGACTAAACAACATCTAACATGCATAGAATCGTGCTGCATCTCTGGATCCCACCAAACACCTATAAAAATGAAATTCTATCTAGAAAGTTGAAGTTTACAGCTCTTTCCAAGTTTAAAGCCACATTTATAACATAAATATCACATGCAACATTACAATGTCCTCTAGTCCAGGGGCTAAAGTTCATGGTACTATATAAGAAAAAGAGTAACTAAACAGACTTACACCATTGGGGTAGTGATTTATATGCAGTTTTTGGTTATCGTACATAGACACCAGATCCATGCCATTCCTGAGGTCCTTTGTCAACATGCGCTTGTTCACCATGTGGTTATGGAGGGCATTGTACAGTTCGATGTTTACATTTTCAATCAGGCCTTCGTGGATTTCCTAGGGGAAGAGATTCAGTTAGACTTTCCATGGCCATCATCCCAGTCAGCCTGATATACACCAGATTACTCTGCTACAAGTGAAATAATCCATGCTAATGTTTTTTTCATGCTAATATTCCCTTTGGCAAGCTACAGTACTTCATTTAGCATCCAGCTGCTAAGCTTCTAAGTTTCTTTCATTTGAAAGTACCGTAGCTCCATGAATTACAACATTCATTTATTTGTGCAGTCTTGGACATCTTGTCTTCTTTCAGACCCCCTTTGCTTTTCCTTAGATGTTACCCACTATTCCACAAACAATTTTCCACATTATTTGTGTAGCCAGCATATTCTGCTCCTCAAACCCGACTAAATTTGCAGAGCCTTTCTGGGTTCAAAAGGCCATTTCCAGCACTCCTTGCCATTTGTCAACCCATCCAATGTTCTTACGTTCTATCAAGCCCTATCCTGGGCTTTCATCTTTGACCTCCTGATCTAAACCTGTGGTCAGGTTCTTACATTTACAGTCATGCTTCAGAAGTCAAACACCTTGTGAGCTGAATGTTTTGGCTCCCGAATGCCACAAACCTGGAAGTGAGTGTTCTGGTTTGTGAACGTTCTTTGGAACCCAAACATCCGTCACAGCTTCCATGGCTTTCAATTGGCTGCAGGAGCTTCCTGCATCCAATTGGAAGCCATGCCTTGATTCTCAAACGTTTTGGAAGTCAAACGGACTTCCGGAACGGATTCCGTTTGACTTCCGATGTACAACTGTATTACTTTGGTGGCCTGGGAGCCAAAGTGGTGTTGTTGCTGCTTCCTCTGCCACTGGGCAATCTAAGAGTGTATTAACTTATGGTCTGTGTGTGTGGTTTGGGAGCTGCATGGTCAGGGGAAAAACAATGCTGTCCAGGGCTGTAAAGACTGCGGAGAGAATAACTGGGTGCACTCTTCCCACCTTGGATCAAATCTATGCTTCCATGTGTCATAAGAAAGCTGCAGAGATAGTGCAGGATAGTACGCACCCCGGAAATGATCTCTTTCAGCTTCTGCCTTCTGGAAGAAGGTACAGGGTTATAAAGACTAGGACTAGCCACCTGAGAAACAGTTTTTATCCAAATGCAATTTTTGTTTTAAACACAATGTAAAGTAGTCTCTGTGGGAGTATATTGTATTTAATTATGGGGTATCAGAGTTTTTAGGGGGTTAACCAGGCTGGGATAGCAGGGATAGCAGGCTTGTTGGTTTTTGAATGTCTGATGTAGATTTTTTTAATTCTGTTGTTCTGTATGGGACAATGACAATAAAGATTATCGAGATGCCCAAGACCACACGGGAGGTATGCAACATCGTGCTAAGGCACCTGGTCTATCAGAGCAAGCAGTTTGGCTTCCAGACAGAACAATTCCCCATTTCCTTCCTGCACACTCTGTTCCTGACACCTGCCCCCCATGAGCCAATCTGAGGAGATGGGGGGAGTGGAAGTCCCTGTTGCATAAGCGGAAGTCCTTGCACAAGACTTAGGTTTAATAATGCCTCCTTTCAGTGTTTCCTTTTCTCATTGCCCAGCAGCACCCAGAGCAGTAGTGCGAGATGACCTAGAGCTTTCTAACACCAATTGTTGTGTGGCCCGTATAAACGGGGTTGTTTGTTGCAAAAACGTCTGTACATTTTAAATTACTATATTAAAATAAACTGCCTCTGAGGATTTGCAGGATTTCCCCCTAGGTTCTCCCTATACATTTGTAAACCTGGCAATATCTTCTACCCTTTAAATCAGGGCTAGAAAACCTGCAGGCTGCAAAATTCCCCAATATGTTTTAAGAGGCCCTCCAACCAAATTTGTCATTTTATAAAAATAGATTTAAAAAATAATAATGTTTGATTGCTTCTGTGGGCAATGCCAAAATGTTTTTTTGTGACCCCCAGATTTGTCACACACACACATAGGAAGAAATATTTTTTTTACTGACCACTCCCTCCTATAAGTCCCCTCCTGTGATTTGGTGATAATAATAATAATAATAATAATAATAATAATAATAATAATAATAATAATAATTTATTATTTATACCCCGCTCATCTGGCTGGGCTTCCCCAGCCACTCTGGGCAGCTTCCAAAAAAATATTAAAATGCTGTAATACATCAAACATTAAAAGCTTCCCTAAACAGGGCTGCCTTCAGATGTCTTCTAAAAGTCTGGTAGTTGTTGTTCTCTTTGACATCTGGTGGGAGGGCATTCCACAGGGAGGGCGCCGCTACCGAGAAGGCCCTCTTCTGATACCAAAAGTTGTTTTGACCCACAGCCTTGCAAGACCCACAGAAAGATGTCCTTTGATTTTTAAAAAAATTGGCCATGCCCACATTCACACATAGTCCCCTGAGGGTTGATCACACTGTAGGTTGATGTGGCCCCTCCTTTCGGCTAAAGGCATTCAGTTCTTTCAGGCTTGTCTGATATGCCCTTCATTCTGAGCTCGAAATGGGCCTTCTGTATGCATTGGCGGGGGGAAATAAATGCATACAGGGCCCCACCACAGTCATATGCCTGAAATATTATAGTAATCCTCCCTGGTTTTTCCTTGTAGCAAGGATTACAGAAATAATACATATTGATTTCTCTGTACATACTAAGTTGGAGATGAGACGGGTTCATATGAGCATCCATGATCCAAGTTTCAGTGCAGGTAACATCTCCTGGAGGGAGGATACTATAAAAACCCAATGTTCTGCCCCACACACCTGCAACACTAAACTCTGGTACATTTAAATTGGGTAGTGTTGCTTAAATTTATGTTCAACAGCTGAGTGTTACTATTTCCCCCACTAATAATTAATTTGTATAACTTGGATTTAAAAGGTAAAGGACCCCTGACAGTTAAGTCCAGTCGTGAACAACTCTGGGGTTGTGGCACTCATCTCGCTTTACTGGCTGAGGGAGCCGACGTTTGTCCGCAGACAGTTTTTCCGGGTCATGTGGCCAGCATGACTAAGCTGCTTCTGGCGAAACCAGAGCAGCGCATGGAAATGCCGTTTACCTTCCCGCCAGAGCGGTACCTATTTATCTACTTGCGCTTTGATGTGCTTTCGAACTGCTAGGTTGGCAGGAGCAGGGACTGAGCAATGGGAGCTCACCCAGTCACGGGGATTCGAACCACTGACCTTCCGATCAGCAAACCCAAGGCTCAGTGGTTTAGACCACAGCGCCACCAGCATCCCTTGCATAACTCGGATTTATATATCCATAAATCCAAAAGCACTTGAAGCATTTTTTAAAAATCCATTCTGAAATACGTACACGATCCAAAGCATCCCAGGCTTCATTGCTTGGTGCAAACATTGTATACGAGCCAGGTCCTTCAATCTCTTCTCTCAGTTTTGACATGTCAGAGTAGCGTTGAGTGGAGGTCGCTCCCACAATGCCCAAAGTACCATAGACATGATCGATGGGGGCAACTGAAAAAGACAAGAAACAAGCACACTGTACATTCTGTTTACAACGGGTTTGCCCTCCTCCCCTCACCTCAGTTAGTGCCACTTCATCTGGCATAAATCATTCATGGAATTTGCTGAATTAAATACTGCTTGCTGCAGGACCCCCAATTTAGCTCATGATTTGACTTAGGATGCAGCAGTACACAAACCACGTAACAAAGCAGATGTTCAAAGGAAGGCAACCCACCATTTCAGGTTGCTTAGGAACTTGCGCACTTTCCACAAGGACACTACTGAAAATAGCGTAGTTAGGTGGTCCACACACAAATGGTCCACTCAAGGGTATGAAAAATGTAGTTACCATACTTGGGGAGCAGCCAGCTTATGTCAGGGGCTGTATAAACACACAAGACGTAACCGGCTGTACTTTTGAATCAATAAGGTATAATATTCATTGTGTCAAATTGTAGATTTCAACAGAAGTCTCATAAAGTTCAATGAAAAAAGCAGAAGACCCAGTGGATCAGTTCATTCTCTAGTCAGTCCATGCATAAGGTCCATACAAGTATAAGTATCTACTCCACCTGTCTGTTCATAGAGTCCAATAATCCACTTATACATGTATGGACCTTATGCATGAACCCACTAGAGAACGAACAGATCCACTGGGTCTTCTGCTTTTTTCGTTGAACTTTATGAGACTTCAGTTGAAATCTACAATTTGACACAACGAATATTATACCTTATTGATTCAAAAGTACAGCCAGTTACATCTTGTGTGTTTATTGAGTATGTTTCACATAACCATAGGTTTGCTGTTGTTGTTTTGCTTATGTCAAGGACTGGGCAAATGGTGGAGGAATGGTGGAGACAGCCTCCCCATCCTGACTCTTCCAGGGAGGAGGAAGAGGAAGACAGCATAGATTTACAACAGGGGATTGAGGGAGGTTGCAGCTCAGAAGCAGATGAGGGGAAAAGCTAGGAAATCATGGGGAAACCAGAGGCAGCGGGGGGGGGGGAGGGAGGCAGCAGGCAGACCATTTGGGCAGCATGGAGCCTGTGCGCGCCCAAGCCACCGTGTCTCTCCCAGGAGAGTCCTGCCCGGCATTTTGTCACCCCCCTCAGTGGTGACACCCAAGGCGGCCTGTTCCCACCATCCTCCTTCCTCTGCCCCTGTCCAGAGGAACACCCAGCTGAAACATTGTCATTAGAAATTCCAGACCCTCCATCTCCCAGAACCCGGCAAGCCTTAAAAGTAGGAGAGCAAAGAGCTCAAAGACAGAGGGCACGTAGCAGCACCCGTAGAATGATGAATGAGGAAGTGGGAGAGATGAGGGGTGGAGATTCACTTGAGACAACGCCATTATGCGAGAGGCTGGGTTCTATAGCCTCTCTCTGTAAAGACTGAAATAAAAAAGAACGGTAAGAAACTTTTCCTTGTCTTTGTACTTTTCTGGGCAACCAGCCGGGAGCTGCTGACAGCATCCTGACAGATTGTCCCAAGTGAACTTTAATTGCTGGTTAAGTCATAAATCACACCATGAGAGAGTGTTTTGTCCCAAGGAGCTGGGGGGTGATGGCAACAGGTCGCAACTGCCACCCACCCTGAGAGCAGGTGAGTGATCATTTTGCACAATATTCCTTCAGTTCCTCATTTACGTATTATGCACAAACAGATCCATCTCGTGTCCTTAAAAAACAAGGCCTAGTTTTCATGTGTGGCTCTTCCTTAAAGCAATGCTTCATAACATAACAATGATCTCTCACAAGCTACCTCGTATCCCCACCTGCCCCCTTCTTTTGGGAGAAAAAGTAAGCAAAATATAAGCTTCTTATGTTCTCCAACATTACCTGCAGGGCATCCTCGTTCGCCTTCCATCTTCATATAACCAGGGCAGCATTCATACAAGACAGTTCTACAATATATCAACACAATATATCAATATATCAACATTTTATTTCCCCCGCTGTTGACATGTTAAACTGGCTTCATCATTTTGATTTCTACTTTTTACCAGAAAAGACACAAAGTTACTTATAAAAAATATTTTTAAAAAATGTGCAATGAAATAAAATACACAATACAAAAGAATTGCTGGAGATTTGCCCGCTGTGTTTGACCTGGTGTTTTTGTTGCTGAATCCCTAAACTTCCCTTAATAAAAGGGCTAGTGCCATGCTGTTTTTATTGTAATTTTTACTGTAATTATCTGCATAGTAGTTTTAATTATATTAAATTTATTTTTTATGATCCCCTCCTATGTTTTAAAGTGTTCTTTTTTTATTTGTTAACCACCTTGAGTCCTTGTCAAGAGGAAAAGGTGGGGCATAGGGTTAAGGCAATTCCGGTTGCAATGGCCGTATTCAACAACTTCAAGAGGAAAATGTTCAGGCTACAGTTGTACCCTTTCTGTATGAAGATAAGTCTGTGCAATAGGCTACATATATTTGATTGAGCATGAAATACTAGTTTATCACTTATTAGGAGACACAGTAAAACCAGTTTACTATTGGTGGCCCAGCCATAGCTTAACCTCTCTTGGGTGACTTTGCACTCAAAGAGGGAAATACACAACTGAAACAATCCCTGGAAACAACTGTCAGTTGCACAATACAGGAAAAGAACAAGGATACCAATTCCTAGGCTGACAGGACACTTCAGAACGCATTGCAAAGGCCCTTTTGGACCAGGTATGTTGAGCCTGGTCAACTTGGCAGCGCCTTAGCCACACCGGAAGCAAAATGCAGGTATCTAATTCACCTAATAAGACAGGCCACTTTGGGCTCTAGGTCTTTTCAAAGGGATCATGGATGCAACAGAAAGACATTTTAAACTTCCTTACTAAACTTACGTACCAAATAGGTAAAGGTAAAGGGACCCCTGACCATTAGGTCCAGTCGTGGCCAACTCTGGGGTTGCGGCGCTCATCTCGCTTTATTGGCCAAGGGAGCTGGCGTACAGCTTCCGGGTCATGTGGCCAGCATGACAAAGCCACTTCTGGCGAACAAGAGCAGCGCACGGAAACGCCGTTTACCTTCCCGCCGGAGCGGTACCTATTTATCTACTTGCACTTTGACATGCTTTCGAACGGCTAGGTTGGCAGGAGCAGGGACCGAGCAACAGGAGCTCACCCCGTCGCGGGGATTCGAACCACCGACCTTCTGATCAGCAAGTCCTTGGCTTTGCGGTTTAACCCACAGTGCCACCCCCGTCCCTTATGTACCAAATACTTATAGGATAAAATGGCAGTTTTCATGATTGATGAGACAATTGGTATGCATTTTCCAAGTCAATGTCTTAACAAAATTTGCCTTGGGAGCTACAGGAGAGTGGCCAAACTCCTACAGCTTTGATTTTCCTTTCATAAAAAAATAAAAGAGAGAGGCAGAAATGTAAGCCACCCCTCACCCCCTGCAGTGTTCTACAACAAATCCAGTAAAATAAAGGGGGGGGGAGAGAATTAGGTTAACACAAATTTGATACAGATGCGCCATAAATTTTGCCAAACTGTAATGGCTGCCACTAAAACGTTATATGAGTGTATTTTCGATTATCATGTTCTTTTAAACACATAGCACACTTCCTCTGGGAAGCTCCAGGGATTCATGTCTAGCCAGCAATTGCCTTTGAATATGCAAAGCCATATGTTCCCTCATGGTTCAGTGCATCTAGAAAACTGGTGCCTCACATATCTGAGAAGTGCGGGAAAGAAAGAGTTCCAGGAGATAGATGGAACATCAGTCTTTGCCAACGTCCTTGCGGGGAGGGAAAATATGTTTTTCTGTTTGATTCAGTTTGCGGCACCTAGTAAGCACACAAACATGAGCCCTAAACCAAACACATTTCAGCCTGTTTGAACATGGGAAAGGCTCTGAAGCCAAGTGGCATTCATCAATCTCCTCCTTTCGAAAGAAGAAGGGCGTTTAAGAGGGCTTAAAGCTTAACCCTGTTTGGTCCTGAATAAGCAAGCTAGGAATTCCTTCTAGTCTCATCCTGTTCTCCCATACAAGTAGGCAGGCCCTGGAGAAGAGAAAGTGGGATATTGTGTTCACTGCAAACCCCACCCTGTGTACGGGAGAGGGGTTTGGATCGCATACTTTAGGACTCTCTTGCACACTTTCCCCTTGCGTCACCTCTTCGAAGTTCACATCACAGAGACACCTATGGTTTTCTGGTTCTATATTTCCCTCCCTCACACACACGGCAAATTTGGCAGCCAAATAAAAAACCTATCACTAGTTGCCTTTCCTCAAGTACAGACAGTGCTCCATTGCATCATAGCCACACTTCCACTGTCTTTCCCCCTGGGATTGAAGGGCGAATGCTATTGCTGGTGAAATAGCAGCAAGACATATGCTAGAATAATCATTAAGAGGTCCATTCAGCGATTGCTTCTGTGACCTCTATAAAAACGGCAAATGAAATATATTTGTGTACTTATCTTCAGTAATTCTGTACTTTATTGCATTGCATATGTGAACCCTCCCTGCCTTCATATCATTTTTCCTCCAGCCTACCGAGCCAGGGAACTGTACCAGAGTCTGGATTCTAGGCCAGAGCAAGGCGCACATGGTTTCTTGCTCCTGCTCCCGGTGTTGCCACATGTCCTCATTGCCTGAGAAGCTTATGTCACAGGTTTGGTCACCCAGGTTTAATAGTCATGAAAGGCACGGGACTTACGCTTTTTTGCCACAGATGGCTCCCTGGTACCAATTCCTGCACGTGCTGAAGTATTTCTTGTTGGTGCCCACAACTTGTTGGAGAGCACAGACATTGGGGCTGGGAGAGAGAAAGAAGGAAACGTTAAGAAGTCCTAATGGTTCCCCACACATTTTGGTACTGGGGGTCTATGTTCACCTCAGACAGATCCTTCCAGTGTCTATTTACAATATTTCTAGTTGCTGCGAGTAAGTGACTTCTAGAGAAGTTAACCAACCAATTCAAATAGGAACAAGCAAAGGGGAACACCTTCACCTAGGGTTGTCATACATTTCCTGGACATATCTGGAATACTGTACAGCAGTCAAAAGCAATGTGTGGACAGAAATTGCTAGAAATGTCTCGGGAAATCCAGACGTATGGCAACCCATGTCAGCAGTGTCGTTTTTGGCGATTTCCCTTAAAAATAGCTCAAAAACTTCATTTTTTCTGTTGGAAATATGGCAACCCTACCTTCGCAGCAATATGGTTTCCCTTTATCCCATGGACAACATGGCAATGACCTATTTCCCCACAACAGCATACAAATCAATACCTAACTGACCAAGCAATGTAACACCCCCCCACACATACAAACAAACAAACTACACTGAACACAACCAACCAAGCTTAGGACACACTAATCTCTCACATTATCAATCAAAATAAATAAATACATAAACAATGAACCTACCCACATGATGCTGACACAAATCCTTACACTAATAATAGGCAATAGAACGAATGGACAATACCCCCATCTCTTTCCTGCCTCTCTCCCCTGTCTCTTTCCCCCCAACTTCAAGATGTCCGTGACAAAAATTGTCTTTCACTATATGTAAATGAACAGTGAAAAAGACGGTGAATTGAAAGTGGAGACAATAGATGTACCTTTCCCTGTTTATCTGTTTGTTTTGTAACACACACACACAAAAAAACTTTAATGGAATTATCTCAGGGAAGAAGTCCTAATGGCGCCTAATGCGTTCATCTTAAAAAGCAAAAATTGGCTGGAGTCTCTTTCCGATATGGTAGCTTGATTAAAGTTCATGAGAGTTCATGCAAGTGAAATATTGGGCAGAATTCAACGCTGGGCTGTGGTGAATGTCCAGCCAGCACAAACATTGCAGCTTGCCAGATGGAACGGTCTCTCCTCTATTTCCACGGCACGCTGTTCTCTGGAGGTTCTCCCACCTGCCCCCCCCAGTCAATTTCAGGGGACTCTTTTGATAAATCCTTCCCAAAGTGTGTAAAAGTTTACTTGCACAGACAAGGCTTGCAACATGAAAAATTCTCCCCCCACCCCCACACTTGAATGGCCAAGGCTAGAGATGGACAATAGGATTTCCCAACCACAAGTAGGCACAGTAGGAATTTTATGGTGAGGGTGCATCTAGACCAGGTATCTCCCAACTTCTCAGACCGAGGACCCAATTTTAACCAAAACACGCAATTGGGGACTCATTTCTGAATCTTTCAACATGGCAGTAGTGTTCTTCTTACGACCCAACTTGGATCAGGCCACTAGTTGAAAGACCAGTGATCTAGAACATGCTGTGCCATACACCAAATGATATTTCAAACAGCCACCTCTGAATTTCAATTCAGGAAATTTAATGTTGTTGTTTTTTTTACAGCCAAATCTTATCAGTTCCCAAATGATTTTTTTTTTTTTCCAGAGAGAGTAAGGTAATATGATAGAACTGTTGTTCTATCACTGGCAAGTTCTGTTGTTCTGTTGAAAGTTCTGTTGAAAGAACTCTTGTTCTTTCACTGGCAAGTTCATCACACTTCCCTCCTGTTTGGTGTCATCTTCTGCACAGCTGCAAAGTTTAATTTGCACTTGTGGGGCAGGGGGCAATAATGGAGTAAGGCAAACATTTTTTTTTCCTCTGCCGACCCAAGGGAAACTCTCATCTTCCATCGTACAATCGTTTATTTTGGTTGCCACTGTTTGGAATAGCACAAGAGCAGCTAAATAAATAATCCCTTCACCAAATGAGAAAAAGGGGGGGTGAAACAACCCACCCTTTTGAATATTAATAATGAATCCTTTTGATTTGAAAAAGGAAATGTCTTCAGAAGCTCCACTGAAATGAAGGATAGCTGTGCAAGAACAGGCACCATTCATTCCAATGGGGTTTGCTTGTGCATTCTGCTGTGCGAAACTTCCACCTTCAAAGTTCATGTGGAAGATAACTATGGAACGGCAGTGCTTTGTTTTAGATTAGGTTTCATTTAATTTTTTTTAAAGTATTACAAGCATTTCCATCCTTAACATTTCCATCTATATAAGCAATTGCTGTTTGTCCATAATGAACTTTTAACATACCATTTTAATTAGGCAGAATATCTCATAAACATTGAATAATGTTTATCACATTCAGAGGTTAAAGGTGAATCAAGAAACTGCTTGTTTGGGAAAAAAAGCAAAAACCCTCCCATATCATACTATTGCAATTATTTGGTAACAGTTATCTAGTCTGGGCTACACCTAAAAGGGTGACAGGTTGAGGAAATCTGAAATGGAGTTCTTCATGTCTCAAAAAGAGGTGTCAGGGCTCACATTTTTGTGCCCTCTGACCTGACAGTCTTTTTCTGCAATCCTTGATGAATGTGGGTTCTTGATTACTTAAGGAAATGTGCTCTGAATCTGCTTGTGGGGCAGAGACATAATCTATTCCAGAGTTGAGCCCTTGGAAAACAGATGTCTAAACTGAGCTCTGGCACAGTTTCACCCTCCTGAAATGTCCTGTTTTATGTACATGTTTTATACTGTATATAAACTTGATAATTTCTTTTTCTGTTCAACAGCTAGCTAATTTATTCAGTTAGCAACCTTCAACCTTCCAGTGTGTATATATATATATATATATTTCTTACAAATATTACTTCGCCAAATGTTATCCCCTTTTTGGACCCCTCCACTTTTGGCTGCACAATAACTTTGCGACCCCAGTGATGAATTTTAGGAGGACGAAATGCAGACTTACCCTTGATCACGTGCCCTGATCCGACTGTGGGTTAAAATCTTGTCATAATAAGCAGTGGAAGATTCTGCCGTATGGAAAACGGACAGAAAGCAAACGGTGGCTGTGGCAACCCAGAGGAGCTCCATCCTTTTGTCTCTCTGCTGCTCCTGACTAGTCTGAGAAGAGAACTGGCAAGAGGCTCCAGAGAGCTCAACGTTTATATACATGCTACAAGCACAGTGGGAGGGGAAACAGATCAACCTGAGACTTGGAACCACCCTCCAAGAAACAGGGACATCTGACGAGCCCAGTATGAAAGTGGAACCTAAAAGACACTCAATATCAGTGCTTGTCTTCTCTCCCCTTCCCTTGGCAGCCTGTACTGTGAGAATATAGGTATATAATGCATAGTTTAACACAGACTTGTTCCCCAGCCCCCTTCGGTGAATATTTAAAGCAGTCAGATAAATTGTATTAAAGTATCCATGTGTTGTAGATGTACGATTATTATTTATGACAACACCCTTAGGATTTAATTGGAATTTGTCGAGTTAGTCCAGTTCTTCGCTCAAAAAGGCCCTGGGCCAAGTTCTCCTCAACAGCAGATAAAAGGTAAAACTCCCCCTGCTTAGGGATTTCACATGAAGGAACGTACACACACACACAAAAATTGTCTGTACTCTGAAAACTTGATATCAGGGAAAGTTTTTTTCCACCCCTTGCCAAGCTTCTTCTTCTAGACTTGTTTCGTATGAGCACAATTGTTTTTGCAGACCTCCCCCCGCAGTCTGAAGAAATAGAATCATAGCGTCATAGGACTGTAGAGCTGGAAGGGACACCGAGGGCCATCTAGTCCAACCCCTTACAATGCAGGAATCTCAACTAGAACGTACATGACAGTACCTTCGGAAAAATGTCCGCCCCCTTATCAGCTGTTTATGAGAAGAACTGTGCCCCCATCTCTGCCCCCAGCAAGGCAGACATACTACCCTGGTTTGTAAGGACTTGGTTTTTGTTATTCCCAACTAATGTGCTGTCTGCATCCTCAGGGAAATTGCCATTAAACACTCGACAGGTGCAATACAGTTTATCCGGGTGTGTAACACTTCAGACTGCAGGAAGGGAATCATATATTTCAGCTCACGGGAAATCAGCACAGAGATGATTCAAACTAGCCTTCTCCCTGACATGTTTACAACTGGGTGTCAATAGAGTGTCTTCTGTGTAGGAAAGCCAATACAGTGGTACTTCGGGTTACAAACGATTCGGGTTACAGACTCCGTTAACCCGGAAGTTGTACCTCGGGTTAAGAACTTTACCTCAGGATGAGAATAGAAATTGCGTGGTGGCAGCACGGCAGCAGCGGGAGGCCCCATTAGCTAAAGTGGTGCCTCAGGTTAAGAACAGTTTCAGGTTAAGAACGGACCTCCGGAACAAATTAAGTACTTAACCTGAGGTACCACTGTACACTAATGCCTCCTCGAGTGTAGCAGCTTTGCACAAATAGGGATGACCTGCCTATCCAGACAATTGCACTCAACACACAGCTGTTAACAAAAAGACAAGACAGGTGGCTAAAGGCATAACCCTGTTCCCATCCATATATTAATATGTCGTACTTATAAGTAACCTGTGCATGGAGCTGTGGTGTGAACCTGAATATTCTGTGGTCTTCGTCACAGAGCAGAGAGGTTTCCAGGCCACATGGATATTTCTTTCGTTTTACGTATGAGACAAATCTGAAGGCAGGTGAGAAATGGTCACAGCATTTCCTTCAGCGTCTTTCCAAGGGCCTACTAGCCAAAGTCAATTACTGGTAGTGCTGTTTGTGTGCTAAAGCGAATATGTGTAGGGTTGAAATGTATAGTATATTTCAGGCATCCTCTAACTCAGCCCTCCAGATGTTTTGGGACTACAACTCCCATCATCCCTAGCTAACAGGACCAGTGGTCAGGGATGATGGGAATTGTAGTCCCAAAATATCTGAAGGGATGCCTGGATATTTGGTATAGCATGCCTACGAGATAGTCTTACCCCACATACGCCCATTTGACCATTTCGATCGGCGGAATTGGCACGACTGGAGGTGCCACATCCCACCAGTTCCATGTTTGTAAGGACTTGATCATTGAGTGTGGCCCTTTGGAACTCCCTGCCTATTGAGTTCAGGCAGGCACTTCCGTGTATTCTTTTTGGCTCCTGCTGAAAGCAGTCTTGTTTACACGAGCCTACCCAGATGCTTATAAATTTGAGGTCATTTAAAAAAAAAAATTATTTGTTTTCAATTATGATCCAATAATAGCCTCATCATAACAATACCAATTTATAATACAATTACTAATACCAATCGTTCAAATACCAAATTATATAATTTATATACGGTTTGGTGGTTTTCTTTATTTCTGCATTCCAAAATCTTAATTGATTTCAGTTACATTCCAGTCATAATAATAGTAATCCCTTATACAACAGCTGCAATATTAATAACTTCTATTCGACAGCAGCAAGAATACTGATTGCAAAGTATTGGAAGACACAAGATTTACCCACCCTGGAAGAGTGGCAGATGAAGGTGATGGACTATATGGAACTGGCGGAAATGACTGGCAGAATCCGAGACTTGGGAGAAGAGTTGGTGGAAGAAGACTGGAAGAAATTTAAAGACTATCTGCAGAAACACTGTAAAATTAATGAATGTTAAAATGATGTTGGATTGAAAATAAGTGGCATTAGCAACAAAGTTAACAAGAGTATGCAAAATTGAATTGATAATGGATGAAAATATAGAGTTATAATATGTTAAGATACAGAGTTAAGATAAACGAAAGAGGGTAAGGATTTGCTGATTTGATTACTTAAATGGGAATACAAAAAGGGGAGGTGTGAGGAGGCCAAAGAAATAAGATAATGAGTTAGGGTTACAAAAAATGGATTTGTTTTTATTCTTCTTTTTTCTTTTTCATGTATTTTTTTGTATTTCTCTCTTTTTATATGACCTTTTTAAATTTATGTTTTTGTAAAACTTCAATAAATATCTTTTTTAAATAAAAAATAAAAAATTAATAACTTTTATTCGTGTTGACACATTAAACGATTGATAAAACTACAGTTTGAGGTCATTTTAATCCATTTTCATATTTTAACTTTTAATATGCTTTGAAGCAGGGTTGTGATCCCCCCCCTTGATTTTACTATCTTGTCTTCGTAAGCTGCGTGAGGTTTCTTACGACCAAACGTTGTATATATGTGTTATGAAATAAATAATAATAATAATAATAAAGTAAGGTAGGGTAAACAGGCAAGCAATACCCCTAATGTCCCCACACATGCCAATTCCGCTTCCAGTCTTCGCACTCTGCAACTGAGACCCCTTTTCCATTTGTGCTCAACAAGCAAAGGTCAGGAGTGAAGCTGGAATGTGCAGGGACACAGGGTCAGGGCTTGCTTGCACACCCCTCTCACCACTTTAAGCCTGCACACTTTCAGATGAGCACATAAACAGGGCTAGCTACTTCTTAGCAGGCAAATAATTGTTTGATTTATTTCACTGAATCTATTTTTTTAAAAACGGCTTATAGCAGGCATAGGCAAACTTGGCCCTCCAGATGTTTTGGGACTACAACTCCCATCATCCCAAGCTAACAGGACCAGTGGTCTAGGATGATGGGAGTTGTAGTCCCAAAACATCTGGAGGGCCAAGTTTGCCTATGCCTGGTTTATAGTCTTGGAGGATAAGGTTGTCAATGGCTTGTTTAGTCATTTAGTCGTCTTTGTGACCCCATGGACCAGAGCATGCCAGGCACTCCTGTCTTCCACTGCCTCCCGCATTTTGGTCAAACTCATGTTGGTAGCTTCGAGAACACTGTCCAACCATCTCATCTTCTGTCGTTCCCTTCTCCTTATGCCCTCAATCATTCCCAACATCAGGGTCTTTTCCAGGGAGTCTTCTCTTCTCATGAGTATTGAAGCCTCAGCTTCAGGATCTGTCCTTCCAGTGAGCACTCAGGGCTGATTTCCTTAAGAATGGAGAGGTTTGATCTTCTTGCAGTCCATGGGACTCTCCAGCACCATAATTCGAAAGCATAAATTCTTCAGCAATCAGCCTTCTTTATGGTCCAGCTCTCACTTCCATACATCACTACTGGGAAAACCATAGCTTTAACTATACGGACCTTTGTTGGCAAGGTGATGTCTCTGCAAGTTCTGCCTCTACAGGCAGAGGCAGCAATGCTTCTGAAAGCCAGTGGCTGGAAGCCACAGGAGGAGAGAGTGTGAGTTTGGATCCTGCTTGCTAGTTGGCCACTGTCAGAACAGGATGCTGGACTGCATAGGCCATTGGCATGATCCAGCAGTATTTTGTTATGCCTGTTGCTCATCCATTGCATTCAAAGCTACTACTATTAGAGGGCATTTTTCTTTCGCACGTGGTTAGCTTTCCTGATCTTCAAGACAGTGCAAATTCTCTCCAGCAAACTGGAGGTATATTTAATCTGGTTAACATTCACACATTTTGTTTTCGTACTTTCACACTTTACAAACTGTCCTGAGAAGTTCCTGAACAGTCTGGATCTGTGACAAGGTTTGGCTTATCTAAAATTATTTGTGCCTCAAAGTATTTCTATCTTGAGAAAAATGTTTAATGCGCAGATAAAAGCCAAAATACGCATGGAAAGTGGGTGTTGTGTTTCATTTGTTGCCAAGCATTTCAGTGGGTACACCAGCAACAAGGGCAGGGGAGAGAACTTGATCACTGTCCCCTCCATGCCCCCAACAACCATGCCCCCCTGGAAGTTTTAAGGCCTGGGAGCCATTGGTAACATCTGGAACAGCAGTGGCAGGAATAATGGCAGCAGGGAGTTGATGAACTTGGATGAGGATGCTGAAGAGCATCTGGCCTGCAGTAGAAGAGAAGAAGAAGAGTTTGGATTTGATATCCCGCTTTATCACTATCCGAAGGAGTCTCAAAGCGGCTAACATTCTCCTTTCCCTTCCTCCCCCACAATAAACACTCTGTGAGGTGAGTGGGGCTGAGAGACTTCAGAGAAGTGTGACTAGCCCAAGGTCACCCAGCAGCTGCATGTGGAGGAGCGGGGAAGTGAACCCAGTTCATCAGATTACGAGACTACCGCTCTTAACCAGTACACCACACAGTTATTTGAAGGGAAGCAGATTCTGGAGCCCAGGTTTGTTTGATACCATGAAAAGCACGTAGTCTTGCAAAGACACAGAGCTCAAAGAGGTGGCTCGTTCCTCTCATCTGGGGAATGTCCTCAGACCATCAGGATACCACTATTAGGAATGTAGCTTCTGAATACCAGAAGACACTTCACAGGATCTGTCACTGTGAGGGCAATATCACCCACCGATAAATCTGACTCAGTTATTGTGAATAGCTTCAATCGTTATGGTATATAAAAGTTAGGAATTGGACTCAAGAGGGCGAGATGGATGAGAAATGGTGGAGATGACCCACCACTTCTCCTGATGCTGCGGTAGAAGAGGAATGCAGCATCGATTTACAGCAGGGGTTTGAGGAAGGTCACAGCTCAGAGACAGACAAACAAAAGAGTTGGGAAGTTTTAGAAGAAGGGAGGGGGGAATTGCAACAGGGCAGCCAGCTGACACATTGTCACTGGAGAGTATTTCTGTTCCCCCTTCTCCCAGAACGCGGCGTTCATTAAGGGTGCAGGAGCAACGGAATCATTTGACCACAAAGAAGGCTGCTCGCCGAAGAATTGATGCTTTTGAATTATGGTGCTGGAGGAGACTCTTGAGAGTCCCATGAACTGCAAGAAGATCAAACCTCTCCATTCTGAAGGAAATCAGCCCTGAGTGCTCACTGGAAGGACAGATTCTGAAGCTGAGGCTCCAATACTTTGGCCACCTCATGAGAAGAGAAGACTCCCTGGAAAAGACCCTGATGTTGGGAAAGATGGAGGGCACAAGGAGAAGGGGATGACAGAGGACGAGATGGTTGGATAGTGTTCTCGAAGCTATGAACATGAGTTTGACCAAACTGCGGGAGGCAGTGGAAGACAGGGAGTGCCTGGCATGCTCTGGTCCATGGGGTCACAAAGAGTCGGACACGACTAAACGACTAAACAACAACAGCCACCGTAAAGGGAGATGCTGTTGTTAGGAAAGAGGGAGGAGGAGCCCAGTTTGGAGCAACGCCATTGTTAAGGTTCGTTGCGTTCTTTTGTCTCTCGCTATTAGGATTGACTAAAACTCATTAAATAGGACTCTGCCTTGTTTTCTCTGCTCTTGCTGCAACGGGGGAGGAATAGCTGTCCCGAGGCCTTGGCAGAGCATTGGCAATAAATTTCTGCACGATAAATCAAAAATGAATCCTCACCACATCCAACCCAGCCTGTTGCTCTCCTTTCGCCATAAAGCCTTCTTGTGATTCTTTCGGCAGTTGTACTGATCAATCCACACCACTAATTCTCAGTTTGTGTGATGGACATGACAATACACCTGCCAAAAGAAATCAGTTACAAGATGCTGCAATCTTCAGTGCTTGCCCACAATGGATGGCACCTGTTAGATGTCTGAAGGAAGCTCTGTTCTGGCCTTCTTTCTTGCCGCGCAGCCTTTGCCCTGCCCGTGTGATTCTGCCTCATATTCTACATCTGGAATCACTGAGTCGTTTTTTAAAACAGCAGAACTATCTGCCCTCAGAAAATGTTGCCTGTCCCCTTTGTTCATAAGCCCCTGCTCCAGACTTGTTTTGTGGCTGATGCTTTTGTTTTTGTAAGAGTAACAAATGGTTTACCTTCCATTGTAATTCCGGGGGTATGTGTGTGGTGCCTCAGCTATCAGAAACCAGAGGCGTGCGTGCAGCGGGAGCTGCCCTTAGCAAAAGTGTGCCTCAGGATAAGAATTGTTTCAGCTTAAGAATGGACCTCCAGAACAAATTAAGTTTGTAACCAGAAGTTTTAGCGGTTTTTAGTGGTATTCACATAGCCTAAAAAGCCAAGTTGGTCAAGATATGGAGCTATTTGTGGGCTGGAGGTCATTAATAGGCAATAAAGATAGAGTTTATTTAAGAGCCTCTACAGTCGTACCTTGGAAATAGACTGGAATCAATTCCGGAAGTCCGTTCGATTTCCAAAATGTTTGGAAACCAAAGCACTGCTTCTGATTTGCTGCAGGAAACTCCTGCAGCGAATCAGAAGCCATGGAAGCCCTGTTGGACATTCAGCATCTAAAAATAGTTCGCAAACTGGAACAGTCACTTCCGGGTTTGCGGTGTTCGGGAGCCAAAATGTTCGAGAACTAAGCTGTTAAAAAATCAAGGTACGGCTGTGTTTGTACACAGTGCTAGAGTCCAACTGTGTTAGTCCAAGCTAACGTTACCTGGATTGGGGCCTTTATGGGCTTACTGCATGATTTCAACAGCCTCACTTTACCTTACTATGAAATGCAAATATTGATGAGCTCAATGAATTATCTGTGAATCATATAGTTGTAGGGTTGTAAGGGACTATCATCTAGTCCAACCCAATATGCAGCTGTCCCATACGGAGATGGAACTCATAACCTTGTCATTATCAGCACCATGTTCTAATCTAACCAACGGAAGTATCCAAGCTAAAGATTGCAAAGCCCTTCGCTGCAGAATTTTGTCAGTCCTTCGGCATAGCGGAGGGGTGCACATGACACTTCACAAAGGTGTGAGGGAATTGTGGGGTTGTATTTGGTGGGCTCCCCTCCTCCTGTGCAATGACACATGTGCTAAGCCCTGCAGTTGGCACGAATATGAAGGGGTCCTTCACACAACTACCACACATCCATTGATTGGGAAATAGCCCCAACAGCTGCCAAGCATATGCTTGGTCATGATAGCAGCCGATGAGCACATTGTCATATGGGGTGAAACTAGCCCGCAGGATCCTATGAGCTGCCGTACATGCTTTTCAAAGTGCAAGACAGTTTCCTCTAGAAATGCCCCTGAATGCATCAACCTTAGCATCGGCAGAACATTGTAGGACCAAGCACATAACTGCTGATTTTTAAGCCTACGCTAACCTATTTTGCAATGGTAATTTCAGATATACGTACATATACATGGAACAGTAACAATGCAAGCTTATTATTTTTAACCTTTGCCTTGGGAACCTTTAAACCTATCCTATTTTGAAGCTAATCATTTATGAATTTAATTTAACTAGACTTAAGATCTTGCTTAGAAAACTTCAGTGCCCTTTCTAAATATATTGCAAACCTAATTCTAAAGCAGGTTGTTTTCCTAAGGTGGGGATAGAACTATCATACATTCATATTATTTTCAAAATTTTCAAAGAAACTTCCATCTGGAGCATAGCTGGGGAAAAGAACACTGGACAATTTTGAAAAAAGTGGGAATTGCTCCAGTTCCTGTGTTTGCATCTGGTGAGGAACAGAAATCAGTCAAGCCAATATGATTGATAGTTGTTGTTCACATCTCTGCAAATGATACATAATTTTCTTTTGGGTTTTTTTACATTGTTTTGACATTCGCTTTAAAACCATTGGAATGGATTTAAGTTAGCTAAATAGTTACATAGTGGGCAATGAGAGGAATAATGTAGTATCTGGCAAAAACTGAACTGCAGGCAAAGTGGAAAGAGCGCTGATTGTGATGAATACAGGTCAGAATGGAAATCTCTGCCTTCTTAACATCCCTAGCTGGGGATTCCACATTCTCATCCTATGAGAGGAGGGAAACCAAGGGAAATCAACTGCATTCATCCATTCCTTACCATTTAGATCAGGGGTCAGCAACCTTTTCCAGCAGGGGGCCGGTCCACCGTCCCTCAGACCATGTGGTGGGCCGGACTATATTTTGAAGGGGAGAAAAAGAACGAATTCCTATGCCCCACAAATCACCCAGAGATGTATTTTAAATAAAAGCACACATTCTACTCATGTAAAAACACCAGGCAGGCCCCACAAATAACCCAGAGATGCATTTTAAATCAAAGGACACATTCTACTCATGTAAAAACACACTGATTCCCGGACCGTCCGCAGGCCGGATTGAGAAGGCAATTGGGCCACATCCAGCCCCCGGGCCTTAGGTTACCTACCCCCGATTTAGATTTTGTCCCCCACCTGTCTTTCAACAAATGTCAAGCTTAGAGCTGGGCTGCTATAAATTTACTACCCCGTTTTTCAGGTGGTGAATATGGGTAACCATTTCTGGCAATTTCTTCAGAGAAGAGGTTGGGCGGCTATTTTTGTGGAAGGGGTTTATGGGGAGCAATGGTAGTGGCTTTTTCTTTTTTTAACCTTAATTTCAAATAATTAAAGAAAAAGACCCTAGTTGTTTGCTAAGCACCGCAACAGTGAGGAAAATCAGTGTCAGTCAACAGCAGACAAGTGACTGTAGGAGTTTTGAACTTTTCCTTGCATTTTCTGCCATCTATTGTAAAGGCCTTTGAATATATACGATAAAAAATGACTTGATGTGACTATAGGAGTGTCTTCACTGTTATTTGCAATGCCTGTTAAGAAACCGAAATTTTTATAACCTATTAAAAAGTTTTTGTTGTTTTTTTAAAGGAAAACTTGCTACCTTCTCTCAAAAAATTGTAACCTCCTCCCGCAATTGGCCAGTAATTTTCAAGCCCCCTTTTCACTGCCCCCAGTCTCCTTTAAAAGCTTATCTAGGGGGAAAACAATCAGATCAGCACTCCTCTGGATAAAAAGTACTGCATCTTCTTTTGCATTTCTCTGGAGACCTCTAGTGGGCAAAATCTTGTAAACATTTTTGTTCACCTTTCTAAAAACGTTTGCATCTATTGCGATACACAGCCAGCTTGCTTGAGTTTTTTTTAGTTGAGTTTCAAGAAAAAAATACAATATAGTAAAAAAGAAAAGAAAAGTGTGATACAGCATGTTTGCAAATGCTCCAACGTTTGCGGCAAGGATTCTCATACAGTATTGGATTCCAGTTTTGAATTATGGTGCTGGAGGAGACTCTTGCGAGTCCCATGGACTGCAAGAAGATCAAACCTCTCCATTCTGAAGGAAATCAGCCCTGAGTGCTCACTGGAAGGACAGATCCTGAAGCTGAGGCTCCAATACTTTGGCCACCTCATGAGAAGAGAAGACTCCCTGGGAAAGACCCTGATGTTGGGAAAGATGGAGGGCACAAGGAGAAGGGGACGACAGAGGACGAGATGGTTGGATAGTGTTCGCGAAGCTACCAGCATGAGTTTGACCAAACCGCAAAAGGCAGTGGAAGACAGGAGTGCCTGGCATGCTCTGGTCCAGGGGGTCATGAAGAGTCGGACACGACTAAACGACTAAACAACAACATTGGATTCCAGACAAGAATACTCATGTTTCAGTCAAACAGCATGACTGGCCTCCTCTATCAACTCATGCAGCTTTAAGGAGTGATATGGAGTTTGACTGAGTTAATACCAGCCCAGCCTTTCTCTTCATGCTTGGCTAGCTGATGGTTCCCTGATTGCTTTGCTTAGTGTTTGTTTATCCATGTGTTATGGACTATATATTTGTGGGAGATTTCCCATTGCCTACTCATTTTGCTCATGAACAAATGGATAGGTGCACACACTCTGAGGTGGTGGTTGTTGTTTATTTCCTTGCTTGTTTTCATTTGCTATGGAAAGTGTTATATATAGCCTCTTTCTAGTGTGCTTTCAAAATAGATTTATTATTCTTACCTTGTCTCCTTCACAGACACTCTGGCTGGATCTACATGGACCTTTGTAACATTATTAGAATGGTATTAGATATATCATTCTAAAATGTTGCATACTGATAAATTGAAAACATTCCTTACCTTATTTTGTCAGTCAAAAGGCAGTTCCCCTACTGCGGGTTCCTGGTTGCTGTGATAGGAATTTTGAGGTCTTGGATATATGTTAAATGTTCATAAGTGTACCAACCAAGCACATACATAGATCAGCACAGGAAGACCGACCTGGAACCATTTTGATTCCCAAACTGTCCCAAACTGACCAAATGTTTTCTCTGCAAGGTCAAAGGAAAATGGAAAAGCCTCCCCATTGTCTTTTCCTTCACAAATCCTGTCTTAAGGGTATGTCTGTGTTTGAATAGGGTGTGAGCCTGTGACCTGGCCCAGGAACTAAGTATTTATCATTACAAAAGACTGGCCAGGCTCCCCAGGAAATCCAATCAAGTAACCTGCCAGACAGGAGATAAACAACGACAGGAGAAAAACAACATTCAAATTTCTGTTTTAAGACCGCCTTTTCTCTGATGTATCTGAGGGGTGGTCTTAGGTTACATCCGTTCTGTGATGTATGTATGATGTTTCTGGGGGTGGTCTTGATCTACAGGGTGGCAATTTCAAAAGTCTTTATAAGGCCTTGCGCGCCATTTTTCTGGGTTCCTCCTCTCCTGCGTGTGAGGGGAGCACCCTGTTGCAACAGATCAGTAAAGATCAAGCTTATTAGCTGCTTTGCTTCTCAATATTCTCTGGTTGGCCTCTGTTTTCTTCTCCTATCAATAGGGAACCTATGTAAGGACTCTATATGGGCTCTTGGATACCCCATAAGGGAAAAGGGCAATTTTTGTTTACAGCATTGCTCTGCAGCGCCCTATGGTGTCACATTTTAAATAACGCATTATGAATGTTAAAAGCAGAACTTAATGTGTCCATCCTCGCTATGAAAACCCTTCCTTAACCCTTCCTTAACATTATAAACCATGCTGCACCGCACTCACGATGTCATGCATGTGCAATGCGCTCCTCCCCAAATCTTGGGCGCAAGACAGCACCTCTGTTCCATGCTAAGGATTCTCAGGAAAGAATTGAAAATAAAACTGCTGATATTATAATGCTGTTACATAAATCTATGGTGTGACTGCATTTGGAATATTGTGTACAGTCCTGGTCACCTCGCCTCAGAAAGGATCTGGTAGAGATGGAAATGGTTCAGAAAAGGTTTTAAATGATGAAGGGGGGTGGAGTGGAGGAAAGGTTGCAGTATTTTGAACTTTTTAGTTCAGAGAAAAGGTGAGGACAAGTCGACATGATAGAAATGTTTGCAATTATGGATGACAGGCAGAAAGTGGATAGTGAAAAGCGTTTCTCCCTCTTTCATAACACTAGAATTCATGGACAACCATCAAAGCAAAATCTTGAACAATTCAGGACAGATAAAAGAAGGTGCTTCTTTGTGCAAACTATGGAGGTTCTTCCCCACAGAAAACTGTAATGACTACCTGTCAGGGACTGGACATCGGAGGACAAATGGTCTTCCCGAGAAGAGGTGGACAGTATAGATTTACAACGGAGGACTGCCTGCTGGGAGCCTGAAGGGCTCTGGCCTGCCTATCTCCACCTGGCTTGGGGCGGGGCCTGACAGGCTCCATAAAGGACTGCTGCTGCTGCTCGGCAGAGAGGGCTCCTTTTTAAAATTGTTCTTATTTCTTATCTATGTCATTTTAAATCGTAATTGATATTAATGTTGTATTTTTAGTTTTAGATTTTATGATTTATGTGGAAATTGTTTTCCATTTGGCTGTGTACCTTCTGACCACAGGATCCCGCCCAGTAGTTGCATCATATTACATCACCTGCTGCAGATAAGTGAGAAAGATCGAGTCTCACTGGAGTTTTAGCAAAGATTCCTTTAATCTGGTTGGCATGACTTAATGGGTTATTTGGGAGGGGGGAAATGGGCCAGCCCCATAGCCCTCAGAAGTATTTATCACAAGTGCAAGTTGTAACGGTTTCAGACTACAGTCGTACCTTGGTTTTCAAACAGTTTAGTTCTCAAACGTTTTGGCTCCCAAACACTGCAATCCCGGAAGTGAGTGTTCCGGTTTGTGAACTCTTTTTGGAAGCCGAACATCCAACTGAGCTTCCGTGGCTTCCGATTGGCTTCAGGAGCTTCCTGCAGCCAATCGGAAGCCGCGCTTTGGTTTCCGAACGTTTTGGAAGTTGAACGGATTTCCGGAATGAATTCCCTTCAACTTCCAGGGTACGACTGTATTCTGCACCCACGTTCATGCACCTTCCAACCATGCATCTATCTTTGTTACAGGATTAATTAATGCAACATTTTAACTGAATTTCGCCCCTCCGAATGCAGCTGCAAGTGGGAATTTTCTTTATATGGAATGGATCGGGGCAATAATTTGTAGAGAACTTTATGAAAACACACAGCCTGAATCTTGTGCTTCTGGAGGTGAATGTATGAGATCAAAAGAGCAATTTATATCTGGGGCTGGGGCAAAAGGTTTAGCATTTTTCTTCGAAATTGATTCTTACCGCATGTGCGCGTTACAGGCAAGGAATGGAAGTACACATTGTCCTGCTCCTTCTCCACTGGTGGCAGCCTGCTGTCCAAGGTAATTAGTGTTGCCATTTGTGTGCAACACAGTGGCATTTTCAGCAGAGAGATCTCCATCCCCAGGTTGCTTTCCCCAGCATGCCTCGGCATTAGAAAAAAAACACCTGCTTTTAGGGAACTGCGAGGAGAGGAAAATGGGAAAATAGTCTCACTTTTATTGACAAGTTAAGTATTCTGCACTTAGATATGTTCAGAATCTGGATCATACAGTGTTCGAGCTCCTGCGGAGTTAATTGGGCTATTTCATTTGGATATGTTAAAAACAGCAGAAGGCAACTAAAATAAGTCCACTTTCTTTTTAGCATTACAAATGGCAATCATGCAGCGCAACTATTCAGAAGTCAATATTAAGAAGGTGTCATTGCAATTACTTTGCAACAGGGGCTGCTGGGCGGGAGTTTTCTTCAGTAAGGAAGGACTGAAATCTCTCACACAAAAGTATATTTAAAAAAATGAAACAGAATAATCTGAACATTTACTTTCTCCTCATATATTGTGCATTGCCTGGACAGAGATACTGTGACCTGTGCACTGGCAACCTCACCACTGGGCTGCTGAAATCTCCTCAGTGTGGGGCTGCCCTTAAAGTTGGATTGGAAACTGCAGTCGGTGTATAATCCAGCTGCTATACATAAAGAAGTTGCACCGGCTGCCAATAAACAGGGTTAAGGTTTTTGTATTGACCTACACTGTGGGTTAAACCACAGAGCCTCGGACTTGCCGATCAAAAGGTCGGCGGTTCGAACCCTGCGACGGGGTGAGCTCCCGTTGCTCGGTCCCTGCTCCTGCCCACCTAGCAGTTCAAAAGCACGTCAAAGTGCAAGTAGATAAATAGGTACCACTCCGGCGGGAAGGTAAATGGCGTTTCCATGCGCTGCTCTGGTTCGCCAGAAGTGGCTTAGTCATGCTGCCCACATGACCCGGAAGCTGTATGCCGGCTCCCTCGACCAATAAAGCGAGATGAGCGCTGCAACCTCAGAGTCGGCCATGACTGGACCTAATGGTCAGGGGTCCCTTTACCTTTACCTTACAAAGCCCTGAACAAATTTTGGACCATAATACCAAAGGCAGCCCTGTATAGGGAAGGTTTTTAAGGTTTAATGTTTTACTATGTTTTTATGTATGCTGGAAGCTGCATTATTATTATTATTATTATTATTATTATTATTATTATTACCTGAATGCACCTGTCTGTCTAGAAGTGTGTGTTCATGTGTGCCAAGCACCTGGCAGGCAAAACAAACATGACAAACTTCAGAAGTTACTATTCTCTGTATGTGTAAGACGTACATCACAACCAGATTATCTTTGTAAAGTAGCTAAAAACACAGCTGTGAAACATTCCTGAGACTGGTTACATATTTTTTTTTGGTCATGTCTTCTGCATTATGCGTTCCCACAGTTGAACTGATCAGGTTGCAGTAGGCATGTGTCAATCTTAATTTTTCTGTGTTTTCTTACTGTAGATGATGACATAGGGAAGAATAGGAACATAACCTAATATAGCAAGAGATCCCCCCCCATCCCAAACTTTGGTGACACTGGTACCAGTCAGACCCCAGCCTCAGCTCCTGAAAGGCATTCAGAAAATTCTGAGTTCCTCACATTTTGCATAGAAGACAGCACATGCAAATTTAGTTTCCAAGTAAAGTCTATTCACTCCCTGAATGGAGACCATCAAGAAGATAATGTTAGATGATTTGAAGGCAGAGAGCAGAGAAAATGTAACCAGTTCAGTCGCAGCCCACTGGAATGCTAGACTTTCAAATGCTTAATTTGCAAGATAGGCAAGGTGATGATGCTTTTGAATTCTGGTGCTGGAGGAGACTCTTGAGAGTCCCATGGACTGCAAGAAGACCAAACGTATCCATTCTTAAGGAAATCAGCCCTGAGTGCTCACTGGAAGGACAGGTCCTGAAGCTGAGGCTCCAATACTTTGGCCTCCTCATGAGAAGAGAAGACTCCCTGGAAAAGACCCTGATGTTGGGAAAGGAAAGATGGAGGGCACAAGGAGAAGGGGACAACAGAGGACGAGATGGTTGGACAGTGTTCTCGAAGCTACAAACATGAGTCTGACCAAACTGCGGGAGGCAGTGGAAGACAGGAGTGCCTGGCGTGCTCTGGTCCATGGGGTCACGAAGAGTGGACACGACTAAACGACTAAACAACAACAACAGGCAAGGTGAGAAATGGGCAGGAACTCTGGGGGAAGACGACAGAAACTATAGAAACTGGTCATCTCAAAGCCCCCTACCTAAAATTTGTAGTCAATGGCTCTCTTAGTTTCAACAAGGACCTTCATTCAGCTCAGAGTCACAAGGAATGAACACACACGTACTTAAGGATAGCTATACTCTTCCTCCCTTGCCGTCCATTTCTTAGCTTACTATTATTGTGAGTCCTGCTGACATAACTGCCACACTCACTTCTCTAGGCTTTTGAGACTAGATAGGGATTCTTCCACTCTTTAGATCAATGGTGGGATTTGCTGCTTGCTTAAATTGTAATTTCACTGTCTGAAACAGCATTTATGTCTTCTGCCATGTTCATTTCATATAATAAACCAAGCTTCCTTTGTTCAGGTGTCTCTTGAGAATCTAACAGTAAAACTATTTCTTTGCCTTTAAATTACTGGGTTGCCCAGCTGATAGTTAACAGGGTGTTAGGATCACCCACCCAGGACAAAAAAAAATATCAGGTGTCAGTTTTATTTAGGCAGGAATAGAAGCAAACATATATTCATAAACAGACACAAGTTATAGCTCTAGTGAAAGATCCCCAACCTCCTCATAGTGTGTGCATGGCTACACGTGAGTGCTGGACACATATGTGAGTTCAGACATGCACTGTGACAAATGTCGTCCATTTGCTTATTTAAAACATTTTAATGCTGCCCTTAAGACGACTGATTCCACAGCTTACAAGAGGAAAAAGAAAATATCTAAAATCAAACAACAGCTAGCAGATCAAAGATCATCAAGTCAATATGTTTCGATCGTTGCACTCAAATAGAACACGCTCTATTGATGTGGAGATCACGATGGTCCTGTGCTATCTATCCCTTTTTGATCAGCATCAGTTTGCCATGTTCTCTGCAAGAATGCTTCAAGGTAAGAGTGATTCCTATGAAAATCAATTGGAGCTGCTTCCCCAGGTTCCAGCAGAACTCTTGTTAAGAGCAAGATAGGCTCTTAAAAGCTTAAAATAAAGAACAGAGTCCTCTGGCAATGATCTAATTTTCAAGATTGGGTGCATCATCTTTTTTGTGTCAAGCTTTCCAGACCCCTAATAATAAAAGAGGCCTGTTAAAAATTGTTTTCATTTTAACCACATTACTAAACATGTGGTGTTGCCAGATTTAGTTTCGTGCTATCATAGCTGCCAAGGGTAGATGTTGGTTCTTCTATGTGCTATAAAAAAAACAAAACAATATATAGTCTTCTGGATCAGGCATATTGCATTGAAAAGCAGGAGGACTCCTGGTGTTCGGATGAGATTATCTTAATGATGAGACATTAAGGTCTTCCTGGAAATTGAAACACACAGAGCTGTGATACTGTGAAAGCTCCATCTGTTTCTGCATCAAACCCAGAACACTTCAGTGCACCTTGAATGCGGTGCTAAACTGTTCTGAGAAATAGAGCAAAAAGGTTACTGGAAATGTGAGACAAAACTTGTAATGTGATACTGAAGTCTGTGAGGTGATAAGGCCCTCATTCAAGAAAAAGCTTTCGGTTCAACACACTTCTGGCCACCTAGAGTCAGTCCAACCCCCAACCCCGCTTATAAGTTTTAGGATGAATGACATGCAGCCGTGCCAAACTGACCAGGACCATTTCTCAGATGTTTCACCCCAGCTGTTTTGGAGGCAAAATCCCTCTGATTTTAGAATCTGAATAGAATCAGAGTGACTACTAACCCCTGCTCCCCAAAAGCCCCGTTTGAATGCTGGGAAATTCAAAATGGCTGTTGCCATAAAAAATGGCCGCTCAGTGATGGCTGCCATTAGACTGGACAACAGCTGAATATAAAATTCATGTTGAATTGCTGTTTTAGGGGTTGTTTTTTAAAGTCTGGAACAGATTAATCTGTTTTGCGTTACTTTCTATGGGAAAGTGCGCCTTGGTTTTGGAACGCTTTGGTTTAGGAATGGACTTCCGGAATGGATTGAGAACCAAGGTACCACTGTATTGATTTAGAAGAGTGGTTTGCAGAGGGGCATAGCCCAGAGGGGAAAAGCTGGGAAAGACTGGGTGAGGAACAGCTAGAAGAGAAAACACCAGGAGACAGCTGGCAGATTCAGTGTCCTTGGACAGCATTCCTGACCCCCAACCCTTCTCTTAAGACTAGACGGGCTTTGAGAGTGATAGAACAGAGAGCGCAACAGCAACAAGCTCAGATTACCTGACATAGGTGTGATGTAGATTAATGGGGATGGAGGGGGTGCACCTTAACTGGGAGCAACACCGTTTCTAGAGAGATATGCATTCCTTTGTCTCTTGCTGTGATTATTAAGGAAACTAACTGGTAAGAACGCTCCTTTCATTTGATCTGCTCATTTACTGCCACTGGGGGAGGGATCCAATTTCCCTAAGCCTGACACTTGCAGAGGGTTAAAGGGGGGGGGAGGAGAGGAAAAGGAGGAGAGAAACCCTTGGTACAGTTCAGTGCTGTGTTTCTATAACACCCCCTAACTTGTAGTCTTTTCAAAATATAGAAGAAACACCAACAGGAATGAGCTCTGGATTTAAATAATAGGTGCTGATGATTTGGTTTTTTGTTGCAAGTATGGGCCATTCTGTACACTGGAAGCTCCCCAAAGGACAAGCCTGCTGAGCCACATTGCAAGGTGTGTTGGTCAAGATCTGCAGCACCACAGGTAACCGGGTGAGTCAGTGGAGTGGGAGGATGCAAAAGAACATGGCTCTTTCTCTTCCACCTCCAGTGAAATGGGCCCGTTTCATTCATTCACCGCCTTAGAGCTACATGCATATTATTCCATTTCTGTTCACACTGTGAAAAATATTAAGAGAGAGAGAGGGGAAAAAACAACTACAATGCCCTTTCAATACAAAGCACAGTCACAAGTGATACAGCTGAAAAGCACTTTTTCCATTACAGGAACTGTAATTGTTACTTCATGTGGTTTTCGGATATGAAAAAAACTGTATCACTACCATGGGAATGTAAAATTAGTCTTTTAGAAATGCATTGTAAAAACGTATTTCATTAGCGTGGATTCACACGGAACCTTTGAGGATACAGTACATGATCCGAGAAGGGAGTGCTAGACTTGCATACACTTCAACTTTTTCTACCCAAAACCCCACCAGGCTGCTGCTGCCTGCCTACTGACACCCACCCACTTGCTGCCAGAGCCCAGGGCACCTTCCCCCAAAATGGAGTTGTTCCACTTAAAACAGGGTGCTTAACAGGTACAGGTGTTGGGGGAAGAAAACTAGACTTCAGATGATGCCCATAATGAGCTCCCCATCAAAACCACACTCATTGACTTTAAATGTGTGCTGAGTGTATCATTTCTGTGAGTGTAGTAATGCGGCAGCTAGACTGGTGATTGGGAGCGGCTGCCGAGACCATATAACACTGGTCCTGAAAGACCTACATTGGCTCCCAGTACATTTCTGAGCACAATTCAAAGTCTTGGTGCTGACATTTAAAACCCTAAATGGCCTCGGTCCAGTATACCTGAAGGTGCGTCTCCACCTCCATCGTTCTGCCCAGACACTGAGGTCCAGCGCCGAAGGCCTTCTGGCAGTTCCCTCGCTGCAAGAAGCCAAGTTACAGGGAACCAGGCAGAGGGCCTTCTCGGTAGTGGCACCCGCCCTGTGGAACGCCCTCCCACCAGATGTCAAAGAGAAAAATAACTACCTGACTTTTAGAAGACATCTGAAAGCAGCCCTGTTTAGGGAAGTTTTTAATGCTTGATGTTTTATTGTGTTTTTAATATTCTGTTGGGAGCCGCCCAGAGTGGCTGGGGAAACCCAGCCAGATGGGTGGGGTAAAAGGTAAAGGGACCCCTGACCATTAGGTCCAGTCGTGGCCAACTCTGGGGTTGGGACGCTCATCTTGCTTTATTGGCCGAGAGAGCCGGTGTACAGCTTCCAGGTCATGTGGCCAGCATGACTAAGCCGCTTCTGGTGAACCAGAGCAGCACACAGAAACACCGTTTACCTTCCCGCAGGAGCGGTACCTATTTATCTACTTGCACTTTGACGTGCTTTCGAACTGCTTGGTTGCCAGGAGCAGAGACCGAGCAACGGGAGCTCACCCTGTCGCAGGGATTCGAACCGCCAACCTTCTGATCGGCAAGCCGTAGGCTCAGTGGTTTAGACCACAGCGCCACCCACGTGCTGACCTCTAAACAGCCTCGGCTCAGTATACCTGAAGGAGCGTCTCTACCCCCATCGTTCAGGCAGGACACAGGTCCAGCTCTGAGGGCCTTCTGGCGGTTCCCTCACTGTGAGAGGTGAGGTTACAGGGAACCAGGCATAAGGCCTTCTCAGTAGTGGAACACTCTCCCACAACTGCCTGCCCTGTTTAGGGAAGTTTTTAATGTTTGATGTTTTATTGTGTTTTTAATATTCTGTTGGGAGCAGCCCAGAGTGGCTAGGAAAACCCAGTCACATGGGTGGGGTGGAAAGAAAGATTAGGTTTTGTTCTGAACAATTATCCATATCACACACACACACACTCCACCCTGGGATGTTCGCCACTGAAGAGACACAATATCCTATTTGGGCATATCAGAGGCTGGCAAGTGACACAGATTGGGAATCTTTTCTTGTTCAAGAGAGATCAGAACTATGGAGAGATAAACTTCAGTGCTCCCATTCTAAAAACAATTTAGATTATATGGGATTGTATTTCCGGATGTCTGGTGGAAGAGAAGTGTCTCCTCAGTATTTTTGAGCTGAGACCTAATGCCCTGTTACCAACCACTAACATGAGTAAATCAGATCATTGTGTGTTGCTATGGCAATCCCAGGCACAGAAAGCACAGTCATTTGCGACGCTGCCAATGAGGAAGACCTTCCTTCCTCTAAGAGAGGGAGTCTGCTAAACAGAGCATCGTTTATGTGGAGTGGGCCTGGTAGCAGGTTAATCATAACATTCAGCATAGAAGGTGCTGCCTCAGGTGTAGTGCGGACCAGAACTACATGAACAGATTTCAGGAAGGGTTGCCAGTTCAGGAGTCTAAACCTGAATCCTAGGGGCAGCCCCTGGTGATGTCACAGGAGACGGCCCCCAGTGATGTCATAGGGTAGGCTCTCATGATGTCATTAAGTATGATGCATTAAGTGTTAACCACAATGCCTAACCAACGGGAAACTCATAGAATGGTAGAATTTTAGAGTTGGAAGGAAACTCTACAACTCTGCAAGGGAACTTTTGCTTTCAACTGTCTATGCTCTCTGCCTTACCGCAGCCATGCTAAGTAACACCAAGATTATCACTTTAGAACATGGTGTATCAGCCTGTCCTCCTCACCGACGCAATATGGTAAATAGTGAAATGCTAACTGGAATGGTCAATTTACTAGAACAGATGTTCAGATATGAATGTAGTGTATATTAGTCTTTTTATAACATAAAACACCAGTCGTTGATGAGAAAGAAACAGACTGTTTAATTTCAAAAATTATTTTGGCTGACAGTAAAACACTTGTTTATGAAAATACTCTCAGATTAATAATATTGTACATTTAAAAGCCAATGGGCGGTACTCAACTTCGTTTTAGTCAGAGTATACCTACTGAAATTAATGGGGCTAACACAGTCATGTTCATTAATTCCAGTATGTCTACTCTAAGTAAAACTTAGTTGAATACCAGCCATCGTATTTATTGTGCAAAGAGTCAGAAAGGAGGCCACCAGCATCTCGGAAAGGAGACTGATTCGGTTCAGATTTGTCTTTAGAATATTTTGAATGATTGTCATAATTTGATAGCACATCAGTTAGATTATTCTGAAGCACTCTCGTGTTGCTAGTATAATACACTGGGATTATGAATGCAGAAGTGAAAAGAGACTTCTCACAAGAGTACGACTCACAGATTAATCCAAGCTTGAGTGTGTGTGGAGAGTCAGAACTGCTTCCAGGTTATCATTCAGAGACATTTTATAAAATATGCTCTCCCCCCCCCCCCGCAACCCAGACCATTGAGGGGTATGTGTGTGGCTTGGAGAGGCTAAGGATGGATTAACCCATTTTCCAGCAAAATGCATGTGCAAAGTTGCTTTGACATGGGCATCTTCCACTAAAGAAGTCTTAATATTTTATTTTGCTGCAGGGTTATATCTGAAGTTTTCAAATTTAAAAATTCGGCTGCAACATTTTTTAGGTATGGAAATGGTGATCGCTAATAGGGTATACATAAATAACAAATTTACGCTATTTTACATAAATAGCAAAATGATTACTAGTAAATTATAGGCACTAACAATTTCAATAAATTATTTCACTGTTTAAAATTTTATTTATAAATAAGATTTCTAACTAGTTAAATAATTTTGGGTAAAGCCAGCTAAATCATATTCAGAGCAGACCCACCAAAATCAATCTATTCAAGTTGTCCATTGCTTTCAATGGGTCAGAGTAGATATCCGACATTAATCATAGAGTAATACTGGCTATCACCCTTTGACAGAAAGCACTGACGATTCTCTCTCGTCCATTTTTAGGAATCCTAAAAAAAGGTTCATAAAGGCTCGCACCTTTGTTAAGCTACATTTATTTGCATAGAAAAATATTTACCATAGGCAATTAACTATCACAGGAGAGAAATGGCATTTATTTCAAATTGAAAAAGATAGCTAAAAAGTATCTGTGGGTTATTGCAACAGTACAAGAATACAAGATGCTCCCATTTAATAAAAAATGTAAAAGAAGCTGTGAAAGCTAAAGCAGGCTACAAAACAGAAGGCGCCTCCATTTCCTCTTCTTCACTGAGCTATGTTACAGCTATGTTGCCTCTGATTGCTTTGATTCTTTATTTTCTGATTTAAGCATCACCACCGCCAAGTGTGTTTCTATAGGCTTCTGCCTCTGCTCATCACAATCTTGTTGTCAGGTAATTGTCTTGAACAATTGTTTCTTGTTTCACAACAGAGTCACTACTACTGAAGTCCTGCTCATTGTCCGGAGAATCCTTTGGTGTGGGCAAATTAGCCTTCTTTATTTCAGAAGCAGCAACAATTTTCTCATCCACCTTTGAGTCCAGCGCCTCATTTCTGGCCTGATTATGAGTGCCTACGGTACAGCTTTCGCTGAGATCCCGAACATCGAGTTCACAGTTCACAACCAATGCTTTCACTCCCATATCAGGAGTTTTCTCACATTCTTCTGTTTGTTGGCGGGAAACTTCTTCAGAAATCGAGTAAATACTCGTCCTTTGCTCAGCACTTTTGGATTGTCTGTGAAAGAACCCAAACTTCTTCACATCACTCACAAAATTCACTTTCCTCTGCTTTTCCTTGGAGGAAACTCTCGTCATCATGGCTGACCCATTGCTGTGGCTGTGGGCTTCAGAGGCTCTTGCCACTGCTTTGGGGTGAATCATTGAAGTTATGTCAAAAAGGCTAAGGTTTCTCTTCTTAATTTTCTCGTCTCCTCCATTTTCATTTCCTTCATCAGATTCCGGCAAAGAGGACTCTTCTCTGCTGACTTTCGAGGACTGTAAATTAGACAGCTTGTTTCCTTTTAACAAACCCAGGACTTCAAAGCGGAAACTGGAAATATCTTGCTTTAACTCCTAAAACATTAGAAGAAAAATGCTATGCTTAACATGAAAGGAATTGTAAATAAATAAATAGCCACCCTTCATCTGAAGATCTCAGGGCAGTTCACAAGATAAATGCTGGAATATCATTAAATTGCTATTTTAATAAGTATCTTGCTATTTATGAGTAGCAAAAATGTTTTCGGCTGTTGAGAACTGACTATAGGGATGTCAGAATGAGAGATAGAAGGAAGTCTAAGCTCACTTTGAGCAAATAATATAAGTTGTGAATATGTGTATTGAATTAAATGAAATATGGGAAAATTTAATAAAAATTATGTTTAAAAAAAAAGAGAGAGAATTGAAACTTGGGTTTGCGGATGCAGTGTGGGTTTTGGAGGGGGAAGGGGGAAATAAATAAAAGTTTACTTGAGGCCATTTATAGTATTCCAAGTTCTCCACACCCCCACTTAGTGAATTGTTTCACGCAAGGTGAATACAGTCTGCCTATGGAAAGGTGCAAGAGACGTCATAAAGTTTAGCTGTTACGATTTTTTCACAAACCCTTCCCTGCTATGTTATGAGTGACAGTGTGTGGATTCCTGCCATGTTTTCCTCACAAGGCATCCAGATTTCATGGGTTGGCTATGCTTCTAGGTCTTGGTTTATTTCTACATCCAGTAAACCCTACAGACTGTGTTTCTATTTTTAACGTTTCATATTTGATATTAGACCCTGTATGTGAAAATTGTTGCATTACAATGTATTTCAAGTACGTTTTTGTGTGTAAATGCACTCAACTTTCAGTGGCAAATATCTTAGATTATTCCCCACCACCACATGAAGCTCTTTAATGTTTTGATTCATTGTTATTAAGGTGTCCAACATAAGAGCAGTCACCTTAAAATTCTCTTCGGTCAACCCCTCTTCAGTTTTAGCATCTCTTATCATTGCAGCCACGTATCTCTTAACCAGATTTCTCATGACCTCCTGAAAGATAAGAACAGTCCAATTTTGACAGCACTTCTGTGCTGCTTGACATTTGATGAATCAGAAATTTCATCACCTTTTGCTTTAAATTATGCAATTACAAAAAAAAAGGACTAAAAAAATCATTATATGTAGAGTAATTGCCAGCTGGTCACTTTTCGGGGAAACAGATTCTGCCACACAGGAGTTGTAAGGATCCAGGGGAACCTGTCTTCATTTTGACCCTTGTTTATAGAAAAATTAAATTTGTGCAGGTGCCATGTTTTGAACTGAGCTGAAGGGCCACAACAGCCCTTAGCTTTGGCCTCTGACTTGCTCTAGCACAAGTTGAGACATCAGCAAAAATGTCATTAATTCTCACAGTGCAATTGAAGTAAATACATTTGAAAGTAGCTTGAATTAGCTCAAAGGTGGATGCTGTCCATTACTTTCAATGAGATGATCATCTGGCTGTACAACCAGATATTCAAGCAAGTGAGGATGCCTTCCTGGCTTTCAATGAGATGTGCACCTGCATATACAGTGGTACCTTGGTTCTCAAACTTAATCCATTCTGGGAGTCCGTTCGATTCCTAAAACGGTTCGAAAACCAAGGTACAGCTTCCGATTGGCTGCAGGAGCTTCCTGCACTCAATCGGAAGCCACGTCGGATGTTCGGCTTCCAAAAAATGTTCACAAACCGGAACACTGGGTTTGCGGCGTTTGGGAGCCAAGCTGTTTGAGTACCAAGGTACCACTGTATATTCATTTGCAAATTCCCCAGGCACTAACGTTTATACCTGCAACTGGAAGCATTTATTCTTGGACAGCTTTGGGCAGAAGATAAGCTCGAATAATTGTATCCAACAATGGAACGGCAATATCTATGTTGGAAACTAAATCGGTATCCTATCCTGAGTGACATCCTGAGCAAAATGCTCAATTCCTTCCAGTAAAAAAAGTAAAAGATGAGATTAGTTACCTGATACTGATTATGCCTTCTCAAATTATCAGCTGCACGCCTCTGAAAATAAAGAACATAAATTAGCTGGAATGATATTTGAAAAGCAATTATGTCTGAATAGCAGAGATGTCCACCGTGGCCAAAATCATCCACAAAAGGTCTGCCTCAAAATTGGGCTTAATTTGATGCAAACCTTTTGTCAAAAAGATAATATCCAAGGAAGAATATGAATAGTGTTACATCTTAATGTGAAGTCCATGTCAATTTTACAGGAAAGACCCATTCACAAGAGCTCCCAAATTAAACCTTTTATTTCAAGGAAAGTAACACTTGGCTAAGAGTGATGGTCAAAGAAGAGGAGGAGAAGGAGAAGATTGATTGCTTAAGACAGCTGCAAAATGGTGAGCAGAAATGAACATGGATCAACTTCGGTGTCCAGGAAAGGCATTAGGATTTTGAAAACAGAGGCCACATTCAGACTACTTATTGGATCTAGCCTTGGCTCATGGAAATTGGACAGTGTAGGCAGAGCAGATATGAGGCAGTCAATAAAGAGAAACTTTGACTGAAAATTTAATATGTGTGTGTGTGTGTGTGTGTGTGTGTGTGTTAGGGGTGATATAAGACCTTATGGAGAATGTGCATATAATCTGCCCATGAAGAAGGAATTGTGTTCATTTCCTGGTCAATATACATAAACCAACAGGCCTTGGGGAATATGCATGTATCAACTGCATTTTGTACATTCTCCAGTCAGTATGCATAGCCTCCAAGAAACATGCTCTTGTCTTTTTTAATCTAGCTCTTGTTCAGAAGTGTGAAATCTGTGGCCCCCTGTCCTCTGCTTCTGGCCCACTGCCTAATCTTACATGGATTACAACATGCCTTCCCTGTGATCAGCCAAACATTGGAAAGAGGGGGTAGGTCTTCAGATAAATATTTATTTATTCTTTCTGTTAGGGATTGTGCAGAATGGCCAGAGAGTGCACAAAATGCAGTTAGAGAGATTTAGTCAATTTTCCCAAAGGCCTGTTGGGGTGGGGGGTTTGCATTTATTGACCAGGAAAGGTGCACACTTCCCTCTTCATGGGCAGATTCTTCAGGAGGTCTAGTGAATGAGCACAATGGCCAGTTTTTATGCGTATTAACTGCTCATCTTACATTACACCTAACATATACATTTAGGAAAAATATCCTTTGTAATGGGGAAAAGGAAGTGGCAAAATAGTGACTTGGGAGACGCATGACTACAGCCATGCTCGTGTGTGTGTGTGTGCGCGCGGGGGTGTGTGTGCGTGTGCGCAATTCCACACTTTATATGGCAATTAACTCGGGCTGACTATTGAATGTCCAATCCTGACTCCCTGATGTGTGTATTAATATGATACACATGCACAAACATTACTAATTCAGCAGTCTTTTTACATGATAGTAACTTGGGAGTTCTCATCCATAGCTTTTTGGTAATGAAAACCATCATTGGGGATTGTTTGGGGGAAAGTTATTTTAAGGTGTCAAAGTTACGGTACGTCTTTCCAAATTCGTAACACCTGACTCATTATTTTGGTGGTGATAGGCAACACCGATCAGTTCTGGTTTCCCTTAACCAGAAAAGGGAAGAGGTGGATATTTTCATTTTGTGCCTGTCTCCCAACAGTGGTATGAGATAGATGGAAAATAGTAGTGCCCAGGCTGGCTTTTGCCTAACATGCTGGTGTCTAATATCTATGAAAACACCTAAATATAAAGAAAGGCAGGTAGTGAGGAAAACGGTAATTTTTGCTTACCCCAATTGTTCCAAAACTTTCAGGTTTCTTTCTGATTTTTTTCCTGAAAACTTGTCTCCACAGCCATCTGATCAGGTACCAGAGAGATTTGGGACTTGGTATGACATTAAACGGAGTAGGCAGAGTCCCTCCTTCTTCGAAGTAACTCATCCAAAGTTTTGTTCGAGCAAATTTCCATTCAATGTCTGCATGATCCTGAATACAGGAAATATGGAAATATATTTTCATTTCTTATTGGAGAGAGCTGAAATTCTCCCTCTCTACCTATTTTTACACAGGTGCTGAAAACCTTTTTAGTCCATCAGGTATGTTACAGATAACGGTTTTTATGTTGTCTCCTTTGCTTTTAAAGCAAAAAATTTGAGTTATTTTTATTCTAGAAATTGGACCCAATTTGGATCACGGCTGTGTTACAATGGGAAAGGAACCTCCTCAAGTTGTTACTCTATACCAAATTAGAATCCCCTGTAGCTTTTTTAGGGGAAGCACAATTGTG
Source organism: Podarcis filfolensis (assembly GCF_964270895.1). NCBI lineage: Eukaryota > Metazoa > Chordata > Lepidosauria > Squamata > Lacertidae > Podarcis > Podarcis filfolensis. The sequence continues at coordinate 11,841,211 of NC_139621.1, read as the reverse complement.
TGAGGAGATCAAATCATGGATTTTCCACATAACTTTTACTTTGGTTCTAGGAAAGGGGGAAATAGATATAGATCTTGAAGGCAGAGAATATCTTTTTCAAAACCTGATCTGTAAAGCTACTTCAGGAGCCTTTTCTGCTGAAGAGGAGGATGGGAAATAATGAATAAACAAGGACACAGCAGTTAAAAGTAAAGAAAGAAGTAGGACAAAAGTAGGTGTGTTCAATGTACGATAAGTAAAGCAAACTGAATGGTATGGGGAAGAATGTAGGGAAAAAGGAAAGAACAAATGAAGGAAAACAGAAAGGAGAATAATGGGAAGAAGATAGAAAGAACCAGACAGATTTGGTCTTCTCAGTACAAGGAAAAATTAAAGTATGAATGTAAGTTGATGAAACTGAGAAGTATCTAGAAGAGAATCAAATGTATATAAGAGAATATAGGTCTAATAAGATGGCTGGCTAGGAACAGAAAGTCAGTAACATGTTGGCATAATTTGGCAAAACTAGAAATCTCTGCTTTCTTGCTTAGAAAAGTAGGTTCTTTATATGTCCCCCAATGTTGAATACTGATTAAATTATGAGATGCTGGGTGCTGAATACCAAATGGTATGGAAAGCCAGGCTTATTTAATTTTGCACCTGGTGAAAAATTATTCCTGCTGGAATGCTCAGGTAGCTGATTTCTGCTTCTTTGGAGGCTAGAGCACATTCTAGGGAACCTAATTTTGTAAGCATATATAAGCACAGGGCTTATTGTTCTCAAACAGCTGGAATTTTGGTCAACTGACAGATACGGCTTTCAAAGTGAACAAGAATCAAACCAAGGAACTGACAGCAATGAGCTGATAGGAATTGTTCATCATAGCTATCAACATGTTGAGAAGGACGACCAGAGAGATGACATTGTAGGTCCCAAACATGGTGGCCCCAACAAACTCAGTGAATTCATGTCGTGCGTCTACATTGGTCACATAAAGGTTGATGAGCCCAAACACGGACCAAAACAGTGACTGGAGAGTTTCAAACAAACTGCAAAGAAAGAAAAAAAGAAAAGGAAAAGTCTTAAAGAAAACAGAAGCATCTCATTTGTTTTAAATACTACATCCTCACCCCAAACTTTAGTTAAAACCTTTAAACTTAAAACAGCAAATGAGACATTTAAATGCAATTAAGTTATAGCCCAGTTCTAGGTTGTGCTCACTTGGATTCGAGCATTGATTAGCACATGGGGAAATCAGGTCCTCTTGCAAAGCCTTAATGGGTCATAAAGGGATTTTGGATAACAGGGAAATAGCAAAGAGGGATGGTGGGGCAGGCTATCTATCGTCCCTGGCATAGCATCCTAAGGGCACGTTGGTACCAGTGGAAACAGTGCAGCTATATAGGACTTGGTGGCTTTTACATGGCACTAGATTAGGTATTGAAATGCAAATTGGGGCTTGCAGTTCAGTACTGCAATTAGGGTGAAACTAGATGTTACAAATAAACACTGAGCTGCCGCTGAAAAACATCACCCCCAACTGAAGTCCCCCCCCTCCGTACTTATATATGTGCTGACATCATCATGCTTTGTATCTCCCCAGCTACTGCAGCCAATTATGCTGCCTCCATGCAGGAAAACGCACAGGATGAGAATGCATCTGTACATGATGTAAGTTTTGCTGCGTGTTACAGACAGGAATAACTTGAAACAATGCTGTCACTTTGGGTGGCAGCTCCATTTCATCATAACATCTAGATCTCCTATTACATTTCCTCAGTCAAATTTTTGGTACTGTAGGTGGAATATGGATTCTTTCATATCTGGGTTTTTTTTTTAGCAGCATTAAAGGTATGATTCATAAGAATATAAGCAAAGCCTGCTGGATCAGGCCAATGGTCTACAGCAGGGGTGTCCAACTTCCAAGAGACTGCGATCTACTCCCACTATTAAAAAACTGGAAGTGATCTACCCATCAAAGTTGTTGGGCTTTTTAGGGGAGAGAATGAGCCGAAGTTGTTGCGATCTCAATCGACCTGTTGGACACCCCCGGTCTACAGAATCCTGCTCTCACAGTGCTCAACCACATGCCTGTGGGGAGCCCACAAGAAGGATTTGAGGACAAGAACCCTCTCCCTCATGTGGTATCCAGAAACTGGTATTCAGAAGCATTAGTGCCTCTGGTCATGGAGGACAGCATAAACTATCATGGTTAGTAGTCATCAATAGCCTTCTCCTCCAGGAATTTGTCTAATCTTCGATTAAAGCTGTTATGTACTGAGTTGAATAGAATCCAAAATGCAGCAGTCTGATTGGTCCTAGAACAATAGGATTCAGAATGCAGCAGTCTGATTGGTCTGCAGGAGCCACCCAATCCAGCTCCAGGTGGAAGTGAATCCACAACCTGATTGGCCTACAGGAGAATCCCAGAATTAACCAATCATGTGGGGCCCACTGTGAAACTAATGTATATAAAGCAGACATTTTGGGGGAACTTCCATTCCTCACTACCATGAGCTGAATAAAGAGCATGAAATCCACACTTGACTCCGAGTATATTTCACTGGCAATGAAGGTGGGATCCCGCTGAGCTGACCGCCACACACAGCACCGCCACCTGCCACACCGCTGCCTCGCACCGTGTATCCAGGCTTCAGCAAAGCCATCTAAATCAGTGACCATGACTGTCTCCCACTGAAGCGAGTTCCATACTTTAACTATGTGCTGCATGAAGAAGTACAGTGGTACCTTGGTTTTTGAGTCTCCGTTGACGAACATTTCGGTTTTTGAACACGCCTCGGAAGTCAAACATGTCACACGGCTTTCACTGAGTGCAAGATCCTGAGGCCTAGCTGTTGGCTATTGAGTTTTCAGTTTTCGAATGGTTCAGAACTCGAAAGGTCTTCCAGAACGGACTACGTTCGAAAACCGAGGTACCACTGTACTTTATCTGTCCTGAATTTTCCAGCATTCAGCTTCATGAGATTTCCATAGGTTCTAGTGAGTATCAGTTTGTTGCCTTGTATGTTGTGCATTTAAATTCCTTCCTTAAAATGAAACCAGTTTGCCGCCCTAGACAACTCTCTAGCAACAAATCAACACAGAGCACTGTGCAATACAAAAAAGAATACCATGAATTGTTTAAGTAGGAAATGCTAACTTACGTTGAAAATGCATTATTCTGATTTTCACACCGAATCCCTTTACAGCGATTGGCATCATTTGTTTCATAATAGAAATATAGCTGGTTAAGTCCATTTGCAAAAGCTAGCAGCACAAGACAGTAGATGAAAAGAAACTTTAAAATGTCCAGTAACATTCTTCCAAGAGAGATCTGCAATGGTCCCAGATGAGAATTTGCAGTGAATAATGAGATCAGGCGCAGAGAACTAAAGATGTTTGCAATAGCAAACAGTGCCTCAGCCACCAGTGTTGGGTGCCACATATCCCAGCTCTGTCTTGGGAGCAGCCCACTGTACTGAAAACAATAGAGTTATGCAAAATTAGCAAGGTCTTTCCCCAACAATACAAAAACCATTATGTTCTGCAATCACTTTTCATTTCAGCAAGACCATACTCTTCCAAGACAGGCCCTCAATGAGTAATTGTTAGATATGACTCCTTTCATTTGCTGCTTCACAATCCTTTTGAGAATACAGTGGTGCCTTGGTTCTCAAACGCCTTGGTATTCAAACAACTTGGAACCCAAACACTGCAAACTTGGAAGTAAGTGTTCCGGTTTGCGAACTCTTTTCGGAAGCCGAACTTGCTCCATTTTGAGTGTTATGCTTCCGATTTGAGTGCCACACATCCGTTTTGAGTTTACACTGAGGTCTGTCAGTTTTTTCCATTTATTTTGTGTTTTTGTTTCTGTGGCTTTTTGTTTTGTTTTTGTGACTGTGTGGAACCCAGTTCAGCTACTGATTGATTGATTGTGTGACTGCAGTACATTGTTTCTTGCTTTCATTTTATGGATCAATGGTCTCGTTAGATAGTAAAATTCATGTTAAATTGCTGTTTTAGGGGCTGTTTTTAAAAGTCTGGAATGGATTAATCCATTTTGCATTACTTTCTATGGGAAAGCGCACCTTGGTTTTGGAACGCTTTGGTTTTGGAATGGACTTCTGGAACGGGTTAAGTTTGAGAACCAAGGTACCACTGTAATAATAATAATAATAATAAAATTGTACCCTGCCCATCTGACTGGGTTGCCCCAGCCACTGTGGGTGGCTTCCAACACATTTAAAAACAATATTTTGTGAGGTACCCTATATTCTGAACAGATGAACAGTCCTTCGCCTGTAACTGTGACCAGACCACTCCCCTGGAAATTCCCCACAGATAGTTATTCTGTGTTTTGTTTCTGAATATACACCTTCCAGAATATACACCTTCTTCACAAAAGCTAACTGGCCAGAACTGGGTAGATCTTTTGACATTTCACACGCTACAGTCATTGAGAAAGAGAGAGCAGTCTCTAAATAAATTTCTAAAACATCACCTAGACTATGCTGCAAAATCGAAGTTAAAACATCACAAATCTCTTGCAATGATGGCAGTCCTGTGTTCAGGACACTCATTATCTGTGCTAGCCAACCAAGTCTGTATAATCCATGTTCCAAAGTTCAATTGTCTTTTACGACCACTGGATGGTGACCCCACTGGGCACAGTAATCCAGCCAGGGAAAAATGGTGGCAGACTAGGTTTAGGGCACCTTTTCTAGCCCCTCCCCCTTTTTGGAGCCAGCAGAGTGGATCCTAAATAGGACTGCTCAGTCATAGATACAGCTGCTGAGCTACTCAACTGCCTCATTCCTTGAGTCGGAACGAATGAATCTGTATTCACTGCCCATGTGCCGGTTCATGACGAGGGGATTCCAGATTTCACAGTCCTGCCCCCGTTACCATTTGCCAATTGCCATGCGACTTCTTTGGGTCCAGGATGGGCTTTTGGAAGATGCCTGTGCGTGAATTTGTTTTATGTTGCAGTATTCACAGTAAGGCTTTTTTCCGATGGCATGAATAACACAACGACCAGTAGGTTCTTATCTGCTGCAGCCTTCATCCGCCTTCACAGCCACTGTAACATACCACTTGTTATCTTCTGCCTGTTCTGCCGTTGAGGACGTCTTGGATCATTCCTTGTCTCCCTTTGACCTTACTGCCTTGGGTGACCCTGCTGGGAGTACGAGACTCCCGATGGCTTCGTTCAAAAGGTCACAGGAACGTGCAAGCCCAGTCACCACGACAAGGTGATGATCCAGCAAGTGAGACATCAGGAATGGAACAGAACTGGTACATAAAATAATTCATCTCCACAAGCAGGCTGGATTTTACTGATCTCAAATACCTATAAAGTTTAACCTGAAATTGAATCCAGTCAAGATGTGCCTTGCAGGCTCTGGAGTTTGGGAAATGAGTAGATTTCCTGTTCTTGTTGGAATTGCTCTCCCTTGGAGAGTTCAGGTATGTTGTTTGGGAGGTACACCCTGATCTGATTTCATTTCACTAATCAACAGAAATTATTCAGGAAATTGTGGCATTTGAATTCCTTAACACTGAATTTCCATTTTGCTTTTGTCCTATTTGTTCACTTCAAAAATTCTAATTCAGAATGGGCATTTTCCACAATGAGCCAAAACTTTTGTTTAGGATTATCTCTTATCCCCAAGTTACTGATTACTGAATTGGCAGTTATTAATCAACAACGAAAGGCAATATAAAGAGAACAGATCCTGAGAAAGGGAAAACAACAATAAAATCACATTCAAAGTAAATGTCAAGTATATAGTATATTCACAATATGAATAGATGTCTTGATTACCTTTGAAAATGCAACAATTTTTAAAGATATTGTTGCCAGGTACAATGAGTTCATTACAAAATCCATCAGGTTCCACCAGTCATGAATATAATCCTGCAGGCCGCCATCCCACATTTGTTTAATTTCACCCCAGATAAACCCTGCAAATATAGAAAGCAGTGATATAAGTTAGTTGTATGAATTGCTTAAGCTGTTGTGTTTATTTACTTAAAATGAAATAAAAGCACAAGACATTTTAAGCATGCTCAGCTACAACCATAATAGCCATTACAATCTATTAGTCACATATATTGTTACTTTTCATTTGTGATTCACGTTTCATATATATATATATATATATATATGGCATAATCAACGGGAAATTTTCCAGTGCAGTCCCACGGAAGAGAACAGGAGCTGCAGCAACAATGGTTACTATTCTGCTCACCATGTACTTTGGTTCCACTGACTGTAGCCTAAAGGCAATGGGGAGAATTACTCTGAACTTGGCAGGCTGTGAATTCAGGTTCAAATTTATAACTGCTTTTCAAACTTTGATTTTTGACCTTTAAACAACACTTCCTGAAATTTAGCACCAGTGGTCACCTGCTGTTTAAATGGCACTTCAGAGGAACTGCATGTGATGAAAAACTCAGTCACCTAAAGTGAAATTTATTGTTGGGAAATAATTGTTTTATTACTCTTCACAGCAACGAACACCACCTTTTTGTTTTCCATAGCACTCATAACTGATTTAAGACACTCATTCTGGGAAACAGCTAATAGGAAACACTTATCAGATGTTATGCATACAGGCAGCTTTGCTTGACCAAATCAGGATATATGTCAAGCAGCTAATAAATTTCAGTGTGGCTGATATACCTTGGAAAATAATAGTTCTAGGGAGAGAATGTAAAGAGCCTTTTAGGGTGTAATCCAGTACTGAACATCCTTCAGCTGAGGGGCTAAAGGATTTGGTGACAACCATGGTAGATGCCACTCCAAAAATACAGGTGAAATGGCCAAAACAGGGCAGACATGGGTGAGATGTGGGTGGCACAGGAGAGTAAAATACTTGGATCAAATCCTATACCCTTAGAATTTTACAACAGCCACAGACCTGCTGCAAATAACTTTTCTCCCATTGTATTTTTTTTAAAGACTAGGCAACTTCCTGTGCCATCACAAGAGTGTATGATGTGAACTCAGCATCCAGTTACAGCATATTGCTGCCATATATAATTCCCCAAAAGAGATACCATAACTCAAGATGACAGGGTGAACACAACATGTGATTTGGTTATATATTTTTGTGCACATTTAGGAGTTCTCAAGCAGGAGCCATTAAATTCCAGCTTTTTCTCCATCACATTCACACATTCCCAAAACATTGCTAATGGTCTTTTTGATCATCATGAATAGCAGTAACTGGAATCATTGCAGCTAGGGCCAAAATAATAATGCCAAATGTATTCAGCAAAAGGACTTGGAAGTTAAGCGCATGCTTAAATCTCTTCTGTTGATTGAAATCAGTGGGTTAAAAAGAACATATGAGATGGTAAGCAGCTTGGAGGAGATTCTGATCAGAAAAAGGCCAGGAGTATAGAGAGGTCAGCACTTCCTTCCATATAACTACTTTGTTGAAAACTGCAACCAACTGGGGCTGATTTTAGTTGTTGTTTTTTATTTATAAAGAGAAACTTGCCAGGACCTTATTAATGTGCACTTGCATGAAAACACAGAGTTTGACAGTGTATCTTTTGCTCTACTGGTAATCCTCTCTCTCCCCTTCATCTCCGGTAATCTAGCAAAACCAACAAACATTAACCTATATTGTCTCAATACTAAGGTCAGTGACACAAGCAATTATTTTAGGGGAATGTCGCAAGATGTTTAGTGGTATTTACAAAGAAGAATGGTAGCATCTTTATGGGAAGCAAACATTTTGAAACTGCTTTTAGAATAAAGTCAAACTGTTCAAGATCTAACAAGAATCCCAGGAGCATAATGACAGGAATGATTAATATATTTGAGGCTGCATTCCTGCTCACGCCAGTCACAGGTTTCTTCACATAAACCCACTAGAGCTTATGCTTCCTACCCCAAGCAACTGCTAAACTCACTTTTCACCTTACCAACTCCATTTCTGCAACCACTTCTCCAACAGCCCTACAGCCCTGATCTGGACCTGTTTTCCACCTTTGCCCCCATGTCTGTGACTCCCCTTGCATCTTCCTCCTACCTTGCAACTACTAAACATCCTTATCATCCTCCACCCAGCTAAGAAGTCACCATCACCGCCCATATTTCAGACACTTTCGTGTTCCTGCTTTCATCTTTAACCCCTTTCCCATGCCTTCTACTCCCTCGTTTTGTGCAACCCCTTTTGCACCCCACATTTTCACCTCCACTCGCTTTCCCCCTCTACCTTCCTCATTCTTCTTAAATCACCCCCATTTCCATGCCATCTCCTCTCTCCTATTGCACAGCCCAATTTGCACACGTATGCTGATATACGTTCGTTGCTTTCAGATGACTATAATCCTAACAGCAAGCACGGCAGCTTGTTCTGTTAAGAGAATACTAAGTTCAGTTGATTGATGTTTATTTATGGGTGTTTGTTTGTTAATAAACGCATGATTGTGGGAAGCTACGATGGAATATTTGATGGCTTCACATACTTTACTTTGCCGTGCCAGTTCTAGGAGTGATGTAGCTGAGGGGGCTGAGAATCAGCCCCCTTGAGGGACTCTCTAGTGGCTTGCCTTGAAATGCCCTGTTTTGGGGCTCTCTACTTGCTTCTGCTGGTAGCTTACTGAGTTAGGGGCCCCGCCCCACATCGGTGGCACTCCTATCCATCATCAAAGGCCAGCAGAGAGGGGCCTGTACTGTAGTCTACCTTTCTACTGATCAACATCAGGTGTTAGGATTGCAGCCTTAGTGTTCATTGCATGTACCCTGATATGTATGTGCACTAAGCACAAAATGCAACTGACTAAGGAAAAAATAGAGGGAACATAGAGATGTATCAAAACAGTGACAATTAGGTGTCCCAGAAAGCTGCCTGAAAACAGGGACTGCCCCTAATAAATTAGAGCACATGCAGTAATAGTCTCAAGAAACTGGCCCAAAATGCAATGTCAAAAAATCAGACTTTGCCACAAATCAGTCAGTTATTGGCTCTTCAGTGGAAAGATATGAGTTATGGGTGCAGATTCTTATTTATATGGATTGTTTTCTATTAAGACAGAAGAACTTCCATTAAAATGGTGGAAGAAGCCCAGACTTTTGTTATACAATTTACTGCTGGCAATGAAGCATAATGATCTATTTTGTGTTTTCCCTACTGGAATGGTGGAACTTTGTTTCTGATTCCCCCTCTCCCCATATGGTTTTTTTTTAAAGCTACATCATTCCCCATTTTTAAAATCTAGAGCAAAAATGCTAGTTTAGCCTATTTGTCCAAGTGGAGAAAAGCATCTGGATCTGACTGCCCACCATTCAACATATTAATTTGAAAGTAATTTTAATTCTGAAATGAAATTAAAGTTGAAATTCCTTTCCTTAAAAATTCCTTAATCTTAAATGGAATTTTCTGTTATTGACCTAGATGGGTTGCAGATAGATTAATGAACTAGTTTATAATAGAACCATAGAATAAACTACAATGCCCTGCTGTATATGCTAGGCAAAGCTAGACAATTATGGAAGAGTTATGCAAGTCAACTGAATTTTCTTTACTAATACATTTACCCAGGACCCACGGTAATATCATCCATTCGACGATGGTTGGTGGAGGTCCCTGCATGTTCAGATCTGACCTGTCAATGTGCTGAGAGGCAAGCAGCAGAAGGAACAAGAAAGTCAAGTAGGATGCAGTATGGCAGATAAATTTGATGAATGGCTTCCTGATGAACAGACCCAGTGGGCTCTTGGGAGCTATCAGGTAGCAGATAGAGAAGACGGGAAAAAGAAATCCAATGATGACGCAAGTCAACATCTTCACGGCCCAGTGGCGCCTCCTCCAGCCAGGGAACTCATCATACCAGCGAGAGGCAAGCAGTTGTTGGCAGTTTGGCTGGGCAACAAACTAAAGCAAAAGAAAAAGAACAGTCAAATCTCTCCAACCTACTACATCATTACCTGTACATTGTACCATGGTGGAGGAATTTCAGCAGGTACCGAGCTGTTTCACCTGCTTGCCTAATGGAAATTATCTATATGACAATCTGAAATGGACTCCCTTTATGACCAAATATTAAAGGTACAAGAATCTTGTCATCCATTGCCTCCAGTCACATTAATGCATTTTCTTCTTCTTATCTCAGTGGTACAGCCATGGAAAAACCCACCTAGAGGAAATGTTCTCTTCAGTGCAACTTTTACTGGATCCCTCTCAAGGACTGGACTTAGCAACACTACTCAGCCATCATTAGATCAACTTTCAAATTCAAATAAAAATTAAAAGAACACAAAAGTCCCAGTTGCGATGGAATTCCTCTTGGGACTTAGAACACCAAATGTTCTGAACCTGCTGTGTGCTTCCATCTATAGGGCCCTGGAACTGAATCCAAAGTGGCTTAATTCGTGCAGATTTGGGTTTAGCCCAGAACTGCATACACGCACCTTTTAAGAACAAATGTTCTGTAACGGTATTAGGTTTGCCACTGTTTTATCAACCCTGACACTGCATCCAATGCACAGAAATTAGGCAGGTGGAATTTCCCCCTTACGTCAAACCAGCAAATGTTTCATCTTTGTCATTTTTAGCTGCTAGTAAAGACACAGCAGCAACAACTCTAAATGGAATATGCACTTAGTGCACAAATATCTGCAATTTCCTCTGCAACATACAATAGCAGCCACTGATAAAGAAGCAGCAGAGAAACCATAGTTAGTGTCTTTTGTCCTGCCTAATCCCTGCCTCCACTTCATAGACATGGAACAGGCATATCCACAATTAGGATATAATGTGAACAGAACAGGAATCATGAAGGTTATGACTAGCCACAGCTGAAAATAGAACACTAGACTAGATGGACCATCATTTCTGATGTTCAGGACTGCTGATGCTGAGAAAGCAAGAGGAAACTCTAATATTGTGACTATCTTAAAGTGCTTCTCTTGAGGATATACAGGATATACTATTTCCAGTCTGTGTCACTTTTACACCAATTAACTAAAAAAAGAGAAAAGTATGAAAATTTGAATTTAAATACATATTTTAAAATGTCTTTTCTTTATTTCAAAAAATAAGGATTGTGATGCTTTCTAAGTCAAGAATTATGTTGCAATAGTTAGAAAATTTGATTTGCATATTAGTTTGGAAGGGGCGAATCAGGCCAGCTCATACCGGAATTTGTAAAAATTAAATCCAAACATCTCTAGTTTCTCTTCAGAAGATAATCATAGGAACATAGGAATCATAGGAACATGGGAAACTGCCTTATAGTGAGTCAAACCACTGGTCCATTTTGCTCAGTACTTCATTTTCTACACGGGCAGCAACATTCCAGGATTTCAGGCAGAGAATATCTCCCAGAGTTTAGGGCAGGGGTCAGCAAACTTTTTTCAGCAGGGGGCCGGTCTACTGTCCCTCAGACCTTGTGGGCGGGGGGTGGACTATATATTTGGGGGGGGGTGAACGAATTCCTATGCCCCACAAATAACCAAGAGATGCATTTTAAATAAAAGGACACTTTCTACTCATGTAAAAACATGCTGATTCCCGGACCGTCCACGGGCCAGATTTAGAAGGTGATTGGGCTGGATCCGGCCTTAGTTTGCCTACCCATGGTTTAGGGCAATGAAGCAAGCCCAGAGAAGGCTTGAATGCAAGTGGAAGGAAACTCCAGACAAATGGAACCAAACGCTAGTAAAGTGCTCATTTTCATGTTGATTTGGTAGCATTGAAAGCAGTGGAGAAAGCATATTTTTCTGCTTTCATTGCATCTCCACTATTCCATCCATTCTGCCTCTCTCCACATGAACCCTGCATTCATCATCTGAGGCCCTTCTCTGGGTGCCCCTCTGAAGGGAGGTGGGGAGAGAAATGACGTGATAGCAGGTCTTTTTCGGTAGTGGCTCCCCACTGTGGAATGCTCTCCCCAAGGAGGCACAGCTGGCAACACCATTGCGTTTTTAGCTGCCAGGCAAAACCATTTTTATTCTCCCAGGCCTTTGGCCCTGAAGGATAATTTGGTACGTCTGTGGCACCTTTTTGTGCTGATCGCTTTAGTGTGGTGGGTTGGGTCAGTAGCAGTAGCATGTTATTTTATTCTTACTTTTTAAGTCACTTTGAGACACTCTAGTGAAGAAGTGCCAAATAACTGAAATAAATAAATAAATAAATAAATAAATAAATGGAAGCTCTAGTCATTGCACACAGTCAAAGCATGGCCAACAGAAGGAAACCATTAGCGTAATACTTAAGGCACTTTTCAGACTATTAAAACATGATGGATGGTTGAATTTAATTTAATCTACCGGATACTAATGTATTTTTAGAAACTCAATTATCTCTTCTAATTAAACATGTCAGTTGGTAGTTATTTAAATCCTACCAATTTATAATACATGCTTCAATGTGCTAGAATATAAAATCTATAGAAAGCATGGAGTAGGTCCCAGAATGCAATTACCTTACCCCTAAGAATTTTATCAGCATGGAATTATCATCCATACAATTGTTATTGGGTAACTATATAAATGTCAGAAATAAAATAAGTAAATAAACTAGATTTTTTGGGCAAATCTGAAACCCCTACCTTATGCTTGAGGGGTTTATTTTCTTTTCATGCTGTTGGAATAAAAGAAACTGAGACTCCAAAGTGTTGCAGGACAGTAGCAGACGTGATGGTGCTTATCTGAACACATGGTTTAAATATCTATTTGGGCATATGGATTGCTTATATTAATCTGTATATTTAAATAAGAATTGATGGAATATTATTATTGTGGCTGGGGAAACCCAGCCAGATGGGCGGAGTAAAAATAATAAATTATTTTTTAAAATAAATATGATGTCAGCTGAAAAGGCTGTTATCTCGGCTACCTTTTTTCTTTTTGTATTTGCAAATAAACATTTAAAAAGAAGTAAAAAATAATGATTTATACAAAGTACTGTTTTCACTGCCCTGGAGTGTGGGGGGCTGGAAACCCTGGTTGTGTGTGTCTTGTTTTTACCTGTGTTTATTTGTGAGAATGCATGTTTGTGAGAGAGGCAGAGTGTGCCTTCATGCCAGGTGACTGTGTGCATTGTATATGTGTGGGGAATATGCATATATGTGGGTGTGGGTGGGAGAGAGAGTTCACACACATACAAAATTAGCCATTCCCAGTGCTGGCATGTGGCCCTTAAGGAGGTGGGCTGACCATCAATATGACCCTCAAACCAAAAAATGTTTAGCCACGCCTGCTCTACAGTATGAACCTGGCTGATTTTGGAGATCATCTGGGGAGGCCTTCTGACTATCTTGCTGATAACCAAGACTTGATTTGTGGGAACATGTGATAGCACCTCCTCTCTTACTGTATTTAGGCTCAGAATGCCATAAAGCAAGGACACCCAATTCCCTCTCTTCTTGATGTCCTTTTTATTTACGGACATTGTGGTTTTTTTAACTTACAAACTTTATTGAAACATTTAAAAATAAATTACCAAACACAAAGTGTTGTCTTCCAAGACAGATATATGTACAGATATTATGCAGTCATCCATGTGACATCTAAACAAACTTATAAAATCTTGTAAATTAGAGTATACTTCCATCTAAAGCATTAAGATAATTTATCTACTGGCTGCTGCGACTGAGACCAAAGGGAGGTTACTGTACTGTTAATAAACAATAATACATTGAAAACCAACCCTTTATCACTTTCCAAAGGTGAGTCAAGTGTTCCATATGTGCTATATTACACACATATTGGGTCCAAGTTTCTGTGGTGGGAGGGAGTGTTTATTACAATTGGAAGCAAATATTTGCCTCTTTATGTTTAAAATTTGGGTTGGTATCATTTCCCATTGACAGCAGGGCTAACATGGGATCGGGTACAAGATGTTGCCCTATAACGGTGGATTATGAAAAAAATTGGGTGCAGAAATCATTAAGAGACACTCCCCCCACATGTGGAGGAATGTGCCTTTAAGCTTATATCCTCTCCAGCATAAGGGTGAGAGATTACCATATTTTTCTGTCTATAAGACACCCCCATGTATAAAACACCCCCTATTTTTGGGGACTCAGATTTAAGAAAATGGGGGGAGACATTATCCGTGTATAAGATGCCCCCTAATTTTTGACATTATTTTTTTGAAAAAAACAACACAGTCTTATACACGGAAAAATGCAGTAGCTAACTTCTTTAAAAGCATAGGGGCATCCAGGGGCATCTTATAATGACTTCCTACAGTTTAGCCAAAATGGTATGCAGTGTTAGTTTAGATCATATAGAACCCCACTTGTGTTCATCAATTTGTTGGCCTAAATCTCCTTTCCACAACTCTTTCAAGATTCTGCCCATTGCCCATTTGTAGGTTCAATAGTATCTTATAAAGTAGAGAAGACTAATCTTTAAGCTCCATATTAGATCAAATTCCCAAAGCTTCAAACATTACTTTATTTATTAGGATCTCACGCATATCTATGACTAATTATTTTTTCTTGTATTTTTGAATGTTTCAGTTCTTTTACTGAATATTGTCAATTGTGGTGTCATCCTGTTGTAAATGATCCAGAGTACCTGACATTGAGGCAGAAAAGTAAAACATAAGGCCTTTAGATTAAATAAATAGTATATGAAGATGCTGGGGAATATTGTACTCTGATTTTGAGTTTGATGTCACCAAGATACTGATAATTCTAGCTCTCATTTCCATGGTATTCCAGGGAGACTGATGAGATTAGAGCTGTATAAAATTAGAGCTTGTGGTCAGAAATGACTGGGTAGGGGCAAACAAACTGGAGCTCTGTACAGAACGGGCAGATGTTTAAGTCTATGCATTCACCTCAGATAATGTGGCTAAGATGAGAATACTTGCCCTGGAGATATTCCGAATACCTCTGAATGCAGGGTGGCTGTGATCCAAGGAAATCCAAGAAACAGGCCAAAGCTTCAGAATTGCTTGTGTTGTTGTCTAGTTTGATATATTTTTGTGATCTCCCCAAAAGTCTCCATAAATGGAAACCATCAGGCAGTCAGGAGGAGAAAAGCAGAGGATGTGAGTGTAGGTCTGTGATTAATAGCTCTAGTTTCCAATCAGGGAATGTCTTTACTTGGGGTCTCATTTAATTTCCAGTCACATTGCTAGTTCTGCTTTACCTCATGAGTCATGCCCACATCCACCTCTGTCCTAATTAGATCTGCACTATCTGTGTCATTAATGCGAATGAGTAGAGGATGTGTGTGTGTGTGTGTGTATCCCCTTTTGTACATGGTCCAGAACTGTAGTTTATAAATATAAACAACAAATTAAAAATAAGCTGGGGACATCTATCTGAAAGGCCTGGTTTAAGAATCACAATTCATTCTTAAACCATCTCATGCTGAAATTAATTTAGGTACTGAATCTGGTACTGAAAGGAAGGTGAATGAGGCTGACCAGTTATCTTGCCTCAATGTTTTCTGCTTGTATATAATGAAATACATACTTAAAGATTCTACTTCTGATGTTCGAGCAAAACTAGGACCCTGGTTTGAACAAATTAACACACAAACCTTATGTAATATTTTTTAAAAACTCCAACTTGTCATCATGCTCCGCAGTTCTCGCGTTCAGTAGGGGGCCACACCAACTGCGGCATTAGGTATGGTCGGCTGGCCCAGGTGAGCTGTTTAATGGAGGGGAGGTACTGTGAAGCCCTACCCCCTCCATTAAACGTGGCTACAGGAGGGTTTAATGGAAGGGAAGGTATTTCACACAGCAGTTTAGCAAGCCGCTTTGTGAAGCACCTCCCCATTCTTTGATGGGGGGGAGGGAGGGAGGGGGGGACTCAAGAGGGAAAAGGAAGGGCTTGGAGTAAACTCTGGGGGGATAGAGGGTGGCTGGAGGCACTGGATGAAGAGGAGTGCGGGGAGCACACCGCCCCCGGCAGCATGATCCCGGTGGGGTGCTATTGAGTCTGCCACCTGCCTGCACTGGGCGCCACATCCCCAGGACGTGCGCCACGCCCCTGTGGGCAGCGTGCCCCGCCCCCACCTGTTCTCTGCCCCCCAGTGCCAGAGCATGAAGCTCCGCCACTGACTGGAGGGTGGAGGAAGGGGTGGGGGAAGGGTAAAGGAGTAGGTGATGGTGGCAAGCAGAGCAGCAGCACCTAGTTACAGTGGTACCTTGGGTTACAGACGCTTCAGGTTACATACGCTTCAGGTTACAGACTCCAGTATCCCAGAAATAGTACCTCGGGTTAAGAACTTTGCTTCAGGGTGAGAACAGAAATCTCACAGCGGCGGAGCAGTGGCAGCAGGAGGCCCCATTAGCTAAAGTGGTACCTCACATTAAGAACAGTTTCATGTTAATAACGGACCTCCAGAACGAGTTAAGTTCTTAACCAGAGGTACCACTGTATTAATATTTTGTCAAATAACTTCCACCTCTAATCGCATTTTTAGCTTGGCTTAGTGTCAAATTCTGAGTAACTCAGCCACGCATAAGGCTTCTGGCAAATGATAAAGAATGTGCTAATGCAGTCCTTGAGGTTAGCTATTTACAAGTATCTCCTGCTTTGCTGAATCCATTTCTCTGGTAATTAAATATTATATCTCCTACACAGCATTATTTTCTCTTTAGGCTTTTGTTGAATAAAAAGAACATTGATCCACATTTCCGGCAAGTCAGCATTAAATTCACCGTTGTTAGTAGTGGGATGGCCATTTAGACTCTGCTCAAGTTGCACAGATGCATGCCTGCTCTAGAAAGATGTGGGTGGCAAGTGGCTATTTCTTATGCACCTTTGGCTATGTGTTTTCCCAGTTCCTTGGGGTAAAGTCTGCAAGCTGCAAAGAGCTCCTTCAATAATTGAGAAGCAGCTTGGCATGGGCAAGGCATTTCCAAGACCACAATGCAGCCAGCCTTCTAAAAAGGGGGGGGGGGTTTAAAATAGAGAGGTAGGCAGGCAGCGTTTGTGCTTATTTTATGCATTTTATATCTCTCACTATTTTTTCTCTCTAAGCCATGAACAATAAAATTGCATGAAATAACAAAAGGTTCGGCAATCAAATAAACTAATAATGAAAAAGTTGACCACAATCCTGGAAAAAGGTGGCAAACAAAACAACAAAGCAACATTGATATACAGTGGTACCTCGGGTTAAGTACTTAATTCGTTCCGGAGGTCCATTCTTAACCTGAAGCTGTTCTTAGCCTGAAAAGCCACTTTAGCTAATGGGGCCTCCTGCTGCTGCCGTGCCGCCAGAGCACAATTTCTGTTCTCATCCTGATGCAAAGTTCTTAACCTGAGGTACTATTTCTGGGTTAGCGGTGTCTGTAACCTGAAGCGTATGTAACCCGAGGTACCACTGTATTACATTGAGGAAAAATTGAGTTTATTTACTTACGTATTCAAATACGAAACTACAGTATGAACTGTTTTGCATAGTTTAAGTATAATAAGACGGTTGTAATGGATAAAAGAATGAATGCTTGAAGCAATTACTAATGAAGAAGTTCCTCTTTTTTTGGTGTCTGTGCTGAAATTTGTAACTTGTATAGCTATGAAATGATACAACAAAAAGTAATTTGTGCACAATATAAAGTAAAAGGTAAGATAAAGGACCCCTGGACGGTTAAGTCCATATAGGTGAACATGTATGCATACTGCAACTGATCCTTCTTATCAGGGCTCCCAGAAGAAGTCTCCCAGTTGCTCAGGGCCTGGAGTAGCTAGCACAGTCAATCTTATTACCGCTGTGCTCTTTCAATAGAACAGAATATTGCCCTGCGATCAACAGGGCTTGATGCTCCACCGCTCTTCTAAAGTGGACTTGTGATCCAATCTGGATACACATTAGTCAGATCGGGTGAGTCCATTTTGGAATCCAAGTTCTGCAGATCCCTCCTCCACAATTTCCCATCACTATGCAAGTCAGGGAAGGGGATTAATGGATTGTCTTTGTTCTTGTTTTTATTATGTATTTTGTTTCATTTTTAATCTCATATTTTTATGTTGTGATCCGCCCTGAGAGCCACGGATGAAGGGCAATATACAAATTTAATAAATGAAATGAAATAAAATTCCAGCCCACTACCACGTAAGAACTGGATTAAAATGCCTTCCAAACCAGTTGTTACAAACTTGGCAACCACTAGAAATGAGGAGTTCAGCTCAGTCTTCTCCCCAGGAACTGTTTCTAAACTGTTGCCCTCAATGACAGCTTTTCCTCAATTTGCATCTTGATTCTGCTCCTTAAATGGGAGACCTTTGCATTTATGAGGGTGCTGGATAATCCACATCAGTTGCACTCTAGGACGAAAACTCAATCCTTTGCTGTAAATGCAATATAAAATTTCTGGATTTTTATTAGCAATATGCTGTTTCCATGTCGACAGTCACTTTGAAAATTCATTGAAGACACTTTTCTATATTTATTGGAATATGAACCATCCTTACAAATTTTTCCCTAACTTGCCAACTTTTAACTCCTTCCTAATTGCCACATATGGTGAAACTGTTGGCTCTGACTCATTTGCTGCTGCTTTTTATCTACCAGTATATTGATTTTTCTTCCAGTAGGTGTTGTTAAAATCATAATTCTCTTTGTGCAGACAACATGTTGGAGACAAGGAGAGCAAATCAATCCTAGGTCAAGTTATTACATCTTGTTAGTATCCCACAAAAACAATGGGGCTGGAAATAGAAAGGTATACAGCAAAAAGCCAACAATGTGAAATAATTGGCACGAAGGAGGTCAACCCTGTTCCACCATACCCTGGGACAGACTCATAGACTTTGGGCACTTCCAGATTAGCTATTTTCTGGTGGGATTCCATCACATACTGTTATATCTAGCCCTGGCCTGGTACCAGACATGAGGTCCTTGAAGGATCAATCAGACACCCCACAGGTCAAGAACTTTGAGGAGCTAGCAGGGTCCTGTGAAACCAATGCCGAGTATCTCCTTGAGGGGTCCTCCAGGTTGGGACCTGCTGGAGAACCCCTGGAGCTATCAGAGGAGGAGGTAGCACCACCCATCAGTTCTCAAGAACACTGGCGCTAAAATATTTGGGTCAAGGCTAAAGAAAACATTACAGTATGCATCTATGGACCCAAAGTCAGTAGTCTACTGATGAGTAAGGGGTATACACATGAGTATGCAACTAACATCAACTGTAGTCAGGCTGTGGTCCAGGAGGCGGGAGTACATAATGTCTCCTTCCCGAGTCTTTCATTTGCTGGAAACAACACAACCTTGTTTCTAGTTCCCACGGCTTGATGAACTTATGATACTGATCTTGGACTGTTTCCTAGACCGATTCCCTGTGCTTGACCTTGGTTTGTTTGGACTGTGCTGCACCCCCAATCCTGACTATTCTGTTGACTAATTTGGTGAAAGGCTTATGCCTCCTGGGATTGGGACCTTAGCCTTTGAGGATATGCACTGTTTTTACTGATGTCATTGTTACTGAGGATTTGTCCTCCTAATGGTGTTGCATTAGTCACAAGTGCTCCCACATTAAAGTTATTTGTACTTTTAAAACTGATGAGATGGTCACATGGCATAAGTAGCAATCTGTGCATGATCCATAACTTTTGGCACATATCATTAAACTTTTCATACCAGAAATGTTCCCTTTTTTCTTTTTTAACTACTGATGTGCTATGGTACTATGGCAATGTGCCGAATTGAAGTTGCTTCTTTGTGAAATAGCTACTCCCACATGCTTCCTGTTGATGCTGTTTTTGTGGAACCGAGTGAAGGTTTAGCACAGTAATCACAGCCTGAATATTAAAACTGTAAAAGTGGAAGTATGGTGCTGGCATGCTGCCATTCTGCAAATAACTTGTACTTAAAAGGGGGGAGGGGGAGAGATAAAATTGCTGCCCACCTGCTCTTTTTTGCTGCTTGCTGGCAGCT
The DNA here is from genome assembly GCF_964270895.1 of Podarcis filfolensis. Lineage (NCBI taxonomy): Eukaryota > Metazoa > Chordata > Lepidosauria > Squamata > Lacertidae > Podarcis > Podarcis filfolensis. Next base: position 11,821,358 of record NC_139621.1, on the reverse strand, counting down.
ATGGTGGCTCCACTTGTGTCAGGGGGGTGATCAAAGGGAAGCTTTGTGACTGGCTTAGCCTCTTAAGGTTTTGTTTTGCTCAGAGATGGGTGTATGCTTAAACGCAGAACAATGTGGTGGCTGTGTGTGTGCAGAGCAAGAGAGAAACTAGAGAGGTGACACTAGAGACACTGCAACACAGAGGCAACGGACGATTTATGTATTTTCCTCCTTCTTTCCCAGCTCCCTTCTTTCCAGATGTCAGATCTTTGCCCAGCTACAGGGCACAGGGAGGGAAGAAGAGATCAGACTTCCTGCTGCAGACTGAGAGAAAAGAACAGCTGTGCTACTGCTGGTGCTTGGAAAAAGCACAGTGATATGGCAGCATGGTATCATACAGCACATCTAACTTCTACTTCTGTAGAGGGGAAGGGTCAATAGAGTGGATGGTGAGGGTGCAAAAAATGGCCTTGGAATTGCTGGAGGATGCCAGTGCAGAGTCAATAATGCAGGAGTATTGGAAAACATTAGTGTGGCAGCAGGAGGATCAGACAAATACATTATAAATCCACATTGAAAGTGTATAATGCTTAGTGCTGCATAAACCTGGTATAAGACATCTGTCTGGAGTTGCTCAGACTGGCAAATTCAGGTTGTGCAACTCAAGCTGTTTGGGAGGTTGCATGCAACAAGTCTGCTTCCCACAAAATTCAGACTTCTTGCAAAAATAAAAATAATGCAAAGTTGCACTGGGAAGCAATGGGATGGTACTTGCTTTGACACAACATCATCAAACCTCCCCGCAAGCCAATTGGAATGAATACTCATTAAATGGCCAATATCATCTACTCTTCCTGCAAAAAAATCAGGATGTATGTTCAATAAACAGATATTCTGGAAGTGCTCTTACAAAAGAGAGGAAAACATTTTTTTAAAAAAAAATATGCGTGAATGAATTGGATAGCAGTGTTTCATTGCATAAATCAAGCTTTATGAATTAAATTCTTCATATGCTACATTAAAGGCAGATGGAACGGACTCCACAAAAAATAATCTAGGGTTCTTCTAGAATTCTCATGTGATGGGATTCTGTGCAAGCAGAAAATGGCTACATATTCATAATTGATCTACAAATTGTTGCAACAGATGAGCTGTTTGGATAGAAACAGGCAGGTTAATCCAAACAGAGATGCAGGCTGAGACAGTCACCCCTCCTGGCTTCTGTGTTTCTCATTGGAGCTTTTTACACTCCCTCCACACATACTTTTGAACACTCTCTTCCCACTACGGGTTAATCACAGACTGCTGTGAGAATATGCCTCAGTTTTAAAGGAATTTTATTGCTTGGGATGATGGAGCGGCATTAGAAAAGTACAATTCTAAAAGCCCACTTGGGGCTGCAGAATTGGTAGTCATGTGGTTCTTGGAATCTTAGCCATAATTAGTTTCCTCCTCCCTACAGTCTGATTTCAGGTAACAGCTAATTAAAAGGCAAAGGATGCCATCTGTTAAAATGGAGCTTGAGGAAATTGCTCAGCTTCGACGAAGTATCAAAGACCAAATGAAACCTCTGCAATATCATATTTGTTATGATGGCTTTCTAACTTGGTTATACTTTTGTTATAAAGCATAAAATGTTAAGGTGGCACAACCAAATAAGCAATGCACACGCATAACTAAATATCATCTTAGGACTGTTTCTTTAAATGAACTCTGCTTTAAAAATATTTGTATTTATGTTAGCTATTTGCAATGTCTGAAAATCTTAAAATATAATATAAAAAATATTCTCATGTTACACAATAAATTATCAGAGTAGAACCATGTACTATGAGGCAAACAGGATACCCTAACCCTGTGTTTACATTGCAATACTGAAGCTCCATGATTTGCAAACAGTATCTTCCTGCACCTATCTTCACATGACTTTCTAGTTATAAAGAATTATTTTTACTTAGTTATTAAAAATTATATACCACTTGATTATAAAAAACAAACAGAACTCGAGGTGGTTTACAAAAAAAACTCCTATTATCAGTTAAAAACAACTATTAAAAGCATTCAAAAATAATTAAAATCAATGCTAAAGGGTGTGATTAAAATATCAACATGTGGAAATTCATCAGTTATGATAAAAAAATAACTTTGAATCAAACAAAACAGGCTATCATCTCAAGCATCATGTGATTAGCATGGTGATCCAAATCCCTTTATAGACTAATTGGCTGGAGTTAGTCTCACTCACTCAGTGGTTGAAGCAGAAAAATCAGAACTTTCTGAATGAGTCTAAGAGGTGATAAAGGCGGTATTGCTCCCCTTGAGAACTGCATTACTGCATTCCTAATAATATTTTTTATATTTCTTCTTTATGCTTTTCAGCTTCAGTAAGTAAATTGTTTGGTGCAGCCTATTTATTCAAAAATAGGTTCAATTTACCTCAGTGGCACTTATTCCTACTAAATGTGCATAGAATTTTCTAAGACATACTTGCAACTACAGTCGTACCTTGGTTTTTGAACAGAATGCGTTCTGGAAGTCTGTTCGACTTCTGAAATGTTCAGAAACCAAGGCACTGTTTCCAACTGGCTGCAGGAGTGTCCTGCAGCCAATCGGAAGCAGTGGAAGCTGCGCTGGATGTTCGGCTTCCAAGGCAGAGTTCTCAAACCGGAACACCTATTTCCGGGTTTGCAACATTCGAGTTCCAAGTTGTTCATGAACTAAGCTGTTCGAAAGCCAAGGTACGACTGTATCGGACTTATAGAAGACATCTGAAGGCAGCCCTGTTTAGGGAAGTTTGTTTTTAATATTCTGTTGGAAGCCAACCAGAATAATATTACTATTATTATTTCAAAGTCGTTTTGTTCTCATTGAATTACTGGACTATTGTGGCTCAACCAAGAGGAACGTAACCCTTCTAAGTAGTTGTTCATGACCAGCACCTGATGTGAAGGCTGGAGTCAGAGTGGTAGCTGAAGCAGGGGCTGAGCCAGGAACCTCTAGGGCTGAGCCAGGGAGTTCCAGAACAGGACAGAAGGAGCTGGAAGAACATTAATGAGCTCAAAAGGGAGCTGTTAACCTAACAAAGGTTCAGAGAAGACCAAAAGAATTGCACAGTCACCACCAGCTCCTCCTCTAACAGGTTCTTTGCTGGGTCATTCCTTGAAGCTGGATTCTCACTCAAGTAGATCCTGGCAATAAAGCACTGTTTCTGTGACTCTGGCCTTCCTGTTTGGTTCTGCTGCCATCTTCACTCATGAGAGCTGGGGGGGGGGGGAGAATCAGAGATCGTGGCAGAGCTTGGCATGGGGTCCTTGGGTAACCTAAGTTTGACATCTCTGAAGTGGGGTACTTCAGGCTGCCTTTGGGTTTCCTCCAAGTCTTCAGTTGGAAGAGAGTCTGTAGGGGTCCAAGACTCTTCCTCTGAAGGGATCTCACTAGTGTCTGGGTCAGATAGGTTCCTACCAGTAGCCTCCATTTCCTCACCCAACACAGTGCCATCTGTCTGATTTCTATACCTTCACTGATTTGATTATCATTATTACATCATCATGAAAGCCTCCACACATTTACAGGAAGCAACTATTTGCAGTAATGCACATTGCTGCTTGTGGAGGAATTCTAGGCTGTAAAATGAATCAGAAAATACTTCTGTCTTTCCACAGTGCTTAACGTCAGGCAGTTATACTAACAGGATCTTTTTTCATGAGAAAACATGAGCAGCAGTACTTCTGGAATTCTTATATGCTGCAATATTTCAGTTTCTTGTATCACAAGAGCCTAATAACCGAATGTGCCCATTACCTTTTTTAAATTGAGACAATATGGTGAACAAAAGACCTTGACAGCAATTTGTCTCATTTGATGGGTATATCATCTATCTCATACATTATTTCAATTAAATCAGAAAAATATTCTTCTATACACTTACCTCTTTTTGACGGTACTTAATTGCCAGTTTGAGTCTTGCAAGTTCATTACCATTCTGCTCTTCTATTAGACTGTTATCATCTCTGTAGTTAAGAATAATTTCAAGTTCCCTGGAACTCCGTGTCTGATCCAAGAGGTCTTTTGCAAATTGTTTGCATTGCTGTGATAGTTCTTCATATTCAGATTTAAACTCATTTTCCACTTTGCTCAGTTCCTGAAGTTCCCAACTTAATTGGAAAGCTGTAAGAAAAGGATCCTCGCTTGACAGGGAAATCAAAGACGGACTTGAAAGAGCTCTGTAGATATTGAGCCTGGATCGGGAATGGCGAAGGCTATCCACATCTGAGCTAGAGACACACTCCACACAGTTACAGCGGACTTCATGCGGTCTGGGAACAGAAACACCTTTCTGTACTAAAAGTTTTACGATCTCATAATTGTTTGTATGGGCAGCCAGGATAATGGGTGTGATGTCTGGTGTAAACTCTGAGAATTGTTTATCCAAAAGAATGGGTGGTACCTGTGGGAAGGAAAGTGAATACAGTTATATTGGATAGGTGTTATCTGTAGCTCAAGGTACAAGATATCAAGGTATAATCATACAAGGACTTATCCTTTTGGGTAGTACAAACCAATCCAGAACACAACTGAACTGGATAGATTACCTACCTGCCAACAACATCTCCATCTTATCTGACCTACACTTTATTTGCTGCCCTCCAGTGACTCAGCCATTGATTAAGCTCTTCCAAAGTACTGCCTGAATCTGATGAAAATGAGAAATAGAGCTGGGTGCTATCCACATGCAGATGATACCAAATCTACTCCAAACCTTGCGCATTCTGGTTTCCTGACCACATGGAAGCCTATGTGCACACATCTCTATGTAAGGAGGCTTCCTCTTTGCAGACATCTTCAGTCAAATGTGTGGCAGGATCTATGGCCCTGAGATCGGGATGTCCTGCTTCCCCTCTTCATATATTGCTAACATCTAAAAGGCTTGCTTTGACTGGAGAGACTCTATCCCAGTCTTAAATGAGAACTTAAAAGAGAGTGAGAGGAAAGACGCTAGGCTGGCTGCTCTTTTATTCCTCAATTTCAATATTTTTGCATTCCCTGTTTGTTCACCTTCTTAGTGTCGCCGTAATTATTTCTGAGATATCATTACCTTCCTCCCCCCAAAAGACAAATGCTTGTTTTGTACTTCTTATTTACCTACTGTAATACTGTATATAGTCTGGAAACAAGTATTGTCTCCTGGTAATGCTCCTACCATTTCTATAAGGAAGAACAGAACCTGGCTTTGCCTTTTTACAGTAATTGCTCCCAACAAGTGATGAGAGAAATAAAACAGTGTGAGGAGGGTTTTCGTTTTGTCAGTAAATACAGAACAGAGGAGACTTGATACGTTTTAGAAGCAGCTATTTATAGTGCACAGGTGCTATTTTTAAATCACTTACTGATGGTGTGAATATGAAATGATTCTCATAGATACAATCCTGCATTTCCCTCACTATTTGTTTGAATGGACCTCTGCCCAGTCATGACAGAATTCCTTTCATTCCTTTTCCATACCTGAAAATCCCCCAACCACTCCCAATTAAACTTAGGCTAGTTCTTAGCTAAATTCACTTTAAATTCAGCTATTTCTCCATATTTGTAAGCATTTACTTCCATTCAGGACCTTCAGACTTTATTCCACTTATAGTTTTTTCTTGTCTCACTACTGTTACTAATGGTTCAAGAAATACTATCAATGAACTAGGGAGGGAGTAACTTTGCCCTGTTCCTCCTTCTGTCTTGAAAATTTCCCTTTTGTTAGGAACATTGGTGCTGGCATGGTGTATATCATATCCACCCATTTACATAGGATAAATCTTTTAAATCTGACTTAAGCTTTCCTTGTATCTAAAAGAAAATGCAGCAGCTGCCATATATTTTCAATTGCATAAAAGATCCTCTCCCTGGCCTGAGTTTTGGTTGCCCCTGATTTCCTTGACGTCTCTATAGTCTTGCAAAGAGTTAAGTCTTCCATCAGGTGCATATCACTGTATATTGTGTCCCTATGAGGAGCTTCTTGAAAAAAATTAAGGTCTCTTATGAACGGCTCAACAGTTTCGCTAGACTTCTGAGCTCTTTGATAAAAGCAAGCCCTCTCAAAGAAGACAGTTGGCTCATAGTCAGCAAAAGTAAATTTCTATAATTTATAAATGTTGCTGGCTTTTTGCCTGTAACATAAAGAAATGAACTTCGGTTCAAAATTCCTTTGCTGTGAGGCAAAAAGAAGCATTTTTCCCCCTGTTCATGGCATACTGCAGGGTTACTAAAGCTGAAGGTGTCTGACACACTGCATGTGATTTGGCTTGTTTTTCAAAGCTCTACAAGTTTGAAACTTAACTTCTCTGGCACCATACCAGTGAAGGTCATAGAACATCAATCAGCCATGTTCTTCACTGTCTCAAAGGAACAGGGACAAAAGAACAAAAGGAAATTCTCATCTCAGTCAAAACTGCACCTTGACCAAGCCATAGAATGGTAATTTCTCCTCTCAGTTAACAATGCAAGTCTTTCTCCTCATTATATTTGCCTTTGAAACAATGCAGATTATAGAAATGTTTTCAGAGAACACTCAACTATTGGCTTCGTCTTAATCTGAATCCACCTGGTCTACTGCCTTTAGTAATGCAAGACTCTCACAAAAGCAAGTGGTTCAAAACCGTGCATCAAAAACTCCTTACATGCGGTCTGCACTCACAGTCCCTATTATCAATGGGCCTCATCAAAGCAAAGAGTCTAATAGGCCAGCGCCTGAAAGACATCGAACGACAAAACAACCTGACCATCTTAAAGAAACTGTGCCCATGGTATACCTACTTTCCCCCTTCTCATTTTGACTCTCCAGCTTCATACTTGTCTAAACTAACCATCCCGAAATACAGACGTGCCTTTACATTGGCTAGATGGGATGTTCTCCCCTCTGCTGTACTCGAAGGTCGTTACCAAAAGACTCCATTTGAAAAACGACTCTGCCCATGTGGAGATGGTAACACGGAAACAGTGTCTCACGTCCTTCTTTCTTGCCCCCTCTACAAAGACCTAAGGAATGAGATTATTACTCCACTCATTCTCTCCAACCCCGGCCGTTCATCAGACATTACACTGTATTTTCTATTATCTGATACGGAAAGTCAGATAACAGAGAAGGTCGCGAGGTACATCGAGAGAGCTGCGAAATTGAGGGCCACCATCTGAGTGACAGACTTGTTCATCCGACGGACCACCTTTTGCCTGTTCTTTTCTTCCTTTTATCTCTATTTTTTACTTTTAACTCTTGTACAGCTGTGGCCTGTTGGCTTTGCTAATAAAGTTTTGTTGTTGTTGTTGTTGTAGAAATGTTTTTGGGAAACTGTGAGTGAGGACTGTGTCAACTCTCATGCTCTGTAAGTTGTCAGAAAGTTGTTGGGGCATTTCAGAAATCGTGGTAAAAAGAACCTAAATGTGTTCAACCTAAATGTAAAGCTGTAGGGAAAAGAACACCCTCCCCCTAGTGGTGGAAGAAAGTACAGAGCAAAGTAGCATCTGAACCCAGCATGCCACACTTACTTGAATGGATAGAGTTGCACTCTATGTTTTAACGTAACTACTAGAGTAAGTTGTTGTTAATTTATATACAGTACAGTCATACCTCGGGATAAATATGCTTCAGGATAAGTATTTTCAGGTTGTGCTCCGTGGCGACCCGGAAGTAACAGAGCGCGTTACTTCCGGGTTTCGCCACACGTGCATGCGCAGATGGTCAAAATGACATCACGTGCATGCGTGGAAGCGGCGAAACGCGACCCGCGCACATGCAGACGCACAGTTGCATCTTACATTCTGTTCAGAATGTGAACGGGGCTCCGGAACGGATCTCATTCGCATCCCGAAGATCTCAGGGCAGTTCACAACATAAAATTACAGGATAAAAGCACAAAATAAATAAACAAAAATATAAATACTCCAATACAAGGACCACTTGGAACAATGCTGAGGCCCAGTAGTGGACCATAGCCCATGGTTTGAGAAACACTATTCTCGGGGTTTTGTGATAGTGGCATAAGCGGTAGGGGTGACAGTGAAGCCTGCATATTGGAGGGGTTGGGGAGCCAGAAAGGCCTTGGGTTGTCATTGGTTCAGCTGCTCTAATTCTAGAGAAGGTCAGGGCAGGCAGAAAATCCTTAAGTAAAGAGGAGGAGTAGAAGAGGCAGAAGCCTAAAAAAGAAAGAATGAAAGGGGGAGGATGCAGAAACATGAGTGGGAAGAGAAACTGGGAGAAAAAACAAGCTAAGGAGGGATGCACAAGGCTGGGTACCACAGAGTTCAGCATATTGCTTCACAGATTTGAAGTATCGGGCTGCAATACTTCTAGTCAGGTTGTAACATGTTTGTTTGGCAACAGCTTATGATGGGATTCTTCTCCCTCTTGCTTTTGCCTCTTACGACAGATGTTTCCATTTGTAAGGTTAAGGGTCAATTAATGTTTTAGACTCAATATAGGAGCAGAAATGAACCCTGAGACTAGTTTGGAATAACATTCTAAGTTGGGAACCAAAACATTCCATGTGGGTTTACAAGTTTAGAACTCACCATCTGATATTTGTGTGATGCCTTAGTTGAAAATTTAAGAACTTAGGATTGTAAAAATATAGACTTCTAGTATATTATGCCTGCTGTAACTTTGCAAATCATAATACTGACAAGGGATTGAATCACTCAGTATTTGCACAGCAAACCAATATAAGCAGTATATAAACCTTGATAAACTACTGTAAATGCCATTGTCAATTGTATTCCTAATTATTTTCTTCTTTATCTTGCTCCATTTCAGTGTATTGTTATTTCAACCAGTATGAACATAAAATATTCCTTTCTCCCTTCTGGTCATAATAACGTATTAAATTACAGACTGGTCAGCACATTGCAATGTGAGTTGGTATACTGTGGTTGCCATGGGTGTAAGCAAGAAAGTCCTGGGTTGAAATGTCAGTTTTTGTAGTAGTAGAAGAAAAGTCTCCAACCTTTTTTTATGGGCACATTTAGAAATCTAAGGAACTGTTGCAGGCACACCACAAAATAGTAGCAAATGCCATCCACCTCTCCTAAAAAGCCCTGGGCTACACCCAAAGGCAAAACTGAATAAATTCCAGATTTAAAAAAATGAAAGGGTCACCATAGTCACCATATTGGGGATTCCAGAATTATAAACTCACTAGTGAATTGCCATGAGATCTTATGATGAAGGGCAGTATATTATAATAACAATAACAATAGCAGCAGCAGCCTTGGAAAAGACACTAGCTCTCAGCCCCCACTCCCACTTCCATCTTTAGTATTGAGTTAATATATTTATTTTTTAGTTAATAAAGTTAATTTTTAGCATATATTTAATGTGTACATTCTCCTAGGAGCTCACAGCAGCATACAGGTCTTACTCTCTTTTATCTTAACAATATCCTTGTGTGCTAGATTTAGGCTGAGATGGTGCTGCTGACCAAAGATCACTCAGTATTTTTGTTTCACATTTAGCCTGAGGGTGGTTTTGTGCAAATTAGTTTCCCTCACTGTGGTGTTTGGTTGGTTCTAATAAATCAAAGGTATTGTGTGAGTTCTGCTTTCAGGATATGCAGATCATCAAGGAGATTATGACAGCAGAGAACAAAGTGGACCCACATGAACCAAGCAAAGGCAACATTGGGACAAGCAATCTGGTTAGTACAACCAATCCAATTTATTCAAAGAAGTGAATCACACCACACTAAACAGGGCAGCAGAAAAACTAGCCGACAGCAAGAACCAGAGTGGTCCATCAGTATTTCTAACTAACATCTGCATGATGAACTAGTGCTATGGGAAAAGGAAAAAAATTATCCCCTTTGACAATCCATCTTTAGTCACAAAGTGATAGCTGGGTTCTCAAACCTTTACTTGAAGTAGACAAGAACCACAGGCACAGTTTAGCCCTAAATTAGTTTGAGGTGCTCAGTTTGTTGAATTGTTTGCATAGATACCGTATCTTAGGAAGTAATTCTGGCAGGCAACTGACTACACTGAGAACTAGAGTACTAATCTGATTGGCTTCAGGTTTATGCATGTTTTTTTCCCCATACAGAGAAACTTGTTAGTTTTAGCAATTCTTGCAAGTCCACCCGCCTCGCAAAATTGACATAGACCCTAGAGCTCTCATTATCTTGGAAATTTCAGGAAAGCAGCTACAGGCAGCTAAAGGTATATTTGAGCGCAGAATGAAGACTGAAAACAGTTTCCCTTCTCCCTGTCTGTGTAATGTTGCTAAACAGTTTGACATCTCTGCCTTTGTCACTTGCAGCAGAGTAATTCCACAAGCAAGGGAAATACAAGTTCTGAACCATGTGCTTTAATTCTGTGCACTGTAGACATTTAAATAATTCAAGCTTCAAGAGGTCAAATTTCTAGAGAAGAGGTGCTGTAGAAATGTAGAGTCATGATTTGCCCAGGAGATTGTGATGCAATATATAGCATATAGACTGTTCCCAAAGTCTTGTAGGAGGAGCATAGCGAAAGAAGGCAAATACATTGTCATTATTTATGTGTCCATGTTCATACATCTGCTGAATTTAAATGAGTCTGTATATCTGGATGTGACTCACAGTCTCCTCAATTATGATTGTTTCCCTGGCATAACATCATAAATAAAGACCTATCTGTCTTAGTGTGAAGGGGGAACGTTATTGACATTCCAGAGAGCATTCTCAGATAGGTTTGTCAGAATGAAGTGTTCTTGTTTTGCTTACAATATTTGCAGTCACATTCTTCTAAAAAGGAAGGCTGAATTGAAATACAGAGTGCAGCAGCAAATAAACCCTGTTTGGTATTCATGATAAGGGAGATCAGGGGCACAGAGTTATGCCTCAGTCCCTCTGGTGCATTCCTTTTGCCCTGTTTATAGCCCTCCATGAGTTGGAGGGCAAACCTCTAAAGCAGGGGTTCTAAACTGTGGAGGGAACCTCTAAGAATATAGGTGCCCCATTTCACAATTCTGCCTTCAAGCACATGAAGGGCTGAAAACAAGAAAATGACATGGTGGAGGGAGGTGGAGCTTCAAAATCTTGTCCCAGTTCTCCCTCATGCCATTATTCCTGCAGAAGCACACATATAAGGCTTTAGTCTTCCACCCCAAGGTGTCTGCGGCTGTCTGCAATTTTTCTAGCAATTTCCAAGATGGTTGTGGCAGCTGATTTGAGGGTAATCCCAATTATGGAGGGAGCCTGTGTGGGCATCTGTATTATGTGTGCATCAGGTAACATGCTCAGCAGCAATTTCTCACGGTGGTTAGGAAAAATGCCATTAAGATTAAAGCAATCATTTCTGACCATATGCATAATTTCCCAGTCTACATCTGCATTTATTTAGTTTCAACTATATACTGCAGCTGATTCATGTAGCCAAAAATATACAGTGGTACCTCGGGTTAAGAACTTAATTTGTTCTGGAGGTCTGTTCTTAACCTGAAACTGTTCTTAACCTGAGGTACCACTTTAGCTAATGAGGCCTCCCACTGCCACTGCGCCACCACGCCACCGCTGCGCGATTTCTGTTCTCATCCTGAAGCAAAGTTCTTAACCCGAGGTACTATTTCTGGGTTAGCGGAGTCTGTAACCTGAAGCGTCTGTAACCCGAGGTCCCACTGTATTGTGCAAATCAGCCTTTAATTGATTAGCAAATGTAGGGCTCTTTTGGAAGAAAATTCTCTTTGTTTACTGTGCCTATACAATAATAATAATAATCTTAAATTTCTTCATTTCTATTTTTTTCAAAGTATTTTCCTCTGGTAATCATCCTCAAAAGTAGCACCAGAGGTATACTGTTTCTGAGCATATTGATTCATTTAGATTCTCTGGCTAGTAGCCCCTAACTGTCCTCCAGCTGCTTTTTAAATTATTAATGTGGCTATGTTTTTGGACATCACTTTAAAAAAGGCTAAGGCAAGATAAATTTGCAGAAGGTTGGCAGATATCTAATGAATATAACAAGGGGTTAAGTTTATTTCATAAACCTGACAGTTCAGAAGTCAGGTTTGATGAGGATAGGTAAATTTTTATTTAATACGAGAGTTCGCATGCCTGTCAACTCCACTTGCCAATTCTCTTGCCGTTCCCCATCACATTAAACCCCTAGGGCTTGCCCTTCTCACCCCATGCAACTGTAATGCTTGCTTTTCACCTTCTTAAGCCCATTTGTGAAGCCATGTCTATTTTATTGCCCCACCAACCCATCCCTCCTTCTTCCTCACCTTTTGTGCAACACCCCCACCTCCTTGTACACAAGCCACCTTCATGGTGACCTCCTGCATCTTCCTCTTCTTGCACACTGCAATGAATACTAACCAACCTTTTCACCTTCTGCCCAATTATGAAGTCACCATCCCCTCCTATTCTGCAGACCCTTTCATGCCCCTGATTTCATCTCAACCCCCATTCTTGTGTCTACTACTCCCTTTTTCCAACATTATTTGCACCCCCATTTTCACCCCTTTCCCTTCTCCCCCCTCTACTAGCTTTTCTCAACTCTTCCTTCTACATAGATCATCCCTGTTTCTATGCCTTCTCTCTCCTGTTCTGCAACCCCTTTGCTCACGTACAGCATGATCTATGTTACTGTATCTGTAAGATTAATAGAATCTTAAAAGCAAGGCTGTTTGTTAGCTTGTTCAGTTAGAGAAGGTTAAGTTCAGTTGATGGATGTTGTACATCAGAGGCACCGAGTTCCAACCGACATTGGGGGCCTTGTCATGTGCATGTGATGTCAGGGGCAGACTTTGGTAATATGGGGTCCTGAGCAAGGACAAAATCTTGTGCACTCACACCCAAATATTTCTTATTTTCGCAATAATTCCTTTGGTAGAGTTGCTTTTTTATGGATCTTCTCAGTAGGTCCCCATGTAAATATAGGCAATATTGTTATTGTTGTTTTGTGCCCCCTCAGCTCGGTGCCCTGTGAGAGGGAATTGCCTGAACTGTTCTAAATCCACTGCTGGCAGAGCACCCATTTCATGTATATTTCCTGGTACTAGGGAGTAATCCTTGTTGTTATCAGACAGCAACAGCATCTGTGTGTGCACGCGCTCATGGGTTTGTGTGTGAAATCCATATTGTATGATCTCCCCAATCAGGACCAGCAGAACACAGCTAACTTTCTACAGTAAACATTAGGCTGTCTGTAGGTTAGTGAAGCAGCAGGAGTAAGTGTACTCTAATTTTATGTTACATCACATTCCCATGACAGCCATTTTGTGTTATGCCATGCCTCTGACAGCCACTTGGTGACTTACAACATTTTGACAAAATTCGCTGTCCTATGGCTGTAATAAAGATTCTTCTTGTTGTTGTCAAAATTCCTAATGTGCCCTTTTGCCCAGAAAAAGTTGGCAACCCCTGTTCCAGGTAATTGGGCATGACTTCCGACAGCAGTCTAGCATATTCTACAGCTTTTTCAGATTCCTGGCATGCACTCATCTCCTCTTTTACATGTGAATATACACATCCCTCATTTTCTCTTTAAAAATAAAAAATAAATAAACCCTGCTACTGCAGACATGTTGGTAAATGCCCCAAGTTTGCTGTTTTTGCCACATGAAATGGATTCTGTCAAGGGAAAAATAATGTGTGATCAGCTGGGCAATATTTGACATGCAAAGTAGCTAATTTCTTACATTATCACAACTCCAGTTGCCAGCAGAATGTGCGAAAAGCATAACAAACAGAAGATAATTGAATTCCAAAAATAATACATATTCATCAGGAGGCCAACTAGTGGATAATCTTCATCATAGCTGTGCTTTTCACCACTATAGAAACCATTGTTATGTTGCCCTTGAATAAGGAATCTGTTTAATTTGTAATGAGGACTGGCTCCAAAGTTGCTAATTTTCTATTTAATGTTGTTGACCCATCTTCAAAAATAAGAACAGTAGGTCAAGGGATTTTGCAGGGATTTTACAAATGGATGTAACATTATCTTCCTGCCGAATGGATTTGTATTTTACTGGGTTTTTGTTGTTATTGTGATGGGTTTGTGGGTGCTTTGACTCCCCGAAATGCCTGTGTCTAATAGCTGCTGGGTCTAATTGGTGTTGGGAGTTCAAACAATGCTTGGAGTATTGAAATGGGCTGCCAGATGCTGGATTTAGGAAAAATATAGGCCAAACTAGCTTTCCCATTCAGGAAATCACCTGGGAAAAGAACCATCAGGAAGAACAAAGGGAAGGTGAAGAGCCATTAAGAAGATATAGGCTGTGCCAGACAGCAAGGGGATGGAGCCCCTCATTCCATGGAGTAATAGTTAGCAGAGCTGAGTTCAGGATTGCAGGGGTGACTATGTGACCTGGGGGGAAGTGGTTGCAGTCTGTTAAATGCGGCAACCTGAGGGGGGGACGGTCAGAACACAATATGAACTGACAGTTTGAATCCAAGGCTGCAGCAATGGGAGACACAGGACCCTCTTAAAGTGCAATGCTGGAAGCCGCCTCCCAACCCACATCATAGCCTCAGGTTGTATATATGTATAAACTATATATATATATATATATATATATATATATATATATATATGCGCCATATATCAAAAGGACACCACAAAGTCTCTGCTGTGTCTCATTTCCAAAGGAAACAAAGACCCTGGACCCCTGGAATCTTGCACCACTCAGAGATTGGGGTAGTGTGTAACATTATGTCGATATTTATTGTGAGCTGCTTGGAGGGCCTTAGTGGCGGGAGGAAAGAGAGGTAGATTTAAAAGTAAAGTAATAAAGAAGGCCAGTTGGGAATACTTCAGTAAAGTAATGGACAACTGGAGAAAATATAGGCATCTGAATACAATATTCTGAACCAGCTTGTTTGAACCTTTTCTTCTGTGTCAATCCAGAACTGACTCCAACCATGCCTGCAGGACATGAGTCACTAATTTTAATGGCATGGTGCAATTCTAAGGGTCTATAACTCAATGACTGAGCATAAACTCTGAATGCAAAAGACCCCAGGTTGACGCCCTGCTATTTCTGCCTAAATGGATCTTGGCTAGCAGACATGTGGGGACAAGCTACACATTTTAACACAATGAAGTGTGGCCAAGATGGGATTAAAATTTTGAACCACTTGGGCATTGCCCAAATTGCTGTACTCTCACCTATCAAAGAGGGCTAACAAGTCATTGCTAGTGACAGTTTTGTGTAGCAAAGTGTTACAATATTGCAGGTGTTAATGTAGTGTTGCAGCTTGGGCAACATATGAAGTGATAATTTAACAGAATAGATGCAGGAGTCATCTGTGTTGTGATAACAAACTAGATGGAAATCCACCCAGGGCCTTCAGAATAGAACTTCTAATGTTGCTGCAGAAAAAACTGGGCTCTGTCATACTAAAAACTTCATAGAGATCCAAAATAATAAAACCAGGTCATATGGCAAAGTACTTATCATAAATAGAGACTTATTGGCTTAAAAAAGGTAATTAATGCTACAGGGCAAAATAATCCCAATCATAAACTGTAAAATAGGTTGTAATTGAAATAGCTGCAAAATACATTATAAAGATTGGCCTTAGTGACTTGGATTTAATTTGTACAAAGATCTTTTCAAAAATGAAATGCCTCATTTAAACACTAGATGGCATTTAAACTATAGCAAAATCAATAGAAAGTTAGATTGTTCGCTGAAAATACGAACACTAATTGATAGCTAGATCTTCTAGCACCTTATAACTTATTCATTTTGTTCGACAATAAAACAGTCCGGAAAGTAAAAACAACCAGAGATGCAGACTATAAAAGAGCATTCCTTCTACCTCTCTCTCTGTGGCTTCTTCCATGAACATTAATAATGAGCTAAGAGGCTAATCATGTCAGCTTTTTCAGCTTCTTTACAGCTGATGTAAGGCAGAGGTGGTTTTAGGGCAGCGCCACTGGTTCCCAGTAAAGATCTTGGAGTCCTCCTGCTTCTTTTCCCAAAGCTGGGCAAACACTTACTGAGCTTTGAGAAGGAAGCAAGAGGGCTCTAGGACCCTGTCAGAGTCTTACACCTGCTTCCCAAAGCCTGGCACAGAACTTCAGCTCAGGTTCTGTGTCAGGGCCTGATGCTGGGTTCAGCATCTTCACTGCTTACATCACTGGTCTTCTTGAGCTAGCTCCTTCCTCCTCCTTTGTGCCAGGGTTCTGGCTGTTGTTCAGGTTCAGGGTCATGAAATCCAGGATCATGCGCACTAAATATAAATAATAAATCTGGGCTTGAGCAATCTGGGAAGGTTTGGACAGTGTTTCCATGAAAGATGAGTGCCTTTGAAATTCTCCATAGAAATAACACTCCGTAGAAGCAAGTGACTGGAAAACATCCCCAGAACAGTTGATCCATTGCAGCAGCACAGCCAAAGATGGAACAGTCCATGGGAGTACAGACCACTGCAAAGTAGTGCAGCACCTTAATCACTGCAAATGCTTCTGAGTTTTGTTTGTTCTCTCTCCATCTTGCACCCTCCCAGGGGAATAAATAGTAGCTATTATTAGAACAAGAAAGGGGGCTGCTTTTGCCCATTTTGAAGGAAGTATAATTCATGTCTACAAAGTCTGTGGCGTCTATCAGAGCAAAGCTGCAGGTCAGAGCTGGTGCATAACATTGAATGTCTGCCTGAGGCAGGTAGCATCAATGCCATCACCCTGTTTATTCACACACACCCTGGAATGTTTAGTGCTTTGCTGTGGCTAATGTGGCATTTGTGCTGGCTGTATCTTGGCCCCAAGCTCCCTCTTCCCTCTGTCTCACTGAGAAAGGGCCAGGAGTCCTTCAGAGCAAGGAATTTGGGGCAAGGTGACCCATCAGATTGCCTGTGTGGTGTCTAGAAATCTTTTTTTAAATGGTTAAAAGTTTTCAATAATAAAATACAAAACAGTAATGCAGTGTGTATTTACCCATTGTGGCATTAACCTCTTTTATTTAATCCCTGGTTGGTAGTGGTCCTTTGTGTGAGAAATATAAGAAAGCGAATGAAGCAGCCAAGGAGTAAAATGTTACCAAAGCAGCAGCAGCAGGCAAGGGAGAAACCGTAGTGCTAAAAGAGAATTAATTATTCTGTCCCCCTTCCACTGCACTCCCATTCATAATTTTCTCCTCCCCACATTGCAACTTATGAGGTAGTAGATTACAATGGCTATAAAGGCAATGCTATTTGAAAAGAGCAATAGAATCATAGAATTATAGAGTTGTAAGGGACCCTAAGGGTCATCTAGTCCAACCCCCTGCAATGCAGGAATATGTAGGTGGTCCATATGGGGATCAAACCCATGACCTTGGCATTATCAGCACTACACTCAAATGGGAGGGTTAAAGTCCAAAAGTTGATTTCTAGAAGGGAGCTATAAGTCACCGAGAAGGAAATGATTAGAGCAATGTTATGGGCCAAGAAAACAGTGCAATAGTTTATCTACATCTGAATAAATTTTGCATCTATTTTGGAGCTGTTAAGCAGATGCTCCATCAAAAGTGAATGGAAAAAATGTGGCTACTCTACTCCAAATTATTTTTTGGGATGGTGTCTTTGTTTTGGAAGAAATTGAAACTTACTAACATTCAGCCCAGCTCTCTATGGAGTGCAAGGTTTTGTTTTGTTTTGTTTGCCTACAGATATCCATAATGTATCCAGAACCAAATAGTCACTGAAAAGTGAGCTAACCTCTTCAACACTTTACTTATTTGTGCATGTTCTGAGCCCAATTCACTACTGTTTCCTAGGGTTTGCAACAAATCAAATGATTTTGTTCAGTGTAAGCAGTGGGGAACCTTTTTGGTTTGAAGGGCCTGATCCTTATCAGTATCAGCCTTGCAGGTCAAAGTTGACAGATAGTTGGATCTGCCCACCTGTCAAAATCCCTTGTATGGGGTTTGCACTTGGGAACCACACAACAAAGGACAACTGAGCATATGAAGAACAAAGTGGTTGTTTTTCCCTCACCCACCATTAATAAGGATGGGACAAACAAGGCTGAAATTTGCAAGTGGCAGCAGCAAGTAGGACTTCTAGGCTTTGTTGCTTGATTGGGAAGAGAGAAGCTTAACACTGGGTTCAGGAGTACCAGACAGCCCTCTTCAGGCACTCAACCCCAACACTTAAAAGCATATATGATATATGGAAATATGTAGCTCACTTCATAGTTGGGATTTACTGCAGTATTTTGATGTAGCCTGATATCCTTTTTTTGGCTTTGATTTACATAGCTTCCTTCTCTCATTTAGTTGTGCTAGCCAGCAATCAACTCTGAACATAAATAAGGATATGTGTAATAAATCAGACATTCTTGTACACATCAAACTGTGCAATATATATATCACGTTTGAACACATTTTTAGCTCTCCGTAACTCAAAACCTGTTTGCACTCAGATAGGTAAGCTGTTATAAAGATCAAGAGTCTCAGTTCTGCAAAGTCTTGTTCTGTGTTGTTTATATGCTGTGATTTTATATATTGCTACTATTTGCATGTCATTCTTTGTGCTGGAACTCTGAGTTATTCTTGTTTGTAAAGGGAAGTATTTTAATTTATTTTGGTCTTGGATGTTTGTTCCCAAGTCCATTTCTATGTGCACTTGCTATGAAGCAATTCTAATTTTTCTAGAGCGGCATTTGTTACAACTTCAGCATGCTTCTTTAATTATCTAGCTACATACCAGAGACATTATAGAATCAAACTCCGAACAAAGCATTATTTGGCCATATAGACAACTAACTGAGATGGTCCCTTGATGCAAGTATATCTATTTAACATTGACCAATAAAGTTTGGAGGATGACACACATATCCTGTGAGGGGATTTGCTGACATGAATTAGGTGTGTAGGAGTCATGTTATTCTCAGGTGGAAGGAAAGTGTGTTCAGGGGACATTCAGGGTCATGTGCTTAGCTCCATGCTCAAACTCATACTGCTTTCCTGCTCCCATCATTGCTGTCATTGCATTCAGCATAATGCCTGAAACAGGGAGCCTTCTCTATGCGTAGAGAAACTGCATGACTTTGAGTGCGAGACTAAATCAGAGTTGGATTATAATGGTGTAACTACAGCAGCTGCTCCAGGATCCATGCCACAAGGAGCCTCAGACCCTCTCATGCACACTCACTACTCACATACAGACCACAAACATATCCATGCCTCACTCAGTCATATATATATACACTTCACTCATACATCTCTCCCTTTCTCTCTGCCCAAGTGCATATCTCCCACACAGACCACACACACACACACAGCTAACATATTCATATTTATTTTGTACACACACACCTCTCACAGACCATAGGTACAAACAAATGCTTCCCCCTTTTCACTCACACATTCACACAAGTAGGACTTACGCATCCAAAACACGCCATATTCAGGCAAGATTAAGATTGGTTGAAACCTTGGAGCTGTATTAATTTTCAGGGATGAAAATATATAGAGTGGCCCATCCTTTATAAGGATTGTGGAGTTGAGAAAGCATTTCATATGAGAGAGGTTTCTTGTTTGTTTCCATCCTACTAAAAAAAAAATGGGCATAATCCAGACAAATACAAGCATTTATATGTCAGTCTGATGTCAATGGAAGACATGTAAACACACATAAATGCACCAACTGGAAGAATTTAAATGTGCTTAACTGTGGCTGAGTTGTGCTATGTGCTTTGTACTAAGTTTAATTATCTGCCATTTCTGTGCACCAAGAAGTATGTAACTCAGTATTTTTCCAAAAAAAATTAACTTTCTGCAATCCAAACCGTGCCCCAAGGAAAGTTGGATTTTATATTATGTATTAAATAAGCAAATTAATATATTGTATATTTTCTCTTATGCATAATGTATTCTGCAATGTTTGCTGTTTTTACATAATTCAAGCCCCTCTTCCATCTACTGGAATTATTATTCATATTGGTCCTTCCTCCTGGCTTCTGAGATTTCATAAAGAAATTATATGTTCAATGTCATGTTCTGAGCTCTTCCTGCACTCCTGCAGAATTGTGGCATATACAGAGCCCTAGTCATAACTCCAGAGCAAAGTAAAAAGTAAAAGACAGTAAAAACAACAACAACGTGATTCAGGAATTTTGCAGCTTTGGTAAGGTTCATTCTGGGTTCTTTCTTAGGGAGAGGTTTTACTTATGTAGAATTATTACTGGAATTTTGAGTCACAGAAGAATATATGAGGTCTGAAATTACAGGATACAAAACAAGCAATGTAGTATTCTGTATGAATAATATTTAGAAGAGGATATAGAGATTTCTCCTGTTCTCTCTTCCAAAAATGGAAAGATAATAAAGGGGGGGGGGGAGAATTCCAAAGGGGAATTGATTATTCCCTTCCATTCAGACTGCATAGCATTGCAACAGTGCAAAAACAGGGATGATACATTGAATGCTTTCACAATACAACAATGAGCTCTCATTATGCTATTGAAGAAATGAATTATACGTTTTACTTCTCTTTCACTACTGAATCCACAATGAGAACAAGATAGTGTAATTAAATGATACCTTATGCATTGTGAAATGCCCCCAGACATTTCAATATGCTGTTCATTTCAATATTTTAACAGTGCCCTGATAATGTATGAAAATTAAAGCAGACAAGAAAAGACCAGAAACTTACATCTATTTCTAATCTCTACACAAAAATGTTCTAGCACATCATTCAGGGGTGCAGGTCTTATATTATCTCTCTTGCCTTCTATACATGCTCGGATTTTCTATTTGCTAGGACTCTTCCCAGTGTTTCTGACTGACACAGAGCAGCATTTGCTGCAACCTCAGAGCTACTTTTTGCAGTAATCTCACTTACCAATCTGCCTTCACCACACCTTTCTCAACATTTCAGGGAGTAGAGCACCTATCAGCTTTGCATAGCACTTTACTATAATCCTCCACTCTTCTCCTATGATATTACTGCCATTCTGGATACACACACTGTGGCACAGCAGACTGTCCACTTCTGCATATTAAGCCACTTCTCTCCTCCTGCCTCATTGGCTGACTCTTACCCAAGGGCTCTGACATCCAAACTATTCTCATCAGAAGCAGGAACAGAGAGGCACAAGGGGACCTGGACAAATGTTGGATACTGGATACTCTAAAGTGGGGCTTGGGAACTGCTGGTGGCAAGGGAAAATATAGGTACAGTGCTATCTCAGTTTAAGAACAGCCCTGTTTACGAACTATTTGGTTTACGAACTCCACAAAACCAGAAGTAGTGTCCCAGTTTGGGAACTTTACCTTGGTCTAAGAATGGAAGCCGAATGGTAAAAGGACACCAGCGGCGGGAGGCCTCATTAGGGAAAGTGTGCCTCAGTTTAAGAACGGTTTTGGTTTAAGAATGGACTTCCGGAACGGATTAAGTTCGTAAACCGAGGTACCACTGTATATAGAAAGGAGACTTTCTGGTTGCCAAGATCCAAGTTTGGGGCAAGTGCACTTTGGTGAGAGAACCCAAAAAGAGATTTAAAAACACAAAATATGCAGCGAAGCAAATCATGGAAATAGACCTTTAAAATATGTCCTTGGGAGTTCCAAAATTCTTGCCTTAACATAGAAAAAGGCCACACGATTGGTAAGTTAAAAATGATTTACTTACAAACTCTCCAAAGGTCAGATTCATGTGTTTTTCCATACAGCATTCAGAAAGAGTTGCACAGGCAGTAAAATTTGGCTTAGCTACAGTGGTGTAGGTTCCTAATTATTGGTATTGGAACACAGTAATGGCTTGTAAGAGCCATGTGGTCTCAGCTGTAGCAACCTGCTCAAAACCTCTTCTTCTTAGGTAGGCTGGGAGCGAACAGTAGGCTTGATGACCTAGTTCCTCCAAAGGTGAGCTGAGCCTGGCAGGACAGCTTACTCTTTAGTCTTTCATACATTAATTAGACAAGTATGTCAGTTATGTGTGTCTGGTTATCACATAGGAACCTTACGTCAGGGATCAGATGCATCCCTCCAGGTGCTTTTCAGTTACTGCACAGCTGTCTCCCACTAAGGGTTAGGATCTTTACAACTGGCCTTTTCAGAACAGTTTAGGAATACAAACCTTTCAAAGGCCTAACCATTTGATGCATCCACATGAGGTAATTGGGTTTGGTTTTTTTGGTTTTTTAAATACATTCGAGGCACAGTCTCCATTAATTTCCTGCAGCATGGGAGGAGGTTTAAGTCTTTCTACACCAACCATGATCCTGAAAAGGATCGCCCCCTTTCCACACATACAGAGACTTAGAGCAGCAATTATCAACAGACAAAAAGCTTCCATTGGAAAATACCTGTTTCTCCCCACTGGGCCTCTTGTGGTTTAGCAGCAGCTCAACAGCTCCAACTACCTCTTTCCTGATGGCATGTAGCAAAGCATCCCCAACATAGACGTTAAAGTTCAAAAGTAGCTCTATGAGCTCCAGGTTCTCATTTTCTATTGCAATAAGAAGAGCCGTTCTTCCAAGGGGGTCAATGCAATTAATATTGATCTTGAAATATATCTCTGCTTCTTCCAGGGCTTGCTTCACACTGGCATAATCTCCTTTTTCCACAGCATTCAAATAGGCTTTCTCAGGAGGTGAGAGTTCAGACTCAGCTCGTACAATGCGTAGCGGGATTCGATCTCGGTAAGGGGCACTGACGCTTCTTCTATAATAGAACTGGGCCATAGTTCACACCAGCCTAACCATGTCTTTCTGCAATAGAAAAGAGAACGCACATCAGTTGAACATTCCTGGAGCACAATATAGTGAGTACACCATTATTATAGCAATGGAATTTCACAGAAATGGCTGTGTTCATGTTTAGCAACAGGAAGACGAAAAACTGCATAAATACTTAGATCAAAGAAGCTTAACTGGTTTTATGAATTTATGTACATAGCATTTTGTATTATCTTAATATTATTGAAAAACAATAGATGAATTAATATGATTTAATTGAATTACATAATAGACCAAAGACAGCCAGAGAGCTTAACCAAGAACAGTATTTGATAAGTATTATGCAGAGTTAACTCAGGTGGCCTTTGCCTGAAAATACAAACATTTTTCTTGCAAAGAAAAATTCAGAACCAAACAAAAGCCTAAGTCTTACTCGATATTTCTTGGGACTGCAACATAAGGTTTGCGTTTAGGCCCTCAAGCATTGCAAGGTTGCTCCATATTGTAGTTTAGGATTCTGTTGGGAGGCACTTGAAATCATTTCATTAATGTACTGAAATATCTACTGACTGGTACTGATTCTGTTGCTCTAAATTTATATCCTTTAAAGTTGGCCTTGCTAAAAGGAAAACACCTGGCCATTACCACAGTAACCTTTCTTTCCTCAAATTCTGTGTAGTCTCAGGGCAATATTTTTACCTCCTAAAAATAAAGACTGAAAATAAAATAATTCTGAAACATTTCGCTTGCATCTCAAAAGCAAAGGAAGCTTGTTATGATTTTGCTCTCCTTTGTTCCCTCAGGTGTCATTTTTTAAACGAGGCCAGAAACCACAGAATGAAGTTGAAAGACTAATATAATAGAAAAATGGGCCTAAACTCAAACCAAACTCCACAATAATAATTTTTCTTGTTTAGAATAAAAAACAGGTGTGTGTGCAGCAGGGATATCTGAACTGTGCAATGTTTTAAATGAAAAGGTTACTATTGCTCTTGTTTTTGAATGATCAATCTTACACATTTTCAAAAACATTATTGGCCATTTTAAACAAAACAATTTGGGACTCTTAAGTGGCCATGATATCTTGCAGAACATCTGCTGAAAGGCTGAGAGAGACTGTGCAGTAAGGTGAATCCGTGGTAATGTTAATACAAGGAAATACTATAGCTTTTTACTGTGAGTTCCTTCTGCAGCCTCTTGCATCACATTTCTTGCTTACCACTAAGCATTTTCTTACAGCTTTCAGAATACCCAGTATTAATCACAATTACAGCATAGTTTTCCACGATACCCCAACTTTTTTTGTTGAACCCTTTAGACTACATTGCACATCCTCATACACTATTATACTGATCTCTTTCTTTCATCCATCGATTCCCTTTGTTATCTCCCTTCTTTCAATATTCAAAACGCCACGCACACTGATTATACTGTATAAGAACAAACACTTGCATTGCATTAGGAAGGACTGTAGTTTGGGACTAATGCAGACTATTTCAGATAAGGAAATAAGTCTATGAGGAAGACCCTATGAATGACATGCCCCCACAATTATTCCATTTTGATTTTTATGCTAAAAGGGTGGCAAGTTCATATCAGTAAAGAGAGGCATGAGCCTGCAATGACCTTTATAGAACACAACTGAATACACCATGTTCATTACCAAGGAAGCAGTCTGGGTTTGGTGTAAGGGTCCTTAAAGGCAAGCCGCCTAGATCATTCATCCCCCTGCACTGGAGCTACAACCTGAATCCATTTCTGTCATACAGCCATGTAAAGGGATTTCTTCTTGCCCCCTACACCATGTAAGAAGACTCAAAAGACACCATATTGGTGAAATGTTATACAGTATTTAATGTTGTATGACAATCAGAATATCTGCAAAGTAACAAGCCAATTAAATAAGTGTGGGCAGGTGTTGTTAACTCACAAATCTGAGGGAAACATCTGCATTTTGTGGCTTCCCGTCAATGACTGGGATAAATATCTCTTCTTGCTAAAAGAACCCTGGAAACATGATCTGAGCCCAATGTAGCTTGCATTTCTTTATTAGACCCTAACTTATACACACATGTAGCATGACACCAAAATGTTCTAGGCACGAGAGGAAAATTTCCTTTGAGTCTTGACTCAGGAATGACTCAGAGGGGTAGGAATTGGAGGCACTGTATCACATTGGTTTCACTCCTACCTGCAGGGTCATCACCAGAAAATAGTACTAGGAGATTGTTGCTTGGTTCTGTGCCTTTTGAGCTGTGGGCTCCCACAAGGGTCCATTTTCTCTCCTATGCTATTCAACAGCTATATGAAACTGTTCTCTGTCATCTGTGGAGTTGGAACATGGCGCCATCAACATGCTGATGACAGGTAGCTCTTTCTCTCTCCATTCAATCTGAATCAGGAGAGGCTTGGAAGGTGTTGGACCAGTGCCTGGAAGCAGTGAAGCACTGGAAGGGGACCAATAAAATGAGGCTGAATCCTGGTCCTGAGGGTGGTTCCCATGTCTGAGAATTAGATGTACAACCTACATTGGGAGCAGCTGCACTTCCTCTGAAGCAACAGGATCATAGTACTCATGGATTCCAGTTAGTCACTGGAGTCTCAAGTGGCTTCTGTGGTCAGGAGTGCTTATGCCAGCTTAGGCTGTTTCCCAGTTTTGGTTGTTCCTGGACCAGTATAGGCTGGCCTCAGCTATCCACACTCTAGTGACTTCTCAATTAGGCTACTTCAATGTGCTCTATGTGAAGCCACCCTCTGAGACAGTCTGGAGGCTGCCTCTTGTGCAGAATGTGGCTGCTAGGTGGGTAAGCATGGCAACCCAATGGGACCATGTGTCACCTTTCAGTTTAGTAAGGTGCTAACATGCTCTACAGGGAGCTGGTTTCTGGCACCAGGCCAATTGGCAGACCAACTCTGTGCCACAAAGATGTCTGCAAACGTGACATGAAGGTGGGCAACCTTCATCAACCCTGCCATGTGGGAATCCCTTGCAGAAGACCACAGTGCCTGGAAACAGGCAGTCAAGTCATGAATTAATAGCAGTGACCAGAGGAGGAATGACCGCTGGGAGGAGCTCAAAGAGAAGAAACACCAGAGTGCATCTACAGCAGCACAAACGGATGCCTTCATCTGCCCCAGCCATAACAAAACTTGTCTCTCCCATAGTGGTCTCTACAGCCACAGTAGGTGCTGCGACCTTCCAACAGCTTGACCTCACCCACAAAGGTGCACCCTTCACTGTGTCCCAAGACAGACAGATGCCAACAACGTAACAGTTTGTAAAACAGCAATGTTTAAGTGTCTACAGTATCTTTGCAAGTGAAAAGGATAGGGAGAAAAGCAGAACAACTTGGTCACACCCCTGTGACCTCCTAGCAGCCCCACTACCTGTCACTAGTCATATGACATCTCCATTTTAATTGTGCTTTAGGTAATGGCAGAAAAGCAAGGCCTCAGCTTCACTAAAGGGCTTTATTATAGAAGCACTTATAAAGTAACAAAATCTAAAAGACAGTGATTGCATTGTACAAAATGATAGTTTCACATACCGTATTGCAAAATACAATGGCTTTGTAAATCCTGGCAGACCTCATTAAATCAAGCACTAAATTGCAAGCAAGTCCCTCAGCTGCAGTAAACAGAATTCATACAACAGGGTGGAGTGGGGAGTTCTTATTGAGTAAATAAACAAGTGGGGCTTATTATTAATAATAATTTGAAAGTTTTCAGAAGTGGTTACATTTTAACTCTGAAAGAATCAGTCTGGAAAAAAGTATTTTTTGTCTAAAAATGGTGTGTGTGTGCACGCACACATGCAAAAGGAATTTCGTGTATTTGATTTTATCATTAGTGAAAACGATCTATTTTAACAGTTGGTCAAACTTTTCGGTGCCAAATTTTAATGACAAATTGTGACATTTTCTTTCAAATATTATATGCATTTTTTCAGCTTTGCAGATGGTTAGTAACTGCATAATACACAAATCATTAAATCATTCTAACCAGCATTTGAAACCTGTTAAAATATGCTAAAATGGCAAACTTTCAAAAGATACTCATCTCTTATTAAATATACACTTTCAGGTCCAAAGAGATTTATCACTATTATTCTAAACCAACTAATTTGTTGGAAAGTAACCCAATGCCACTGAACTTCACATGATAACACATACAAGTAATTTCCCCCTGCTATGTGTTTAAGTCTCTTTTCCGCATGCAGTCTTTAATTCTTTCAGCTCAGTTCTACTACCTACATGGCCAAGACTTGCTATTGAGGGCAAATAAACTGAAGCAGTGCTCACTGGAAGGACAGATCCTGAAGCCGAGGCTCCAGTACTTTGGCCACCTCATAAGAAGAGAAGGCTCCCTGGAAAAGACCCCGATGTTGGGAAATATTGATGGCACAAGGAGAAGGGGACGACAGAGGACGAGATGGTTGGACAGTGTTCTCAAAGCTACGAACATGAGTTTGACCAAGCTGCGGGAGGCAGTGGAAGACAGGAGTGCCTGGGGTGCTCTGGTCCATGGGGTCACGAAGAGTCGGACATGACTAAACGACTAAACAACAACAAAGTGAAGCAAAACTAGCCTTGTGGGTATATGGTTTCCAGGTTTGAGACAGGTCAACTACCTGTTCTGGGCAGGGTTGCACTCTCCCTGAAGGACCAGACATGTCGCTTGAGTGTGCTCCTGAATTAATCTTTGTTGCCTGAGGTCCAGGTGGCTTCAACAGCTTAGAGTGCCTTTTACCAGCTTTGTTTGGTATGCCAGCAATTACCATTTATGAATAGGGCTCACTCAGCCACAGTGGTTCATACACTGGTGACCCTTATAAAGAGTATTAGGAGCTGATAAAAAGGCTCCCATTTTGAAACAGCTTTCTTTTTCCCTGCAATGAGATTTCCTTTTTGTTTGTTCCCCCTTGCTTTTTTGTTCTGGATGCAATTACCTATTCTCCACAAAGGCTCAGTTGGCAGAGGCTAGCACAGTTGCGTTCAAAAAAGTGTACTTGGGATCCCTACAGTGCTCCTATGTATAAGGAACCTGACCGCATTTTGAAAGGTTTAGGCCTTTTCTCGGGCACCGGGGCCTTTTTTTGGACTAAGGAACCACTTGCCACTTAGGAGCTGTGAGATAGTGGGGCAACTAACAACAGTTGTGTAAAATGGGCTGTATCACAACTTCTGCTCAGCTAGCCACTTCACTCTTTAATTTATGAATACTGCTTTGAAACTTGTGTTATCTTACAAGCTATTCAGGTTTTGCCCCTCTGAAGCTATGTGGGAATTGCATGCTTTGCTTATTCAAGGGGGTCTTATACACTCCAGACATCTGCCTTGATTCACTGGAATATTTTAATTGAAATTTGTGTTCAACTGCTCCATTTTTTTTCACAGGGCAAAAGTTAGTGCCTCTT
This sequence comes from Podarcis filfolensis, assembly GCF_964270895.1. Classification (NCBI taxonomy): domain Eukaryota; kingdom Metazoa; phylum Chordata; class Lepidosauria; order Squamata; family Lacertidae; genus Podarcis; species Podarcis filfolensis. Next base: position 11,793,334 of record NC_139621.1, on the reverse strand, counting down.
AATGATTAGATTTTAGCCAGCTCATCCAAGACTGGGATAGATTGATCATCTACCCAGCTGTTGAGGTTTCGTTCTTTTTGCTGCTGCAGAGAGTCAATAATGAACCCTTCTTTTACCTGTGGATTTTATTTCTGCTTTATCTTAAATTTCTAGCTTTTTATCAAAGTGGGAAGAACCATCTGGCTTTGACCACCCATTTTTTACCACCCTAAAACCTGGTTTCAAAAGCAAAATTTATTTATTTATGTATTGATGCCTTTCATAAAATTTACACATTGTTTAATTTTTAAAAACCCCAACCAGAAAGTGGCTTACAAAAATGTTGAATTTGCAGTTCCTTTCCTCCCCACTCCAAAGCTTTCTTGACCTATAATTAAACTGTCCCTCTCTGATATCTGAGTGAGGAAAATGAGATAGGATGACAAGTATATACTGAACTGTGAAACCAAAGTAGCTAGAGTGGCTGCAATCCCAACCTCACTTATCTAGGAGTAAACCCCACTAAATGCAATAGGACTTAATTCTGAGTAGACATAGTTAGGTTGCAGCCATAGTTAGATTTATGATGGGCTATTAGCCACTTTATGAACTCTGAAAGGGAACATGCCAGGAAGTTAATCCAAATATCTGTTAATGGCTGAGACAAGCTGTCTGTTATAACTATTCATTAAGCAGACATATATTTCTGCATCAGCAAATGATGAAACAAAACATGGACTTGTGCAAATTAAGCCAACTGCAGCCGAGTGGAAAATACCAGATGAAAGTGCAAATGAATATCATAATGGATTGAGGCTTGTCCGTACCTCCCTAAACTCAGCAGAACAAAGAATATAACCATATTTTTAAAACAAATGAAAATCTGAAGTAGCAAATAAAAAGCAGGCTAGGATATGTTTTATCTAACTAGAGTCATCCTCCACCCACCCACAGAAAACCTCCATGAAATAAAATATTAGTGTTGATTTCACAAGAGTGCTACTGCTGGTGGGTGGGAAGAAGAGAGATGGATATGTTTTTATGCCTATGTGCTAGTTTTGTCACATGTGGTTCTTTTCTGTTGTTGTCTTTATAGTATAAGATAATTGTTTTTGTGTGGCACCACTTAATCTTCTTTTGCACATGTCGTGGTATAAGTGCATTTTGGAATTGAAATCAAGCTCCCATCCTCAAACAGCATTCTCAGCACAAGTTTGGTCCTTTAGTGACTGGGTCGTGGGAGTTAAGCAGGATTTCAGAGTGGTGGCACACAGTAGAGCCAATACTGAGCAAATGCTTTCCTAAAAATTATTGTCCCAATTCAGCATGAAGCTTTCCAATGCAAGCCGCTTTAAAATGAACAGGAGCTACACATGAGCACAGCATAGTTCTGACTAGTTTCAGTAGAGTTGGTGCAGAAGTATTTCCAGTTAGATTGTGTTCTTTGACAAATGGCAAGCTATAATGAATCACAACTTTTTCTTATAAGCAAGTTTGGGCTGGTGTCAAGATTATATTTGCTTTGAATAAATAAGAAGCACAGAAAAAGAACTCCTGCAATGAAAATAATACTTTACATCTAAACAATCTTTATCCCCACCACTGTTAATGAATGCACCCTGAACCTATTTTCTTACAGTCAGAAAAATATTCTCTGGGCCTGAAGCCCTATTCTAATTCTGGGGAATAACTCAGACGTACCAAGAGCTTCCCGCAAGTCACTGCAGGTGCTGCTTTCTTCCAAAGAAGCCTGTCTTAACTCTCTGTCAGGGCTGGCCTGACTTCACAAGCAGTACAAGTTTTTTGTTTGGAGAGCAGGGATTCTAACGGAATAGGATGAAATACAAGAAGTTTACCCAGGATCTACTGAATTCATCAGATGAGTAGTACAATGCCCAGCCTCTTCTGCAACCTTCTACTTTCATTCTGCAAGTGGTTGTCATCAGCAAGGAAAGTTTGCTCACTCTGCAACTACTCAACTGCTATTTAGCAGCAATTCCACAGAGCTGCAAAATGTAAGGTTCTGTTTCAAGATCAGTTAAAGTCTAGTCCATTTTTGGTGGGGGGGAACCTAAAGAAGCAGCCCCTTGCATTTCCGGAGGGGCTTCAACTGCCCACAACCCCATTCAATCATCCTCAACTGTCCACTCTGCTGACAAAAATCCTCATTCCTAGAGGCCTAAACTGACCTAAATCCCTTCTTCAAAATTCTGGTAAATGGACTTTGGTGCAGCCCAGTAGTAGAGCCACACATTCTTAAATCGCATAAATCCCCAGGCCCTGATGGGTTTACAAGTGAAGTTTACATATATTTTCGTGATGTTGCCTTATATCCGGTACACCTCCTAAATGGGATCCAGGACAGTGTCCCATTTTCTGATTTGTGGACACAATCGAGGATCACCCCCTGAGGATAGAATCCTCAGTATTAAATGTTTTTTATTGCTTTGACTGTTTTTTGTGTTATCTTTTGCAGTCCTCTGCATCTAATCCAAACTCTTCTAGACATTATAATGTGGACTTGAATGGACTTCTGCTTTGGATGCAGACTTCATCTCTTGGTGTGTGTGTGGGGGGTAATTTTTCTTGTTAATTTTCCATTTATTTTGTAATATACTAATGAAATGTTTTTTAAAAAAACAACAACAATAACCTCAGGGAACCACTTTGTTCCCTCAAGGGCAAGATAGTTTACCTGGAGAACCTGAGCAAGAAAAAGAGATTGGTGGGTCCCCTTCAGGGATGTAGAGTTCTCCCAAAGTTCTGTATTGGCACCTGGGCTTATTAACTTATTAATAAATGATCTGTAGTTAGGGGTGAGTAGTGAAGTGGCCAAGGTTATGGCAGGCACCAAATAATTCACAATGGCAAGAACAAAATGGAATTGCCAGGTACTCCAAAAGGACCTCTCTAAACGGGACGGATGGAGTGTAAAGTGACACACATCAGAGCAAAGAATCCTATACATATGCCTTCCTTCAAATATACTCTAATCTAATGGGGTTCAAACTAGAAATGACCAACCAGGAACAAGCCTTTGGTGTTAGCATGAATAGCTTGATGAAAATGTTGACCCAAAGTTTAGAAGATCAATAGGAACAGAGTTTAAAATAAAACTGCCAATATCATAAGGCCATTAATCTATGGTGCAAACTCACCTGGAATGCTGTGTACAGTTCTCATTGCTTTGTTTTAAGCTACCACTCCCCACACCTGCTGTGTCTTGCCCCCCTGTCCACTATACTCAACCCTCTGTCACTTTTCTCCTCGGTTTTTCTCCACCCCTGCTTTACTCAAACATCACCTGTTGCTTAAAAGCACTTTTCCCATTTCGGTGTTCTTCCCTTCTCAACGTACTCAAACTTCTCCCTCTTCCATCCCTCAGCTGCCCAATTTGAGATATGGAGGCTGCAGAACCCTCAAATATTCCAGTTTTTTACTCAAACTTTTGTCATTGTTTAGAACTATTTTCTTTTCACTTTTCTCCATATCTGCTTTACTAAAACCACCTCTTCCCCCCCCCTCTCAGTGTCTGTCCTTTCTCACTACTATTCCAAGGCCACTGCTGTTGAGCAAAATGATTTATTTTTTTTTGCTCCCCCCACCCCAACATGATGCAAATCCAGGATTCTTATGAGACATTGCAAATCCCCCAATGGCGGCTGCATGATGACAGCCTTACATTTTTATGCATTATAAAAAGAAACATTTTGCAAGAAATAAACATACATCTAGAAGTACTATGATTAGAGAAACAATATCTTCCAATACCAGGAAACCTAAGTCTGCCCTTGCCATAGCCTCAGCATACTTATGCCTTGCCGATCTAAGATAGCAACCAAAACCTTGCTCTACCACCACAGAGTCATCCCACTCCACATCCCACTGCTTTCTGCTATGCCTATCCTTCTGTGGACTGGGCTCATAGTCTCTCTTTGTTCTGCAGTTTGCTAACTTCCCTGGGGTAAATGTGTCTCTGATTTAGTTTTAGTATACATTTGAGCCTTCAGATGTGCTGGGCATGTTCCCTCCATGGGGAAGGAATTCTTGGATGAGGAAAGAGCTTCTGAGATTATCTACACCCTAGGGAGCCCAAGAGGCTTCCTGGGGTGCCACACACATCTTACTTTGTGGTGTGTATGATAAGCACTCTCTGTACTTTCTTACTTTCTCTTCCTTTAATATTCCTGTCTGGCGTAAGAAGTTTGTTCTGGAGTGGTCATTTTTAAATACTGAGCATTTTTTCACTGTCTCATTTAAATATATTTTGGTTGCCAGGTGTGCTGGGAATCGATCGAGGAGATGCTAGTGGAGGCAGTGCTTGTAAAAATCAAAATTGCCCAGTAGTGTATTCCATAGTTCTGAAATTCATCTTGTCCAGATTTATCCTATTTTATGGCATACCAGCTACTTCTTTTTCGATTCATGGTGCCTGTAATTTAGCCAGACCATCTAGGAGCTTACAAAAGTGAACACAATGCACAGATGAATTCCTTCAGTCACTAGGTTTACCATATAAGTCTGTCTGTTGCTCCTCTCACCACAGTTCTTTGCCATATAACCAACCTCTCATTTTCTTCTCTTCCCTGACTCCTTCTCTGTGCTTGCAGACTTCTGTAGCACTTGGCTTTATATGCAAACTGAAAAAGAACAAGCCTAAAGGGCTGAATGCTGCAATATTCTACTTAAGATCTGCTGCATGTTTAACTGGCTCCTATCAACTTTGATTTTTCAGAACTGAAAAAGATTTTTTTTACTGTAATCTCAAAGTTCACAAGAAGAACAAGATTCTTTGGAGGAACCTTTGAAAATTTGCAAGTCTTTCTGTTTAACCTTGAAAAGCAGTCTCAAACTGCAGGTGATAGTAACAGAACCATTTTTAAAGCGATGGTAAATAAAAATGTGAGGGCCCAATTTTAAGATTGTAAGGGGCAGCTGAGTGCCCCCTTTGCCCATGGCTTACCTCCCTGCAGTTCTTCCAGCAGAGACAGATTTAGGGTAGTTCCGCCGCATTGGGCACTGAGCCAAAGGGGATGCCAAAGGGTTTAGCAACTATGATGTAGTGCATGTGTAGAATGGAAAGGGATGCCAAATTTTGGCGTGCCACTGAAATTTGAAAGACTGAAGTTCGCCCCTGCCTCTAGGCACTGCCAGGATCATTTTTGGTATCAGAGACCAACTGTGGAAGGGAGCAGGAACATAAGCTGCAGGAGGGAAGGGGAGTTCATAACCCCTTACCTATATGGCCACCTGCACTTAAAAGTACCTCCCCCTCCCAAGTCTTGCATTATGTGATTAGAAAAGGCCCAGGTTTAAACAAATGAACCGCCAGATTCATGTAGAAAGGGCTAAGGAAGAAAGGTGAATTTCACGGGGCTCTGAACCTCATTCTCTCACTTATTTTACAAAACAAGGTTTCAATCGGATCAGTTTTTTAAAAATCAACATCTGATTGCAATAATTATGATTAAATTTCATGTTAACTCAATACAGCACAGTATTTTTCTGTTGGTCCTCACTTCTCCAAAATTCTTTCCAGATATCACTGCATGTTTCCACTCTCCTTCTCTGATGAACGTATTGCCTCATAAACCAATTCAGACTAATGCTTTTGTACCATACTTTCATTTCTCATCCATTTCTAGACAGAAAAAATGTCAAGCAAAAGTTGAAATTCTACAGAACAGGACTGTATTTCTTCTGCATCAATAACACCGAACCAATCTATTCAAATTCATCCAATGATGATGTGGGTAAAATCAAAAGGAGCAGCATTGGTCACCAAGGCTACTCATCTGTACAATAGGGTAATGTTCTCCCTTTAGTGCTACTGCCGTGCTCATATCTAGCAAGTAGATTTGAGAAACAAATCAATTTTTTTATTGACAGGATAGAACTGCAAAGTTATAGATAGCTGTTGTTTTTTTTTAAAAAAAAAACCAGCAACTGACAAGTTAGTAGTGAAATACCAAGACACATCTTGGTTCTGCGTGAGATTTAAAAGAAACAGCCTTGAGTACAGTTCACACATGTTCAAGCGATGTACACATATATGCATGAACCGGCTCTTGACCGTACACATCACTGTCTTACAACTTCAGTCCTACATCTGAAAAAAACGGGAACAACTTCTCTCACTGGCAGCATTATAAACAGGATTAAAAGTGCTGTCATTATTTTTTTTATCCTTTGCCACCTAGCAAAACCGATGACCCTCTCTCCTATGTTCCATTCTATAGTGTTTAAAAGGCGCTCCTATGTCTGGGGGAAAAAACACAAGAGAATTGGCTGAGGCACAGAGGCCGGTGTTTGCTTGGACCCGTTCACAAACACAGAAATAATTTGACAGAAACGAGGCAGCCCGGAAAGGGGAGACACAGGCCTGGGTTTTTTTGCTGCAACGTGTGAAGTGACCCTTCTGCAAGCCTTCAAAGAGAGCAATAACAATGCCTCCCTCTCTACCCCACAACCCGCCTTCTTATTTTGTGAGGATTTTAAGTTCCTCTGGATCTCAGCATCGGGAGGATGGGGGGGGGGGGAGAAGTCATGTTTGCCCCTCCAAGTTATGGGTCTCCCTAACCCACACCATCTTTTTCACACACCCCTTCTTGGGGAGAAATAGCCCCTTTCTAAAGCTTATAAGCGCCTCTCATGAAGGGGAACGAAAAAGTTACCCCTGGTGCTAAGTGATGGAAAACCTATACAGTACTTCCCATTTGACTTTCCTCTGGCAATGTTTCGTTCCGGATTGTTTTAAAACCGCTTCGAGGTGATGGTTGCCTGCCCCCCCCCCAATAATCTACGATTATGAATAATCACCACAGAAGAGTTGAAAAGGGACCCCCAAGGGTCATCTAATCCAACCCCCCCCCTGCAATGCAGGAATCTTTTCCCCCTAAGAATAATAAAAACCGTTCTAGAGATACAAAAAAAAAACAACAAGTCCTCAAGCAAGCCGGGGAGAACTTACTGGGCGTGAGAAGGAAAGGCAGGCTCGGCGAGGCAGCCGCATTTTCCCGAAGACAGCGAAGGTCTCTCTCTTTCTCTCCCTCAAGTCCTCTCGCCCGCCACCCCGAGGCGCCTTCGTCCGGCGCTCCCCTCAGGATCTCCTCAGGATTCCCCCCGGCGGAGGTGCCGCTTCGCCGCGGCGCAACAGATGAGTCCGGGCGGGGTGGGGGACCGGGAGAGAGCAGCGGCTTCTCCGGGGTTGGCGAGGCGGGAGGTGGGCGTGCGTGGGGGATCCTTCCGACCCACCCACGCCGGCTCCGGCAGGGCGGGCAGCGTCGTCGGAGAAGCTCCTCTTCGGCTCCCCTCGCACAAGGAACGCCGCTCGCCTCAGACGGAGGAGGGTTTCTCCCCGACTGGCTCCCTCAGTCTGCCGATACCAGCAAGAGCGCGCGCGGGCACGAATACACACACACACACACATAAACACCTGGGAAAGGCGGGAATTGGCGCCTCGCCTCCGCGCGCCCCCTCTAGGTTCCTGAGGGAACGCAGGCTTTACAACCGGTAGTAGCTGGCAGGGCGACCCGGCGAGGGCTCCGCCGTTCTTAAGTCAGGGCCTTTCCCCCACATGCCCTTACAGTGGTACCTTGCTTCTCAAGCTTAATCTGTTCCAAAACCAAAGCGTTCCAAAACCAAGGCGTGCTTTCCCATAGAAAGTAATGCAAAATGGATGAATCCGTTCCAAACTTTGGAAACCACCCCTAAAACAGCAGTTGAACATGAATTTTACTATCTAACGAGACCATTGATCCATAAAACGGAAGCAATAAACAATGTACTGCACTTACACAATCAACCAGTAGCTGTACTGGGTTCCACACAGTCTCAAAAAAAAAAAAAAAGGAGCCGCAAAAAGAAAAACACAAAATAAATAGCAAAAACAGACAGACCTTAGTGTAACACTCAAAAGGGAAGTGTAACACTCAAAATGAAGCATGTTCGGCATCCGAAAAAAGGTTCACAAAACAGAACACTTACGTCCAGGCAGTGGCGTAGCGTGGGGGGTGCAGGGGGGGCCGGCCGCACCGGGCGCAACATCTGGGGGGGGCGCTCGCACTCACAGCTCTCTGCCCCTACCTGGCTCACTCACTCTCTCTCACTGCAGTGCTGGCTGTGCGAATCCGATCCGAGCCGCCGGGTCGCCGCCCACTGTGGAGGGGGTGGGTGCCAGGCGTGCGGTGCGGAGAGAGAGCGAGGGACTATCTGGGGAAGGGACAGTGCAGCGGCCGCCCAGCGCAGCGCTGAGCGCGGGAGAGAACCACACCAGACCAGACCAGGCAGCAGCAAGAAGAAGCTGGCAGCGGCGGCAGGTTAGGGGTTGGGGGGCGCAAATTACTTGCCTTGCCCCGGGTTAGGGGGCGCAAATTACTTGCCTTGCCCCGGGTGCTGACAACCCACGCTACGCCACTGCGTCCAGGTTTGCAGTGTTTGAGTTCCAAGTTAATAATAATAATAATAACAATTTATTATTTATACCCCAGCCACTCTGGGCGGCTCCCAATCGAATGTTAAAAACAATACAGCATTAAATATTAAAAACATCCCTAAACAGGGCTGCCTTCAGATGTCTTTTAAAGATAGGATAGCTGCTTATTTCCTTGACATCTGATGGGAGGGTGTTCCACAGGTAGGGCGGCACTACCGAGAAGGCCCTCTGTCTGGTTCCCTGTAACCTCACTTCTTGCAATGAGGGAACCGCCAAAAGGCCCTCGGCGCTAGATCTCAGTGTCCGGGCTGAATGATGGGGGTGGAGACGCTCCTACAGGTATACAGGACCGAGGCCATTTAGGGCTTTAAAGGTCAGCACCATCACTTTGAATTGTGCTCGGAAACGTACTGGGAGCCAATGCAGATCTCTCACGACCAGTGTTATGTGGTCCCAGCAGCCACTCCCAGTCACCAGTCTAGCTGCCGCATTCTGGGTTAATTGCCGTTTCCAGGTAACCTTCAAAGGTAGCTCCACGTACAGCGCATTGCAGTAGTCCAAGCGAGAGATAACTAGAGCATGCACCACTCTGGCGAGACAGTCTGCGAGCAGATAGGGTCTCAGCCTGTGTACCAGATGGAGCTGGTAGACAAACACCCTGGACACAGAATTAACCTGCGCCTCCATGGACAGCTGTGAGTGCAAAATGACTCCCAGGTTGTGCACCTGGTCCTTCAGGGGTACAGTTACCCCATTCAGGACCAGGCACTGACACAGGACATTCACCGCCTTCACTGGTTCTGATTTCAAAGAGAGGTAGAGCTGGGTGTCTCCCTCACCAAAAGCGTTTGAGTACCAAAGCATTTGAGAACCAAGGTACCACTGTACTGAAGTGCCTGGCTACCTTGGCAAGGTTCAACAATGCCACTCCGCAAGAACTTCCCAGTTCCTGGCCAGCGGCGTGGTTATGGGAGATGCCAGCTTTGTTGCCCCCGGAAGGTGAAGGGTGCCAGCTGTCTGCCCCTGAGCCTGGCGTTGCCATCCGGCTGCTAGAGCTGGTGGTGCCAGGGGCCGACCCACCCGTGAGGCAAGGCAAGGCAAGGCAAGGCCTCTTGGCAAACAGGAGGTGCTGTTGGTTCAACCACCCGTTGTTCCTCAATGTAGGTTTTTATGCCCCCCCCCCTTTGTTCCTGAGGTAGATCTTCGCTCACTCCTTCTTCTGTGGCCGGCAGGAGGTGGTGCCATTTGGCGGCTCGCCTCAGGTGCCAAAATTTATTGAGCGGGCCCTAGTTGTTGTTAATGTTATTACTTTATATCCCGCCTTTTCACCCTAACAGGGACCCAAGGTGGCTTACAGATGAAAATAAGACCCACTGAAAACATAATGGGGGGGGTCTCACTTAAAAAGCAATGGAAGCAGTGCTTTTCTTCTAAAAAATGTTTAGGGGTACTTTCATTTTCCTACTCATATTGAAGTACTGCCCCTCAGTGAGGCCAAACTTAAATTCACAAAATGTTTAGGGGCATGCGTACCCCTGCATACCCCCCAGAAAAACAGCACTGAATGGAGCATTGATAAGATTAAAACACACATATGCACACACTCTCCGTGTAGGTAAAAAGGTAAAGGACCCCTGGACAGTTAAGTCCAGTCAAAGGCGACTATGGGGTTGCGGCTAAATGGCACCTTAAACCCAGGTTATGGGCACAACAACGGAATGTCCAGGTACATTTCTTTTATAACAAGGACACAAAGTTGAAAATGAATGAACTGCAGCTAAAATATGATGTTTGCTTTTCACATGGTCTAGTCAGTCCCCTGCCAACCCCCCTAGTATTCTTAAGAGGGTCTGTTCTCCAGTCTTCAGAGAGTAGCTGAAAGTGGGGAGGCAGCTTCCACTCTGCAGTGGAAATCTGAGGCGCAATACTGCTCAGAAACAGCTCACGCTAATGAAATTCCTTGTTGCAAAGTGCACCTAGAACAATGGGAGTTTCAAACATTGGTCTGGCTGCAGCTGTTTGAGCCAGCTGAAGTTTCTGAGAACTTTTCAAATGCAGCCCCATGTTGTGTTTACTTGCTTATAATTTGCTTTTTCCCCATTTTGTCTTTTTCTCCCAAGAGCAGCTAGGCAGGGGGAGGCCTTGGGATACATCACCGGGAAGTACAAACTGTAAAAAGGGCTGTAATTGTGGGGATTGAACTAACTCAGAGGTGCCATGCACACGCGATGGATCCCCCAATGTTGGGGGCAACTTGGCGCACCTGAGCTAGCTTCTGGGGTAGCCAAGTCCTATGTATTTGTATGTGTGTGCATGGAAATTCATTCTTCAGCTGCGGAAAATGGAACTGAAGAATTAAGTTCCTCTAGTGGGCACCACAGAGCTGTTTTAAGTGTCACCAAGGCATTACATTAGTACCATCATCTCACAATTATGACGTGCACTCTGGTTATTTAAAATGGTCTATCCTATTTTTTCTTCTAAACCAAAGAACCCAAACATAGACATAAAACAAAAACATAAAACAACAAAATCAATATTAATGCTGAATCTATGATTTAAAAAATGCAAAAGAAAGGGCCAGGGCTGGCTCAAGATATTTTGCTACCTGAAAAAAAGGACAAGATGGTTACCTCTCTTATTCAATGTACAGAAAGTGACCGTACTGACAGCTGAATTTTTCTTCCAGCACTGGGTGGGATATTTGGATCACTATACCTGAAAGCAGGAGTCTAGCAAAGGGCAGGCCATGTAGCCAAGGGTTTTCTGGGCCCAGTCTACACTTGCCAAATAGCACCCGCATTTGCATAAAATTGCATATACTTTATGTCACAGGCAAATTTGTACCCTCTTCCACAAGTGGGAAAATAAAAAAATAAATCAGGAGTCACACACAAGTCATAAGATGCCCAACAGATAGAATATCAGCAGCTGAAGCTTTCCCCATAATTGTAGTTCCATACTACAAAGGGCTTACTCTGATTAATATCTGGCTGCCACATAGCTGTTAAAGGGACAAAAGTCATCCTCTCTTCCAGAGCCAACTCATGCAAGAAACTCAAGTTTCATGAGGTTTAACTTGTAAATGAGTTACGTTACTGCAGGTCTTTCACCTTATATTGTTAGGCAGGCAATACTACATTCATTGCAAGATCAGGCATAGTATTTCAGGTGGAGGGGGTAAAAAAATGACTTAAGATTTACAGCACGTCTGTTTAGAATGCTTGGATAAATTCATGATTTAAAAAGTTGAAAAGCAAGCAGTGTAATCGTTTAAAAGCAAAAGCATTTTTTTCCTTTTTCTCTTGGAAAAAAAGGGAGGGAGGGATTTGAGATCCCCACCCAGCCATGAAGCTTTATCACTTGCATGCCAAGGCTTTGTGCCTCCCACCACCCTGACTGCGTAGAATAAGGACGCCACAACACATGACTTTGGATCGAATAAGACCACAACTTTATTGAATACAGATGAAAGAGGTTTGGCATAGGCACTGGGTAACCATTAATTCTGGCCCGCTTGCCGGAAGTGATGCCATAGGTCAATCCAAGCACGGGAGTGCCTAAAACTTACATCAAAAAGGAGTACCCCTGCAGAGATCGCTGACTTGAGAAATGCTATAAGCCCCAGCCCTCATCTGAGCATATGGACATAGGCAACTCCTGGATCCCTTTCACAGGATCCCTTAGGATTGGAGGGGCAGGTAGAAACTACAACCTCCGCCCATCATGCTTTGATTGCTGTGTTCCATTTCTGTTTCTTTTACAGAAAACAAAAGCAAAAACCAGTTTGCCTATACAGTGGTACCTCGGGTTACATATGCTTCAGGTTACATACGCTTCAGGTTACAGACTCCGCTAACCCAGAAATAGTACCTCGGGTTAAGAACTTTGCTTCAGGATGAGAACAGAAATTCCGTGGTGGCGGCGCAGCAGCAGCGGGAGGCCCCATTAGCTAAAGTGGTGCTTCAGGTTAAGAACAGTTTCAGGTTAAGAATGGACTTCCAGAACGAATTAAGTACATAACCAGAGATACCACTGTATAAACAGACAAACTATGTTTCCCACAGGGATCTGGTTAGCTAATGAGAGAACAGGATGCTGGACTAGATCTGCCATTGGCCTGATCCAGTAGGCTCTTCTTGTGTTCTCATGAAATATACCTACATTAACACATGCACTATGATGCGCGTGGCGCTGTGGTCTAAACCACTGAGCCTCTTGGGCTTGCCAATCAGAAGGTCAGCTGTTCAAATCCCCGTGATGAGGTTAGCTCCCGTTGCTCTGCCCCAGCTCTTGCCAACCTAGCAGTTCGAAAGCACACCAGTGCAAGTAGATAAATAAGTACCACTGTGGCGGGAAGGTAAACGGTATTTCCATGCAGTCTGGTTTCCGTCACGGTGTTCAGTTGCGCCAGAAGCGGTTTAGTCATGCTGGCCTCATGACCCAGAAAGCTGTCTGTGGACAAACGCCGGCTCCCTCGGCCTAAAAGCGAGATGGGCACCACGACCCCATAGTTGCCTTTAACTGGACTTAACCGCCCAGGGGTCCTTTATCTTTATGAACATGAGCAGTTTCACATTTTAAATTCACTTAACTCATCATTGTCTTTTCCTTACTTTCTTTCTTGGTCCAGTCAACAATTCTCAGTCAAACCTACCTGACATCCAGGCTTTATGTTAGGGCGCGGGCAAGACACCCACCTGTCACCATAATCTGTTTGGCTCTGTCTAGCAGATTCGGAATGAAATGTCTCAACAGCAGTTGTTTTAAATTACTTTCTTTTGACCCCAAGTGTTCAAGTGCTCAGAAAAATCTGTCAAAATCTCCAGTCATTTGAAAACTATTTATTTTTAAATAAAAACATTAGCATCCATCCACACTTCATAATAGAATCTGCAGAAAAGAATTTATAGGGAGTATCTGATCTCAAACAGAGATTACAAAGAGACAGAAACCACTAGCCAGAAAGAAAACGGCAGAGAAGGGGAGCACAATGCCTCTTTAGGACTTCAGGGATTCCTGTTGTCCAAACAACTCACTTCTCACAGACACACCCTAGCCCAGTGATGGCGAAACTTTTAGAGTGCCCAAACTGCAACCCAAAACCCACTTATTTATTGCAAAGTGCCAACACGGCAATTTAACCTGTATATCTCATTTTTTCTGTGTGTTTCACGTTTCTTCTTTATGACTGCTGTTGTAATACATAATCCTCCATGCAAGTTATTGCACTGCTTTCTTCATTAAATTATCTTTCCATTGATATATGATCTTATGGTATAACTCAGTGCTTTTTTTCTAAAATAATGTTTATGGGTACTCTCATTTTGACTCAAGAAAATCACCACCGGGGGTAGGGCGGATAAATACAGTTCAATCGCGGAAAATAAATACAGTTCAAATTGGGGAAAATAAATACCTTCAGGTGGTGCAGGGGCTCTGGCGATGGTGTGCGTGCCCACAGAGAGGGCTCTGAGTGCCCTCTCTGGCACCGGTGCCATAGGTTCGCCACCACTGCCCTAGCCCCTGTATCTACCAACAGAAGCAGCCACCTCACTCTACCTAGTGCTTGGAAAAGATGACACACTTCCATTGATATTGGATTTTAAGAAAGGCAAGTCTGATTCTGAGACCCATAGGCTGTGTCCACAGTTGGGTGTTAATATGGGGGTGCTTTTTCTGTGTGTTCATCTGCACCCTTTTGTTCACATGAGAGCACTTCCAATTTTATCCCTCCCAAATGTGACTTGGTGTTTCTGCCCACACAAGTGGGTGGTGCCTGAGGGGATACATTCACGCTGTGTGTTGTTTTCTTCTCCCTTCAATTAGCACTTCCTAACCCACCATAGGGACGCGGGTGGCGCTGTGGATTAAACCACAGAGCCTAGGACTTGCCGATCAGAAGGTCGGCGGTTCGAATCCCCGTGACGGGGTGAGCTCCCATTGCTCAGTCCCTGCTCCTGCCAACCTAGCAGTTTGAAAGCACATCAAAGTGAAAGTAGATAAATAGGTACCACTCTGGCAGGAAGGTGAACGGCGTTTCCATGCGCTGCTCTGGTTCGCCAGAAGCGGCTTAGTCATGCTGGCCACATGACCCGGAAGCTGTACGCCGGCTCCCTCAGCCAATAAAGCAAGATGAGTGCCGCAACCCCAGAGTCAGCCACGACTGGACCTAATGGTCAGGGGTCCCTTTACCTTTACCTTTAACCTACCATAGCTTCCAGAAACCTGAGATTCATTGTGAGCATGCCTGCAGGTATTTATTTCCCTGTGCATCCACACTTGGGAGGGGGGGCTCATTCTTTTTTTTTTTACAAAAACCCAGATTTACACAAAAGAGCAAGCAACAGCAACAATGTGTGTGTTGCTCCAAGCCATGAAACAAGAGATCCGTTTTGACATGCATCCCTTTGCTGGAGTGGAGCAAGTTCAGTTTCACTAGACTGTGAACAGACTTCAGCATTTCTTGCTAAGTTTTGGCAGAATATCACATCAAAACACGGCAAATTGACATTTCTGTTTCAGAAAATATGCAAGCAAAGGGGAGTGAATATGCTTGGTTTAGCATGTTTCACTAGTATTCTCGATCACGTATAAAGGTTCAGGAGAGGTAGAAGCATCCAGTGTATTTATTGCATCTAAACAATAAGCAGCTGCATTAGACAATGAAGTGTGGGGCTATTTAATTTTCCTGTCTGCAGAGGAAGTGAACCAGAAAGCAGCTGCAGTGATGTTGTTTACTGTTATTTGTGGAGCGTAACTTGCCACTGGCAACAGCAGCAGCCTCTGCAGTTTCTGTCAGTGTGCACGATTCACTGCCATTTCATTATCCTTAAGCAAAAGAGCAACGGATGTTTTTATTCTTAGTTCCACTGACATTGCCCTAAAACTGCCCTTGTCGTATCACTGTAAACATGACACTTTTCCTAGAGAGAATCGCCATGTTGGAGAAACACATGCAGGTCAACAGTGGGAGAGAATTTTTATTCTTTGGTCTAGAAAATTCAAATACCAAGAAAGAAAATGAAAAAATGAAAAACAGAACAAGTCATGGAAAACACATATGTTAAGAAACAGAAACACCAATGGATGTATGATGTAGACAAAGAGAAATAAAAAGACTAATCATTTTGCTATATTCTTTGAACCGTGGTTTTTTTTTCAATACACACGTGCACACACACACTTCAATAAAGCAGTGCATGAAAACATTTTTAAGGTAGATGTTTGCTAGAACATTAGAAGAAAATTGCAAAACATTATGCAGAACAGGACAATCAAAAGAAAACAAAGACCAAACATCTGGTGTATTCTGGCATTATCACCCCACTGATACCTATTTGTTGGTGTCGACGGAGTTCAAAAAGCATTAATCCATAATTTGGCTTGCTGTTCATATACAATTTGAATGGGAACTATGTTATAGTAATTAAAACAGTTTTATGATCTTCCAACATTTAATTCCCCCCCACATATTCGTTCTGTCCATCTTCCTCCTGAGAGACCTCAGACAACCTTCCAGAAATGTTGCCACTTTCATTTTGTTGAGATCCTCATGTAGTAAGTTCTCACTGCAGTCCTCAAAGATGGTTAAGAGTCTGTGAAGGCTCAATTTTCTGCAGAGTTATGTCAGGCACGATAACGAAGACTTGCTTCCAAAGCTATCTATCCCATTCAAAATGCTGCCACATATCTGCTAGTGTCCTTCTTTCTTTACATCCTAGCAGTACAGAAAGAATAAGTTATTGATTCTGTGAAGATGTAGCAGAGTATAGTACCACCTGTAAATCAGCTACTTTGATCTAGAGTGAAATTGTTTTGATGATTTCGAGACCCACAGTGAACTCCATTGCCGCTCTGAGATTGCAGGAACTGTAACTCAACAGTTTGACTTAACTCACAAAGCCACACTCTTCCACTGTCTTCCGAGACAGACGGATGCCAATCATTTTTGGAATTTTATTTCTCGTTCTACAAATTGCGTTATGACTTCTGTTGGTTGTGGGATGCGATCAACAAATTCACTAAACCACTCATCCACAAATAGATCGATCTTGTGCCTTACCTTATCGATTTGCACTCCCTCTGTGTCTTTTAGGCACCAGATTTCATCTGCTGGAATAGGTTTTGTGGTTATTAGAATAATAAGTGTAACCCCGTGTGACTTGATACAGCTGCCGCCATGATCACACTGAGACTATGCAAGTCCAGTGTGTACAAGGCAGTCAAACTCTGATTTGAGCTGTGTCTCTCTCTCTCTCTTTTATTTGAAAACATAATTTATTTTTTTTTTTAAATAATATTTATTGAAGTTTCAAATAATTACAAAAATAGGGGGAAAAAATAATAAAACAAAAAGTACAAAATACTGAAAAATAAAAACAATTAAAAACAAATCAATCCTCCCATTACTTATCTTTCATTGGCTTATTTCCCTGACCTCCTCACACCTCCCTTTTTTGTATTCTAGGTCAATTATCCATTTCAGCAAATCCTTTCCCTCTTTTCAAATTATTGTCCTGTAAATTTATCTTGAAACTAATATAATTTTACTTTCCCTCCTTTCACGAATTAACAGTCTATTTTTCCTAAGTCTTTATAGCATATCTGCTACAGTCACATAGATTCATTTCAACATCCTTCTAACATTCATTAATTTTACAATGTTTCTGTAAATAGTCTTTAAATTTCTTCCAATCTTCCTCCACCGACTCTTCTCCCTGGTCTCGGATTCTGCCAGTCATTTCCGCCAGTTCCATGTAGTCCATCACCTTCATCTGCCATTCTTCCAGGGTGGGTAGATCTTGTGTTTTCCAATACTTTGCGATGAGTATTTTTGCTGCTGTTGTAGCATACATAAAGAAAGTTCTATCCTTCTTTAGCACCAATTGGCCGACCATGCCCAGGAGAAAGGCCTCTGGTTTCTTCAGAAAGGTATATTTAAATACCTTTTTCATTTCGTTATATATCATCTCCCAGAAAGCCTTAATCCTTGGGCACGTCCACCAAAGGTGAAAGAATGTACCTTCAGTCTCTTTACATTTCCAACATTTATTATCGGGCAAATGATAAATTTTCACAAGCTTGACTGGTGTCATGTACCACCTATATATCATTATTTGAAAACATAATTTAAACCATGTATTAAAATATCAGTTTTCTAAACAATTTTAATTTTTCTCAAGCATCTCAGCAAAAAAATGCTTCTAGTCATTCAGGTAGTAAGAAGAGCCTAAGGTAAGATGCAAACACCTCCTTTCCTTGCTCCTTCCATTGGGATTATGAAAGGTTGCTTATAGTACATTTGTTGACTAATCATATGCCTACTTCCCTGTGCTGTAGATGTGCCTGCTGTACTAATTTGTCCTCTGAACCCAGATCATTTCAATTGACGTGTGAGCTTATTGCTTCAGGTACATTCCTTGGAGCAGCATTCTGTCTATATGTCCCTTCATACAGCCATTTCTGTCCATCTTTTAATGATATCATAGAACCACAAGGATGCAGGTGGCGCTGTGGTCTAAACCACCGAGCCTCTTGGGCTTGCTGATCAAAGGTTGGCGGTTCGAATCCCCACGATGGAGTGAGCTCCTGTTGCTCGGTCCCAACTCCTGCCTCCCTAGCAGTTTGAAAGCACGCCAGTGCAAGTGGATAAATAGGTACCACTGTGGCGGGAAGGTAAACGGCATTTCTGTGCGCTCTGGCACTCATCATGGTCCTCTGTGTGCCAGAAGCGGTTTAGTCCTGCTGGCCACATGTCCCAGAAAGCTGTCTGTGGACAAACGCCGGTTCCCTCGGCTTGAAAGCGAAATGAGCCCCACAACCCCATAGTCGCCTTTGACTAGACTTAACAGCCCAGGGTCCTTTACCTTACCTTACCTTACCTTACCTTACCTTACCTTACCTTACCTTACCTAGAACCACAGAATTGTATACAGTCATACCTCGTGTTGCGTTAGGTTCATGTTGCGTTTTTTCAGCTTGTGAATGCTTCCGGGTTTCACCCCGTGTGCATGCGCAGAAGCATTCTGCGTGCTTTGGGCATGCGCAGAAGCGCTTGATTGTGCCGCACACATGCACAGAAGAGGCGCTCTAGTTGTGGACTTTTCAGGGTGCAAACGGCACCCCGGAACAGATCGTGTCCGCAACTAGAGGTACCACTGTAGTTGGAAGGTACCCCTAAGGGTCATCTAGGTGTGCAATGCAGCTATCACAGCTAAAGCATCCCTGGCAGATGGCCACCCAATCTCTGCTTAGAAACCTCTTATCCATCACCTTCTGAGGTAGTCTGGAGCTGCTATTTTCCCAGCTCATTTACCTTGCGGCGTAATCTGCAATTTAGCTATGGCTACAAAACGCAATTCAATTTCTTAAGGCAGGGCTCTGTTGATCTAACTGTGGAGTGAAGGACAACAGATTATTTGCAAATGCAAAAGGTCACAGAACAGCATAAAACGGTTAACCAGGAAAGAGTCCCGGATGATGGGCTCCTTGTGACAAGGTTTGCATGGTCTCTTCATCCCAAGGGAGCCTGCGGGGAGGAAAGATTGTACATTATACCAGAAATTATAATTAAGTCCAGCATATTGGCATTAAATCCTTATAAAGGTTAAACTGAAACCCTTTGATATTCTTATAATGAGCCACAGAGAGTCGGAAGAAGCACTGAAAATGGCCATTTTATCTTGTAGGTGACAGTTTTTCAGGAGGTGACAACGGGTGTGGGATACTGATCACTTCTCATTCTCCTTCCCCAGGCTTCGGAGTGCAGCTGAGCAGAATGAGTCCCGTGGTTGTCAAGTAACAGCAGAGCAGGAAAACACTGATTAAAGGGTGCCTGCTTCCTTCTCAAGCCTTTCTTAGATATTGGGCAACTGAATCCAGGTGCAAGATGCAGATCAGCAGTTCCTGTATTGCCTTGGTGAAGCTGTTTCACAATGTCTATTTTGCCACTTTCTGGCAGCTGCATTTAATTCTCCATAAGCTTTCCTTCCTCCAAAGACACCAAACTACCTTGTTTAAAAGCATGTTTTCCCCAGATAAATCACCGGAAGCAAAAAACTGTTCATCAATGACAGACCTTGATTTACCGGTATTTGGGAGAGAGAAGGTTAGTTTAGTAAATGGTTTAAAATGATTTGTGAACACAAAAGAAGTTGGAATCAGTCAAAGTTATACGAGCTTCCAAAATTCTCTTAATCTAAATTACTCTCATGATTTTTGAGTCTCAATACTGCAAGAGCACATTGAAAAAGCATGGAGAAAAGGCATTCTGTTAATGTAGAGAATACATGTTTATAAATAAAAACTCATTAAAAACTCATTTATTTACAAACAAGAGTCAATATGAGGGTGAATCCATATCAGGAAATGTCAAGGTACAGTGTTACATTGGGTTAAGAACTTAATTTGTTCCGGAGGTCCGTTCTTAACCTGAAACTGTTCTTAACCTGAGGTACCAGTTTAGCTAATGGGTCTCTCGCAGCCACCGCCGTGAGATTTCTGTTCTCATCCTGAAGCAAAGTTCTTAACCCGAGGTAATATTTCTGGGTTAGCGGAGTCTGTAACCTGAAGCGTCTGTAACCCGAGGTACCACTGTATTATCACAGTGTGTGTTTATGACAAGTTTGATGCTTTCAATTCAAATGTGCGCAGGACTGAAACTTTGCTATTGAACTCTTGATTCGGAGCGAAAATGGCTTAGTGGCTTTCTTTTTAAAAATGTGAAATGGCAAGACATCACAACTTAAAAAGAAAAGAAAAAAACCAGCTTACTGTTATGCTACTACAACTGTGTGCTGCTTCAGTGTGGGAGAATCTGGGGCAGGGGTCAGCAAACTTTTTCAGCAGGGGGCCAGTCCGCTATCCCTCAGACTTTGGGGGACAGACAGACTATATTTTGGGGGGAAATGAACAAATTCCTATGCCCCACAAATAACCCAGAGATGCATAATAAATAAAAGCACACATTCTACTCATGGAAAAACACACTGATTCCTGGACCGTCCACGGGCCGGATTTAGAAGGCAATTGGGCTGGATCTGCCCACCGGGCCTTAGTTTGCCTACCCATGATCTGGGGAATTCTTTCAAACTTCTCACTAAGGGGCAACAGATTTGTTGTTGTTTAGTCGTTTAGTCGTGACCGACTCTTTGTGACCCCATGGACCAGAGCACGCCAGGCACGCCTGTCTTCCACTGCCTCCTGCAGTTTGGTCAAACTCATGCTGGTAGCTTCAAGAACACTGTCCAACCATCTCGCCCTCTGTCGTCCCCTTCTCCTTGTGCCCTCCATCTTTCCCAACATCAGGGTCTTTTCCAGGGAGTCTTCTCATCTCATGAGGTGGCCAAAGTATTGGAGCCTCAGCTTCACGATCTGTCCTTCCAGTGAGCACTCAGGGCTGATTTCCTTAAGAATGGATAGGTTTGATCTTCTTGCAGTCCATGGGACTCTCAAGAGTCTCCACTAGCACCATAATTCAAAAGCATCAATTCTTCGGCAATCAGCCTTCTTTATGGTCCAGCTCTCACTTCCATACATCACTATTGGGAAAACCATAGCTTTAACTATACGGACCTTTGTTGGCAAGGTGATGTCTCTGCTTTTTAAGATGCTGTCTAGGTGGGCAACAGATAACTGCTAACTATATTAGGTTCGGGGGGGGAGGGGATGAAACTTCCCCAGGTTTCCTGTTCATTTTTATTTAGGAGGGAGCAAGAGTCACAGAGCAAGAATTAAAGTGGCATAGAAAGTGACACAAAGTGAAAGGAAGAGAGCAAAACGAAAAGGTGAGAGGGAGACTAAAAGGCAACACTAGCAGGTGAAAGGAAGTAGAATAAGGTGGAGGGGCGGTGGTGCATAGAAATATTCTAGAACTCTAAAAAAGTAGACAGAAAATTGGTAAGGTGTGGCACCCAGTGTGGAGAAGAAGGAAAGGGAGGGGGCAAAGTACCCACTGGAACCCTGGGAAACTCTGGGAACTTTTAACAATTTCTAATTAACCTTCATGCTCATTCCTTCTCTCTTACAAATGTCCAGCATGGGGGCAGAATCTTAGCACACACTCACTCTCTAATTTGCTCTCTCTCTTGCTGTCTCTCAAAGTAAGGCAACTGGACATCTATAAAGAAAGTTAGAAAGCAAAATGTGGAAGCAACATTATAAGACAGCAACAGAGGCACCACTGTTGCTAAGAATGCAGAATCGTTGGATCACTGTTGCTCAGCAATCAGATGGAAGGGATGCAAAGCATTCCCCTGCTGAAAAAATCCACTCTTGGTACAGGAGGGTATTTTGCAGTGAGAAGTATAGGTACAGGAACAAAGCAAATGATGGCTTATGTCTTTAACCACACATTATACAGGGTAAGCTTTTTCTAGTACTATAGGGAAATACAATTTAAGGGAAAGATCCATTTGTTGACATTCTGTCTGTCAGACATTTTATTACTTGCATGTGAGCCCGATGTACTTTTGGGTCCCATACTTTAGCACAGCAGCTTGTGACATTCTGAATGCCAATCATTTGTTGCAGTTGTCAAAAGTTTTATGAACTAAAAAGTTCATTTGGAAGAACTTGAACTGATCTAGCTCATTCTGTAAATGAACTGAAACGAGTTCCTTTTTGTACAGGATGAATCATTATTATTAATAATAGTATTAATTACATTTATATATTGCCCTTCATCTGAAGATCACAGGGCAGTTTACAACATAAAATCCTTTCAGAAACGAACTAGTTATACTCAGTCTCCTTGCTTCATTTTAATTGCCTTCCTGTAGCTCCTTCCCCCTCTTACATTTTCTCACCTTGCTTTGTGGGTGGAAAATACTTTTTATTATACAACTGTTTTTAGACCCCTGTGTGTATGTGTGTGTGTGTGTGCGCGCGCACACACACACACACACACACACACTATAATTGCTATAATTTTCTGAAACCTTAAGTTTTTCCAATGGTGCGGTAAAGAATAAACTTCTCAACAATGTCTAGAAATTGCTTGCATGGGTATTATAAGTGCAGAACTCAATTTCAACTCTCTTTACAAGAAAGTCTGCAATGCTGTGTTATGCTCACCAAGAACCTTGCAAAATAGAAAGTTACTGTCATCTTTTGTTGGAGTTCCAACAGGCTCATAATTCTGTTTCCTGCAACAACAATAAAAGCACTTGTAATCAGATGGAAAACCACTGGCCGGATCTTTAGAAGATGAAAAGCAATGCTTTCCCATTTCCATAGTATCCATACTTAATGACATTTGAGAAGAACATGAAGACAAATGAAGGATGAAACACCGCTTCAGATTTCAGGGCAGTGCGTGTGAGTGGATTTCTAGGAGGAAATAATATTCAAAGCATGATTCAAAGATCTCCTGTAAAGTACAATCAAAGAGTGAACTGCAAAAGGCCGCTGTACTTGAAAAGCATCCATTATTGTTTATTTTTACATAATTCACAATGGGCGGGAGTGGTACCTGGTACTATGTCACAGAAGGTGCACTTAAATGTGTACAGTTTAACAATAGCCAATCAGCCATAGAACCGGTTAGCTAGCCAGAGATGCAGGTGTTCCTGTAGTCTAAAACAAATAAGGGAAGGAAGACTGATCCCAGACTCTGTGAATCCTGTGTAGGGACCAAGGCCATATTAAAGAGGTTGGGGGGTCTTGGTGCAGTCCCAAAAATAGCCCCTACCCCACCCTCAAAGGAACACATGAAATAAGGGATCACAAAATATTTTTGTGTTAACTCCTTTTTGTCAGCCAGCAACAGTGTAATTGTGCTTGTGTGTGTGTGTGTGTGTTTGTGTGTGTGTGTGTGTGTGTGTGTGTGTAAAAGAGAGCATACCCTTCAACATTTCTCTGATGAAAATAAGGACATCCTATTCCATCACATATATAAAAAATATAATATATAAAATATATTAAAAACATAATTAAACATTAAAACAACTTCCCTATACAGGGCTGCTTTCAGGTGTCTTCTAAAGGTTGTATAGTTACTTATCTCCTCGGCTCAGGGGTTGTGTAACTCCATATCCTCCAACATTTCTCTGATGAAAATAGTAGTAGTAGTAGTAGTAGTAATTTTATTATTTATATCCCGCCCATCTGGCTGGGTTTTCCCAGCCACTCCGGGCGGCTTACAGCACATAAAAAATTGTAAAATGTTAGACATAAAAATTTCTCGACACAAGGTTGCCTTTAGATGTTTTCTAAAAGTCAGATAGTTGTTTATTCTGTTGAGATCTGATGGGAAGGACATCCTAAGGGAAAGCGGGACATTCTGGGATCAAATCAGAAACCAAGACAGCTTCTGTAAATCTGGGACTCTCCTTGGAAAACAGGGACACTTAGAGAGCCTTAGAGAGAAATCAGTATTGTGTGATCTCCACAGTGAGGACCAGCAGGACATAGCTGGTTTCCCACTGTAAGCTTGAGGTTGTCTGGGATGGATGGATGGGGGGGGGGGGGAAACTGGCAATGACTGTACTCTCTCTAATTCTATGTTACGCTAATGGCAGCCATTTTGTGATTGGTGCCCATACAGCGCTCCATCAAATTTCAAATGTACCTGCTGATCCCAAAAAGTTGATGATTCCTGCTGCTATTTATATGGTAAAAGGTGAAGGTAAAGGGACCCCTGACCATTAGGTCCAGTCTTGGCCGATTCAGGGGTTGTGGCGCTCATCTCGCTTTATTAGCCGAGGGAGCTGGCGTACAGCTTCCGGGTCATGTGGCCAGCATGACTAAACCGCTTCTGGCGTGGCGGAAATGACTGGCAGAATCCGAGACCAGGGAGAAGAGTCGGTGGAAGAAGATTGGAAGAAATTTAAAGATTATCTACAGAAATATTGTAAAATTAATGAATATTAGAAAGATGTTGGAATGAAGTTATATGGCTTTAGCAGAAATGTTATAAAGAATTAAGTACAAATAGATTGTTAATGGATCAAAGGGAAAAATAAGGTCAGAATGTGTTAAGATAAATTATAGGACAGAAAACTGAGGAAGACGGAAAGGATTTGCTGAAACAGTTAATTTAAGCGGAATACAAAAAAGGGAGGTGCGAGGAGGTCGCTGAAACAAGTAAATGAAAAGATAAGATATTGAAAGTATTGGATGTGTTTTTAATTGTTTTTATTTTGTTTTGTTATGTATATGTAGTCTTTTTGTTTCTGTATTGTATTGTATTGTTTTGTTTAATTCTTTTTCTTTTTATTCTGTAATCTTTAAACTCTTAATAAATATTTTTTTAAAATTTTTTAAAAAATAAACCGCTTCTGGCGAACCAGAGCAGTGCAAGGAAATGCCGTTTACCTTCCCGCCGGAGCAGTACCTATTTATCTACTTGCACTTTGACGTGCTTTCGAACTGCTAGGTTGGCAGGAGCAGGGACTGAGCAATGGGAGCTCACCCTGTCGCGGGGATTCGAACTGCGACCTTCTGATCGGCAAGTCCTAGGCTCTGTGGTGTAACCCACAGCGCAACCAGCGTCCCTATTTATATGGTAGTAAGGCTAACTAAACACAAAAGACTTACTTCTGAGTGGAGCTGGATCTACACTAATCTAAAAAGGGAAAAAACACATTATATAGCGCTCAACGCAATTTTCCATTGACTGCTGTACAGTGCCCCCTGGTGTCTCATTTATAACATTATAACCCACCAGTATAGATCAGTCCCTATAATTTTACTGTAAATTGATGATACGGTGCCTGCATAGCAGGAGACACGCCTATACCTCTTTGCAAAGTTTCCACATTTTGCCTTTGCCTTGGAGTGGTCTTTAGCAAATGGATATATTTGTCCTGCAATGCAAAGCATCTCACTGAGAAAGTCCTGGCACAATTTAAAGGGATCCCAGGTCCTTCAGAGAAACATCACTTAAAAACCTAGCACAGTGACAAACCAAGTCTGTACAGACGTCCTCGGAATTATGCCGGGTTTGACTGACTAGCACTAGGAAATGCCATCTGAAACCATTTGATAATGTTTTTAAAGTTTTATTTAACAAAATGTGCATAATGCTTAACTAAACAAAACCTCTAAGCGGTTTACAAAGATAACATCATATAAAATTGTACGTAAAAAAAATAATCAGAGTTGAAAACAAGATTATATAAAAATGGGTTAGTTTAGGAAGGGTAGTGGAGAATTCAACTTTTGTCTGGGTTTGGAAGTAAATACCAGCCAATTTCAATTCTGATTGACTTCCGTTCTTGTCCATAGATGAGCATGCGAACTGCAACAATTTCTGTTAGTGGTAGAATTCTCCAACATCCTTAGGTGGGAAGGGGGAATTTTTCAAAATTGGGCAGGAGTTTACATGATTTGGTGATATTCTGCCTCTCCCAACAGCACCCCCCACCCCAAATCTGTATCCCACATTGTTGCATGAATAGGGCTACTCAGGGCTGCTTTTTTCCTGGCCAGAGCTCACTGGAACTCAGTTCCGGTGCCATTGCCATTCTAAGAGAACAAGGGAGGTGTTCATGGTGAGTTCCAGCACCTCTTTTTATAGAAAAAGAGCACTGGGGCTACTCAAAACAAAAGTAAATAAATGTACTGATGTGAAGAAGACACCTTCACCCCGGTATGGCTCCCCTTTATCACATACACAGCCCAACAGGACAATGACAATAATCCACCAACAGCATACAAATCAATATGGCTAACCTGATCCAAAACACCCACCCACCTCACTCACACACGAAAACAAAGATCACCACAGCCAACCACAAACAAACAATCACACCCTAGGCCAACCCCAACCTCTCTCACCACCAAAGGAACACAAGTGAACAACACAAGCACGCTGACACCAAACTCTACATACATTAAGCATAATAGAAACACCGCTACCCGACCCCACCCCCATCCATCTCCCCTCCCTCCACCCCCCTTTCTTTTTTTCTTTGTTTTTTCTTCTCTCCCTAATGCCTCATCAAATGCAACGGATTTGTAAAAATGTTACATGGAAGAAAAAAATATGAGGCATTACACTTACACTGTAAAACAAGAAAACCCTTAATAAAATATTTTTTAAAAAATAAATAAATAAATGTACTGATGTTCCTGTAGTCCCAAAAATAGGCTGGATTATATATAAATAAACAGTCCAAGGAAAACATACTCCCCAGAGAAAAAGTAGTTCCTTCATCATCAGTCCTTGAGATGTTGGGCTACAACCCAGCAGAAAGCTAAGCATGCCTTAGCCATTCACTTCGCTGGACTTAAATGTTCCTCATGTTGTTTCAGATTGCAGTCAGAATATGTAAATAATAATACTAATAATAATACTAGTAATAATTTATTATTTATACCCCGCCCATTTGGCTGGGTTTCCCCAGCCACTCTGGGCGTCTTTCAACAAAATATTAAAATACAGTAATGCATCAAACATTAAAAGCTTCCTTAAACAGGGCTGCTCATGGGAGCTCACCCCGTCATGGGGATTTGAACCGCCAACCCAATAATAATAATAATAATAATAACAACAACAACAACAACCCGCCCATCAGGCTGGGTTTCTCTAGCCACTCTGGGTGGCTTCCAACAAAATATTAAAATACAATAGTCTGTTAAACATTAAACACTTCCCTAAACAGGGCTGCCTTCAGATGTCTTCTAAAAGTCTCTTTGACATCTGGTGGGAGGGTGTTCCACAGGGTGGGTGCCACTACCGAGAAGGCCCTCTGCCTGGTTGCCTGTAACTTGGGCTTCTCGCCCTTGGTGCTGGACCTCAGTGTCCAGGTAGAACGATGGGGGTGGAGATGCTCCTTCAGATATACTGGACCGAGGCCATTTAGGGCTTTAAAGGTCAGCACCAACACTTTGAATTGTGCTCGGAAACGTAAAATATGAGTCAGCAGCTGGAGGCCTCGGGGGCCCTTTTTGGTCTGTATTGAAATGCCTGACTGGATTGGTGAGGTGGGGGAAATTTAAAAGGATCAAATGAAAAGGCGTGGGTTGACAAATCCCCCTCTTTCCCCTCGTAGAAGAAGCTGGGAATATGGGGGTAAGCAAACCGTTAGAGCAGCCAGGAGTCCTTTGCTCTGCATTTCACAGCCTGAAATGAATTAGGTAGGAGAGCTGCTGCTCCTTGCTCCTTGCCTTCACAGCAAGCTTACAAAATAAAACCATAGAAGTGGAAAAGATCCTATGAGAATGAGATAAACAGCACTCCGCTGCGGTTTCAGAGGGTGTACTTATTATTCCGCATAATCATAATACATCTATTATCTCTCTGTTTTCACTTGTATGGAAACAAAGAACAGGCAGGCAGGCCTACCTACTTTCTCCCCCAGAGCCGAGTTAAAACACATTTTATTCGGCGCCAGCACTACCAACAAAAACACCAAAAAAGAACCACACACCCCTACCCAACATAATTCATTTCATTATACAATAAATCTCCATTTTGTCAGAAGTCAACACAAGCAGGTTTCTCATCATCCTGCAAGTGGGGTTGAAACACAGAAGTTGGAGTCAGATCTACTTTTTATTGTAGCCTCATTTATACATTCCACCTACACATTCTCAGGCAAACGGTAGGTGTATCTTTCCCAGTCCTTTCTTCCTCATCTGCAAAGGGGAAATAAGTAGTTTCAGATGATACAGACTCACTGGACCCAGCTTCTTTAGCCTTCTGCATTTATTGATTTCTTATCCCTGTTGCAACTCACTCTTTTTTCAAGGAGCTCAATGCAATGGGGAAGTGGGTTAAGGTCCTGCCATTTTGTCCTCAATACTGTGAGCTAGGCTAAATTAAAGGATAATGATCAAGGTCATATATATATATATATATATATATATATATACACACACACACACACACACATACAGTGGTACCTTCCAGAGCCCTGTTCGCATCCTGAAGTGAACATAAGACGTGACTGTGCGTGTCTGCGTGTGCGCGGGTTGCGTTTTGCCGCTTCTGCACATGCGCGTGAAGTCATATTGTGCGTCTGCACATGAGCGAATGACGACCCGTTACTTCCGGGTTGCCGCAGAGCGCAACCCAAAAATATTTAAGTTGAAGCATATTCATCCCGAGGTATATATATATATATATATATATATATACAGTGGTACCTCGGGTTACATATGCTTCAGGTTACATACGCTTCAGGTTACAGAGTCCGCTAACACAGAAATAGTACCTCGGGTTAAGAACTTTGCTTCAGGATGAGAACAGAAATTGCGCAGCAGCGGGAGGCCCCATTAGCTAAAGTGGTACCTCAGGTTAAGAACAGTTTCAGGTTAAGAACAGACCTCTAGAATGAAGTACTTAACCAGAGGTACCACTGTATAACATACATTATTATTCAATATCTTTGTAGGGGTTCTTCTGACCCCCGGACCTCCCCCCACTCCTCTCCTCGGTTTTCAGTAATTATCTCTTCTCCTTTCTGTGTCTAAATACTTTTATCCAATCTATTAAGTAGATGCATTATAAATTGTCCTCTGCATTCCCCCTCCCCCAGAACATCAGCCCCAAGCAGCGAAGTTGTGTCATGCGAAACATCTGGGAAACAGCAGGCTGAGAAAAGCCACACTTTCTCGGCTGTACGTTGAAATAATAAATATGAAGTCTTTTGAACACTCAAAACAGTGCTATGGAAGTTCTCAACGTTATTACAGTACTTGCTGTGAACAGCTTCCAAATACAATTGCCTCTTTAATTAATACCGTTTCCCCTGGAATATTCAGGTCTACTATCTAGTCTTCTGCTGGAAATGAAGGGCTTATCCATGCTTCCTCTTGACCCTCTGCTTTCCCTCAGGAAAAACTGTTCTTTAGTGCTCAATCAAACCAAACAGCAATTCAGGTTTTCCTTGGAATTTCCATTTGTTCCGATCTATCTCCAAAGAGTGGGTTTTCCCTGGGAAAGTAGTGGGGCAATCGGAAAACAGCTTGGATCCATACTTTCTAGGCACGGGAGAAGTGGAAGTGTGGATGAGCTCTAAAGCTGCAATCACATCCCACCTACTTGGGAGTAAGCCCCAAGGAACTCAATGGGACCTCTTCTGAGTAGGCATACATAGACTTGCTTGCTGGCTATTATTGAGGGCATGTGAACTTTACAGGGGGAGACAGAGAAAAACACAGGCAGTGATAGTTATTTCAAGCAATGAAACGATGCTGAGAAGGCACTCTAAAGAGTCAAATATTTAAATCTTGCAGAGAGTGCTGTGGAAAAACAAACTGCATCCAGTCAATGGCTTGGATTAAGGAATGCTGAAAGGGGCTGAAAATAGAGATCCTACTTCTTCACCCTTGGCTTCCCTACTTGCCATCAGTAACAATTTGAACACACCCAATTTCTGTGAGAAGCAAGGATGTTAAGTCGATATAACTCTTGCATTACAATCCTAAAGTATCCAAGATTACCAACATTTGATTGAAATGTGTGCCAGAAAAGGTAAAATATTTCAGAGAATATACCCCACTAAGCAACTGAGAAAGCAAATTTAAACCAGCGTTTCTTGGTTCCTATGAAGAAAATAAAGAATCTTAGATTTTGTCAGCCTTTGCTGAGAAATAATTTAATTATTGCATTCTTCATGTTTTTAAATTACTGCTGGCCCTGCCACGCACAAGTGCAACCAATGTTCAGTTCAGTTCCATCAGTAATTATTGGTTTTTTCAACAGGCCCTTCCAGAGGACAGAATCTGCTTTTTCAATATTTGTATTGATTTGTATTGATATTTTTATTGATTTAGGGGGGGCAGCTGCCCCTTTCCCACTCCCTGCTATGCCTGTGGGGTGGGAAAAGGGTGTCAGAACTTAGCAGAGAGGGAAAGTTAATGGTCAGAGGAATGGAAAGGAGCAAAGTCGGGGATCTTTGCTGTGCTGAGAGGCAAAAAGAGATACACTTATGCACACTGATATTAACAGACAGGATGCCCCTTCCGTTCCCAGCTCTTTGTTCCTGAAAGCACAGTGCACAGTCTAATGGAAAATAAAGGCTATAGTTCAATGACTGCTGAACAGTGGAACAAATGTTGCAGAAGACATATTAATACTGCCAGCTTGAGAATAGTTCAAGGGTCCAATGAGGTGACCTGTGGATCAGGAGATGGAACCTGAAGAATGTTGAATGTTATAAATTACCACATTTACTTGAGTCTAATGTGCCATTGAATCTTAACGCGTACCTCAATTTTCAGAACCTTGAAACCAAAAAAAAGTATTTGCTGGCGAATGTAAATGTGCCATTGAATCTAATGTGCACCTTAATTTTTGCAACATAATACAGTCATACCTTGGTTTTCGAACAGCTTAGTTCTCAAACGTTTTGGCTCCTGAATGCTGCAAACCTGGAAGTGACTGTTCCAGTTTGCGAACTATTTTTGGAAGCTGAACGTCTGACGGGGCTTCCGTGGCTTCCGATTGGCTGCAGGAGCTTCACAAGCCGCGCTTTGGTTTCCGAACGTTTTGGAAGCTGAACAGACTTCCGGAATGGATTCCAAGATATGACAGTGTGGCCAAAAAAAGTGAGCATTAGATACGAGTAAATACGGTATTATTCCCCAGGTTCTGTTTCTGAAAACAGATCTTCTTGTCTATGGTTAAATAAAAACAACAAGTAGCACAGCATGCAAACGATGTAGACTGGTGGTGGCAAATGGACTACTAAAAGATAATTTCTTGAAGCGGCCATCCAGAAATGCAGTAGGCATAACACAAAGTCTTAATTCTGGGAAAGCTGTTGTACACAATTCTGCATGGAGCCAAAGCAATTAACTCCCAACAGCTTCCTGGTGGTCTGTCTTAATACATGGATGCAGCCCAGAAAATCTTGAGGAATTAAGTTTTAACACATCAGTCAGAGAGGCTCTCTCACACACAATAAAACTTTACCTGCAATTTAGACACTGACTGGATTGTATTCGGCTCACTGTCAAGTTCTCTAGGAAGGCTATCTAAAGCAGTCGCTTGCTTTTGATAATTCAGTAGTGAGCCATACACTATGGAAACCAGAGATGAAGATGGTTGGCTGCCGTGGGGACAAGATCCTGGGCTGTATGGTCCATTGGCCAGATCCAGCAGGCTCTTCTTGTGTTCTTACACATGAGCCGCCCACCATTTCTCCTCCCAGCCACGCAAAAATAAATGCAAAATGATTACATAAAAAATAGGGATTAATTATAGAAAGAGACAGCATCGCCGAGTGCCTGTCACATGTACTCCTCCTTTTCCCTATTGAGAGGTGGCAGATGTCAGGTGGGAGCCAAGGATCCAGATGGATGTTATCTACGTGTGGTGGGCATTATAGTTGTAGCAGGAGGTGGCTCTGATAATTCACAGATACTTGCTATAATTTGTGAAGAGTGAGCAGGGACATATCTGTGATGGCTGGTTGGTTTGTTTTTGCTTGTGTTTTTGTTATAAGCCGCCCATAGTGACTGGAGCAAGCCAGTCGGGGGGTATAAGAAATTAAATTGTTACTGTTGTTGTTGTTGTTTCTATTACAGTGGTACCTCGGGTTAAGAACTTACCGTATTTTTCGCTCTGTAAGACGCACCTTTTCCCTCCTAAAAAGTAAGGGGAAATGTGTGTGCATCTTATGGAGCGAATGCAGGCTGCGCAGCTATCGCTGAAGCCAGAACAGCAAAAGGGATTGCTGCGCAGCAATCCCTCTTGCTGTTCTGGCTTCAGGGATAGCCGTGCAAAGCCTCTTCAACAACATTTGAATATTTTTTTTCCTGTTTTCCTCCTCTAAAAACTATGTGCATCTTATGGTCGGGTGTGTCTTATAGAGCGAAGAATACGGTAATTTGTTCCGGAGGTCTGTTCTTAACCTGAAACTGTTCTTAATCTGAGGTACCACTTTAGCTAATGGGGCCTCCCACTGCCGCCAAGCGATTTCTGTTCTCATCCTGAGGTAAAGTTCTTAACCTGAGGTACTACTTCTGGGTTAGTGGAGTCTGTAACCTGAAGTGTCTGTAACCCGAGGTGTCTGTAACCTGAGGTACCACTGTATTATCCTTCACATCACCAGCTACCATGTTAAGCTGTGTTCTTTTCTTTCCCCTGTTTTAAGGGAACAGAGAAAAAAAGGTTTTGTATCATGCTGGTGCCCCAGCGCACCTCTTTCCTCCACCCTAGCTGCATGGAAAAATACATTTTGGGTTGAAGTGGGTTGTATTTTTTGCTTGCTGTCAGCACCTCACATTTCTAACTGAGGGAACAAAGCACTTTAAACCAGCAAGACTCTGCCTCCCAGAGAACAAAAGTCAAAGATTTCCACTGGAGGGTTGTGGTGGCAGCAGGTAATGTGTAGGTATAGGCATCAGAACAGTCTTAAAAGTATGAAATTAGTATCCTATTATGAAATTTCCCCTGCAGACTGAAGGTGGATACTGTGATGATGAATTAGATATGAAAGCCAGAGAGAAATGTAAACAGTGAGAAATGATGTGCATGCCTGTGTCAATTTCTCTCTCTCAGTCCTTAGAACAGGGCCTTGGAAGTTGATGCTTTCTGCTCTTCTAAAATAATTCCCCTCAATTTCCTTTAATGGTATAGTTGATTACTAAGATCAGGCTGTATACATGCCTGTTGGAGAAGAGCGCTCCTTCCTCTGCCCCACTCTTTCAGAAAGGGAACACAAGCCGCAGAACTGGCAGGCAACTGTGTGGAATGACATGGAGAGGCAAGCAAGGAGAATATATTTAAGACTTCTTTCCCCCACACTCCCATCAGACTGCCAGTGGTGCCAAGTGGTAAGTGAAGAAGAGCAGCCTGTGCCAAATGGCTTTCATAACTGGCCTGCTCAGTGTTTGGGGAGTCTTGGCAGGGTCAGGCAGGAGTGGAATAGGTGAGCAAGAGGTCGAGTGGACCATGGAGCAGACAGGAGGTGGAGAGAGAAATTCTGCCCCACAGTTTATTGGCGCCTCTAAAGGTCATCTAAAGGCCCCCAAGAGCAGTTGGATCATTGAGGGCAAGGCAGCAGTACCCAAGATAGCGGTTGGCTTTTAGGTCCCAAGCGCCCCCAAAGACACTGATTGCACCACTCCATCGTTCTGCCTGGACACTGAGGTCCAGCGCCGAGGGCCTTCTGGCGGTTCCCTCGCTACGAGAAGCCAAGTTACAGGGAACCAGGCAGAGGGCCTTCTCGGTAGTGGCACCTGCCCTGTGGAACGCCCTCCCATCAGATGTCAAAGAGAAAAATAACTACCAAACTTTTAGAATACATCTGAAGGCAGCCCTATTTAGGGAAGCTTTTAATGTTTAATAGGTTATTGTATTTTAGTGTTTTGTTGGAAGCCGCCCAGAGTGGCTGGGGAAACCCAGCCAGATGGGCGGGGTATAAATAATAAATTATTATTATTATTACCACTAGGAAGATGTCACAAGCCACAGGGCTGAAATCTTTGTCCTTGGCCTTGGAAGAGTCTGTTGACAAGGAGCAACCTGGACCATTGAAAGAGCAGGAGTACCAGAACACATTACTATGAAATGGTGCCCGTGGAGGATGAGTCCTCAAGTCATGTGGTTGTGGGGGCTACAGTTTGGGATCAAACTGGTATAGGGCTGGTCCCATTAACTGGTGCAGAGAGCAGGACTTTTCTGTGCAGGGAATGCCACTGGGTCAGATTAGGGAAGTGTTGCCACAGCTGGGATTTCTGCTAGCAGGTCCAGATGGGCAGTCCCGCACCACCCAATCTTTGTTGGCAGTAAGGTTTTGAAACTAAGCAAGGAAGGGCACCCCTTCATGGATCACTGCCTTGCCGTGGCGAAGGGGCTTGAATAACTCAGAGCAGCTATGAACTATGCCGAGCAGGGCACCCAAGATGAACAGGTCATAGTGGAGAGTTTTGACCAACCGTGATCCACCTGGAGGAGGAACCGGCAAGCCACTCCAATATCCCTGCCAAGAAAACTCCATGGACAAAGACAACAGGCATATAAAAGTTATGACGCTGGAAGATGAGCCCCTCAGGTCGGAAGGCGTCCAACATGCTACTGGGGAAGAGCGGAGGACAAGTACAAGTAGATCCAGAGCTGATGAAGCGGCTGGGCCAAAGCCGAAAGGACGCTCAGTTGTGGATATGCCTGGAAGCGAAAGGAAAGTCCAATGCTGTAAAGAAAAATATTGCATAGGGCAAGATACTTGTATTCAGGAGCATAGGTGAAGGACATGCTTTATGACCTCCTTATCTGATGAGATCCTTGGAGCAACAGAGACGCTTGAAAGAGTCAAAATGACAGCAGGAAAAATCCCTTTACTTTGTCATGACAAAATTGGTACAGACAGGAGTTTGCCCGATGTCTGCCCCCGAATTCTGAGCCAGCTTTTTATACATTTGCAGAATACAATACCACCTGATTTCTTGTAAACCACCTGATTTCTGGGAAATCGAAAGTTATAGTAAGTTCCTATTACCAGGTAAGGCCTTGGTTTCCCTCCTTCCTGCAATCTTCCTCCTCCCTGCCATCTCCCACATCACCACGGCCATGTGCATTCCTGAGTTTGCTTATCTCTTTACAACCTTCAATAATAAACATTTGAGCCTGTTCCATCAATGCCAGCCTTGTTCTCCTGACGGACCTCTCCTTTCTAAGAAAGGCCTTTGGGGGGTTTGCTATGGCCCTACATAGGGAAGTGTCCCTTCTCCTTGACAATTACATGCTGCTGGGTATGAGAGAAATGTGGAACCAGATTTTCTCTTATGCTTCCTTCCGGGACCTGAACTGCCAGGCTTTTCATCTTGGATCATTGAGAAATGACCCACACACCACTTATAATTTAGGGCAGAGGACAGTCTTGACCATGAGTTTAAGGGCTCATAAGGATCTGTAACTGGTAAGATGTTGGGTACCAGGCATGGTCATCTTCTGATTGGACCTTTTACAGCACAGCGAAAGCAGGAAGGGACCAGGAAGCCTAGGGAAATTGATAGGGC
Organism: Podarcis filfolensis; assembly: GCF_964270895.1. Taxonomy (NCBI): domain Eukaryota; kingdom Metazoa; phylum Chordata; class Lepidosauria; order Squamata; family Lacertidae; genus Podarcis; species Podarcis filfolensis. The sequence continues at coordinate 11,758,005 of NC_139621.1, read as the reverse complement.
TGGAAGGAAAGTCAACTTACACAGTACACCTGTGTTAATTGCAGGAGTATTTACTCGGGCACCAGTTTTGTTTCTTCACCTGTATAGAGATGGGAAAGATGTGGTGTGTTTCTGAACTCTGCAATATGGCCATCATGGCTTCAGGGAGGGTTGTTCAAAGCAGGGTACATTGGTGCTGTGGTCTAAATCACTGAGCCTCTTGGACTTGCCAATCAGGTCAATTCTGTGTCCAGGGCAGCTGTTTACCAGCTCCATCTGGTATGCAGGCTGAGACCCTCCCTGCCCGCAGACTGTCTCGCCAGTGTGGTGCATGCTCTGGTTATCTCTTGCTTGGACTACTGCAATGCGCTCTATGTGGGGTTACCTTTGAAGGTGACCCAGAAACTACAACTAATCCAGAATGCGGCAGCTAAACTGGTGACTGGGAGCGGCCACCGAGACCACATAACACTGGTCTTGAAAGATCTACATTTGCTCCCAATACGTTTCCGAGCACAATTCAAAGTGTTGGTGCTGACCTTTAAAACACTAAATGGCCTCGGTTCAGTATACCTAAAGGAGCATCTCTACCCCCATCATTCTGCCTGGACACTGAGGTCCAGCTCCGAGGGCCTTCAGGTGGTTCCCTCGCTGCGAGAAGCCAAGTTACAGGGAACCAGTCAGAGGGCCTTCTTGGTAGTGGCACCTGCCCTGTGGAATGCCCTCCCATCAGATGTCAAAGAGAAAAACAGGTACCAGACTTTTAGAAGACATCTGAAGGCAGCCCTGTTTAGGGAAGCTTTTAATGTTTAAAAGACTATTGTATTTTAATATTCTGCTGGAAGCCGCCCAGAGTGGCTGGGGAAGCCCAGCCAGATGGGCGGGGTATAAATAAATTATTGTTGTTGTTGTTGTTGTTGTTGTTGTTATTGTTATTATTGTTATTATTAACAGAAGGTCGGCAGTTCAAATCCCCGTGATAGAGTCAGCTCCTGTTGCTCTGTCCCAGCTCCTGCCAACCTAGCAGTTCGAAAGCACACCAGTGCAAGTAGATAAATAGGTACCGCTGCGGCGGGAAGGTAAACGGTGTTTCTGTGCACTCTGGTTTCTGTCACATGACCCAGAAAGCTGCCTGTGGATAAACGCCGGCTCCCTCAGCCTGAAAGTGAGATGAGCGCTACAACCCCATAGTTGCCTTTGCATGGACTTAACCGTCCAGGGGTCCTTTACCTTTTACCTTTTTACATTAGAGAGCATGGCCTACCCAAAGCAACCTTTCTAAGGCTTGAGGGGATCTGGCATGGGAAACAACCTTAGGTACTTCTTCCTTCCATGGAAACCCCACCACCAAAAGGCTTAAAAGTTTGGTAATGCAGGATGCTGCCAAACATTTCCTCAACCTTTCCCCACCATCGATCCACAGGAACTGCAGTTTTATTTGGGATTCTTCTCCGTAGCTGCAAAGATGCGATAGCTGCTTTGAGAATAGAAAAGCACAGATGTTCGATGCATCACTCATCACATTCTGCCTAGAAGGTGGTAGCAAAGACAGCTCTCTCCATTGCTTCTGTCTCATCATGTGTAACACCCCTGCAGCTGGGAGTGCTGGCTGTAGCAACAGATGGGATCCTGAATTGGACCCAGCCCTTGTGCAATTGCACTTGGACTTGCATGACAGTTATAAATATCAAAATCAACAGCCTGCCAAATGGTCCGGTGCTAAAGAGAGTCCCAGTCGTAGTCAAAACTTTTCAACCACACGAACACAGTGGGTGGTGTCGGGCTGAGTTGGCAGCTGCTGCTATTCCTTTGCCCTTCCATTAGATGCTCCAGCCTTCCATTTCTCTGTTACAACCCCATTCCCAGTCCTGTCACTCTCATTTCTCACAAAACAGTCCAGCCAAGTGGAGGCGAGGGAAGTTCCACGTAGAGCAAGAAGGATGGGAAAGGAGCAGACATTGGGTACAAGTCAGCGGCTGTGGGGTAGAGAGCAGATTTGCATATTGTGCCCTTGCTTTTTCTCACCTAAGTAGTAGGCATGAAATATACTAGCAGTCGAGTGTGGATTTCATGCTCTTTATTCAGCTCATAGTATTGAGGAATGCCAGTTCTCCCAAAATGTCTGCTTTATATACATTATTTACACAATGGGCCCCACGTGATTGGCTAATTCCGGGATTCTCCTGTAGGCCAATCAGGTTGAGGATTCACTTCCACCTGGAGCTGGATTGGGTGGCTCCTGCAGACCAATCAGACTGCTGCATTCTGGATCCTATTGTTCTAGGACCAATCAGACTGCTGCATTCTGAATCCTATTGTTCTAGGACCAATCAGGCTGCTGCATTTTGGATCCTATTGTTCTAGGACCAATTAGGCTGCTGCATTTTGGATCCTATTCAACTCAGTACATAACAGGCAGTTGGGGTTAGAATATGAACTTGTGTATATATTGAACAATAGTGGTTGGCGCCACATTAGAGGTATAACCTAGTGCTGGAAGATGAAGCCTTTCCTCAAACAGACCCAGATTCGAGTTTGCCCCCAACCCCCAGCCCTTGGCATTGTGAGTAGGTGAATGCTATGGGGGAGTCCTGTGTTACTTACAGGTACTATCAGTCACCTTGGCTAATTTTTCAGCCGCCTAATTAATATTAATGCAATCAAATATATTTATTAGCATCCCTTTGGGAGCATATACATTTATAATTCCTTTGCTGGTTGACAAACAAGCTAAATAGGCTCCAGAATAAAATTAAATCCATGAGACCATGCAGCCACAAGGACATCTTCTTAACATCATTATACAAGTTTGGACCAGCAGACATTTAACAATTCCATTTTCCAGCAGCAGTGGCTTTGTGGTGTGGTGTTAGGGACTGGCTGGATGAGGAGAAGTGGTGGGGGTAGGAGCCGACAGCCCAAGAGTCCCCCAAGGAGGGCTCTGGAGATGACACCTTAGAGCCTGCAGCCTGGTGGTAGGACACTGAGCAGTGTTCAGCAGAAGGGCGTTTCCCTAGAGTGGACACAGGCAGGGGGATGTTCCTCCAGCCAGCAGAACTTCCTGTTCCACTGTTCTGGAGCATCCTCCCTCTGCATGTGACCAGGCAGATGGGCGTGACCCTGGCTGACTCCATAAAAGAGCCGAGTCACGCAGCCATCTTTCGCTTGATGCCATGCTGCTCTCCTGCAGCCATTTTGTTCTCTTGGTGCTGTTCTCTTAATGTATTTTGCTGTCTGCTGGCTCTCAGCCAGCAGTACATGGGCTCAATCCCCATCTGGGAGGAACTCACACTTAGTTATGCAATTACAAGCTAAAGCTTGCCTTCAGGGATCATACCGTTAACTGAATGTGAGTAAACATCTTATTACTTTTAAGGAAAAACTCTTGTGTCTTTATTCTTTAAAGAGGGATAAAAGGGGACACCAGGACTAATCCATCTGGGCAAGCCAGACTGGATTGCTTAACTAAAGAGATTCAAACGAATCTGCAAACTAGCCTCCTGCTGTACTGAGGGGAATCTTCTCTGCTACATGACTCACTAGCGTGAGTGAAGGAAGGATAATACAGTGGTACCTCGGGTTACATACGCTTCAGGTTACAGACGCTTCAGGTTACAGACTCCACTAACACAGAAATAGTACCTCGGGTTAAGAACTTTGCTTCAGGATGAGAACAGAAATCGTGCTCCGGCAGCAGGGCGGCAGCGGGAGGCCCCATTAGCTAAAGTGGTCTTCAGGTTAAGAACAGTTTCAGGTTAAGAACGGACCTCCGGAACGAATTAAGTATTTAACCCGAGGTACCACTGTATTTAAGGGACACAGGTGGCACTGTGGGTTAAACCACAGAGCCTAGGACTTGCCGATCAGAAGGTCAGCGGTTCGAATCCCCGCGACGGGGTGAGCTCCCGTTGCTCGGTCCCTGCTCCTGCCAACCTAGCAGTTTGAAAGCACATCAAAGTGCAAGTAGATAAATAGTTACCACTCTGGCGGGAAGGTAAACGGTGTTTCCGTGCGCTGCTCTGGTTCGCCAGAAGCGGCTTAGTCATGCTGGCCACATGACCCGGAAGCTGTACGCCAGCTCCCTTGGCCAATAAAGCGAGATGAGCGCCGCAACCCCAGAGTCAGTCATGACTGGACCTAATGGTCAGGAGTCCCTTTACCTTTACCTTTTTACCACTGTATTTAATCAATATATCCTCTCCTACTATCCTTAACATCCCCACAAGTTTACCACCTGAGCAGGAAAGGGACCAATCTGAAAGGGTAGCTTCCATGAACCAAGACAGTCCAAAACATGAGTGGAATCAAGGCTGCTTCTAGTGACTCACACCAAAATTCTATAGCAGCTTGGTTTATTAAGATAGCAAAAGTGCAGCAAGACAAAGATCCTGTAACCCAATGAAGAGTTTTTTGGTTTTTTTTAAAGATAAGTTATAATTACAATTTTAGGAACATTTGACTCACAGCACATGCACAGCCAGAAAAGAAGAAAAAGCTAGCTTAGGTTGCAAAGCTTTTTACCACCAAACCTCCGAACCCCCAAAGAGAATTTATCTTGAGGAGCCTGGTCCTCAAACAGAGCTGAGGGGAATTCACGTTAGCAAGGGTGCTAAGGGGTAGCAGGGTGGCAGAGGACCTGCAAGGTAGAGATGTCTCTTACTTCTTCGTCCAAAGAGAGCATATCCTGTCCTCCAACAATCCCAGGACAGGGTTGCTGGAACTTTCTAGAAACTAGTCAGGAGAAGGACCCCTGTGGCAGGCCAGGCTGCAAGACATTATTAAGACTCAGGAATGCACAGTCACCTTGGGACTGTGGTACCAGCCACAGGATAAGGGCTGTTAATCCCAGGCAGATAGTAGCCCCTAAGAGAGGAACTGGATTCTCTCCTCCCCCCAATATAATTTTAATTGAATTTCCTCCCCCCCCCCAATTAACTTCAAATTAAATAGTTTCATTATTTCATGTACTGACTTCCCACCCACCCCACCACAGGTTTTTATTCAAACTCTTTTCTACTGCATTATATATCGAATTCTTGTCTATTACCAAAATCCTTCTAATACAATTACATTATCATTTTTCTGCTGCTGCTCCTGTCTTGAATCCTGCCTGCAATTTCATTTGTTTGTAGTGCTTTCCCAAATAGTCCAAAAAGGCCTCCATTCTTCTATAAAACGTTCATCATTTTGATCTCTTGATATTGCTGTCCGCTTTGCCATTTCCGCATAGTCCATAACTTTTAAAAGCCGCTCCTCCTCCATTGGAATCTTCTCTTCTTTCCATTTCTGTGCATATAGAATTCTAGCTGCTGTTGTCACATACATAAATAAATTGATCGTTTTATTCAGGACGTCCGTCCCTAATATCCCTATAAGAAAAGCTTCGGGTCTTTTGGGAATAACCCATTTAAACATCTTCTTCATTTCATTATATATCATTTCCCAAATGCCTTTAGCTTTTTTACATTACCACCACGTATGAAGAATGACCCAAAAGAAACTGGATTCTCAGGGGCCCAGGAGCCTAGCTGCCAACAAGCCCAAGTTTGCTCAACAGCCCCAATTTGCCCCCAAAGTGCCCAATTACGAAACGTAACAGATCTAATTAATAATTAGTTCATCGCCAGGTTGGGAAAACCCTGACACCCCAAACCATTTTGATACTGTCATCCACATCCTTTCGGTCTGAAACTGCTTTAAGTTTGCATTGTAAAAAAGGAAGCCAATGAAAGCAGCAAGGGTTTGGGCTGAGGGGGCTTGGCCGGCTATTCCAGTTCTTTCATTGGCCCTACAATCCAAAGCAGGTGTGTAAATTAGGTATTGAAGAAGGGGAGCAATTTCGATTCCAATCTGCATTGTTCACAATCAGTGTTCTTTCTGTTCTGCTGCAGTTCAGATTCTGCCAAATACCACATTATTCATGTTATGTACTGAAGTTCTCACCCTGGGCCAGCAGGGGGATACTGTAGATAGTTATGCAAATAAGGGATTGAAAGTGACGTTCAGTGATTGGATAGTTTTAGAAAATTGTTACAGTTACATTGTACTGGAGCTCTATATAAGCAGGCTGACTGAACCTTTCAGTTCAGTTCTGCCCTGGCCTGTGAATAAACAAGAGCTGTTTGAAGAATCGCTGTGTCGTCTGATATGTTCACCCACAACCTAACAATTCATCTCACCATCCTCTGTTTGATGCAAATTATATACTCATTCATATAACTTATGTAACTTGCATTCATATAAATGTAAAGGAAACATCAAAACGAGGTAAAACAAGTCAGTAGTTACATATAGTTTGCAGACTTAAAAATAACAATGTCGTATTCACTTGACTGATTTCCATTCCTGACCATAGACAAACATTCAAATGGTAGCAATTTCTACCTTCTTTTCTATTTTCAGTAGAATTCTCTGACATCCCTGCTTAGAATATTTATACGGCGTACCTAATGCTTTATCGCTTTTTTGACTATGACCGTGGCAAATAGAGGAACATATCTAATGTAAAATTATGCATTATATTCCAAGAATTGCACTATGCTGCACTGGAGATACACTTCTTTTTCCTGGTGTGGTATTTTTGAAATAGATAACAGATATTCAAAGCAATATGGATGATGAATGAGCTCTCCCAGGCTCAGGTTAGGATCAGCTCGCTGCAATCACAAATTAAGCTTGTTTAACCTCAGTCTCATTCTTTGCTAAGGCCTCCCCTGATTATGCTACCCATAGTACAATGGAAGTTTTCCACAGCCCATTGAAGCTGCTTCTGCTGTCCTTTTACCTTTCTCAGAAACCTACCTGATGGTCCTGCCAAAGCCACACACACAGAGGTTTTCCCTGATGCCCATTAAGGTCTCTTCTCCATGCTGAAATCACACTTAAAAGAAGTATTCTATATATGGCCTTTGAGATCCCTTCCAACTGGACCCTGTGATTTATTTATTTTTTAAGCGAAAAGGCTCGGTTGCGGTATGTGCTTGTTTGTGTGCTTTTTGTGTGCTGTTAATGGTGCCCACTGTGGTTTATATGGTTTGGAAATGTGCCTAAAAAGATTGGCGACCCCTAAGGAAATCAGCCCTGAGTGCTCACTGGAAGGACAGATCCTGAAGCTGAGACTCCAATACTTTGGCCACCTCATGAGAAGAGAAGACTCCCTGAAAAAGACCCTGATGTTGGGAAAATGGAGGGCACAAGGAGAAGGGGACGACAGAGGACAAGGTGGTTGGACAGTGTTCTCGAAGCTACCAGCATGAGTTTGACCAAACTGCGGGAAGCAGTGGAAGACAGGAGTGCCTGGCGTGCTCTGGTCCATGGGGTCATGAAGAGTCGGACACGACTGAACGACTAAACAACAACAAGGCTGCGATGGGTCAAGACTGTGTCAGACCAGGGCTGAGAAGCCCAGTCCCTCTCTCTCTCTTATGAATTCAGTGGTCTGTGTTTGCCTGAGCTTGAGTCTGGACTAAGGAGTCTGAGCTCCTGTGTTCTGGTTTGATACATGATATCCAATCACAGAACATTTCAGGATTTGGGCCTCTGCCATTGGCCCTTAAACTCTGAGTCATGATTCGCAGCTTGGAAGTTTAGACAACCAATCACGTTGGGAGTGGGAGTGGCCCAGGCCTTCAGAAATGCATATAAGCAGTTGCTTTGCCCCTGTTGTCCAGTTCTGTTAGTTCAATAAAAGTTTGTGCTGTTATCACTGTGTCTTGCCTTGTGGGAACCCACCTAGACTTTACAATCTACCTCACAGGGTTCCTCATTTATGCTGCTTTGAACTGCAAGGGAGATAGGTAAGATACTTCTGCTAAAAGATCTCCCATGGATCATTGTGTTTGGGAAGCTGCTACAGCAGCACTCATGGTCTGATGGAAGAGCCATAGCAAGATCTGTGCAGCACAGACACCCAGTAGGCTTGATGGGAAAGGAAAGACTGCTGTGCCTGGTACGGCCATAGCTGGCCGAGTCCAAGTTTGTAGGGGGTTTGCACTTGGCTCTGAATTTCCAAACCCCTCAAATTCTAAACTTTTGGTCCTATGAATAGTAACCAGAAGTGTTTTGAAACACTGCCACACCCCAAATGTCATCCCTAACCTTAGCATGAGACTGCTTGGGGAATACAGCCCAAAGTGGGTGGTGAACCCCCAACTTTAACGACATTATAAAATCTTGTAAAAAGAAAAAATAATAACCCTCCTTTCTCCTCTAAAAGAACTACATTTCAGTCAAGTCTTTAATACTATAATTGCAACTCATCACTTTGTTAATCTGATATTACTAAAAGCCAGAGAATTGCTTTATTGAAGCTCTAATTTCAGACACAAATATATTTTTGAACTACTTACAGCAATTTTGTTAAAATGTGATGACTTTCCTGCCTTTGCCTTTCACACTCTGTATTTTCTGATACTTATCGGCATGCAATTTTGGAGAGAAAAAGACAGCTGTCTCCAGAGCAATAACACGAATATGAATATATTAAAGTAGCAATATCCAGACTCCTTTAAAATTACAGGATTTCTTCTTCTTCTTCTTCTGTATGTACGAAGCAGATTTATCAGCAGCCCTTCAAACATTTCGGTAACTCAGACGTATAAAATTTGTAAGCACTCTCTGATAATTGCTCTAAGAGAGAGAAAGGGTGGGGACATTGTGCATGGTAAATGTTGTGCTACAACAAGGCAGCTGATTTTATGATGAGTTATATTCATTCAGCCCATCATGGGAGTCTGAGGAACAGAGGTAAATAGTGGTAACCATAACAAGAGATGAAGTTATGGGCTTTATAAACAAGTTACAAACTAATAAAACACCAGGACTGGTGGCATCAGCCCAAAGAGCTCTTAAAGATATCCAGTATAAAACTCCTTATCTTCTCAGAGTCTCACCCAGACCCAGCAGTAAAGTGCACATTTTACTGATAATAATAATAATAATAATAATAATAATAATAGTAAGTTTTATTTATACCCCGCCCTCCCCGGCCAGAGCCAGGCTCGGGGCGGCTAACACCAGTAAAATTACAGTAAAAACATAATAGGAGGGGGGAAACCAATTTAAAATATAGGTTAAAATGCAATTTAAAATGCAGCCTCATTTTAAAAGTAGCCAATAGATCAAAACCATAAGGGGAGGGAAACATAAGGGTCAGACTGAGTCCAAACCAAAGGCCAGGTGGAACAGCTCTGTCTTGCAGGCCCTGTGGAAAGATGTCAAGTCCCGCAGGGCCCTAGTCTCTTGTGACAGAGCATTCCACCAAGTCGGGGCCAGTACTGAAAAGGCCCTGGCCCTAGTTGAGACCAATCTAACCACCTTGTGACTTGGGACCTCCAAAATGTTGTCATTTGCAGACCTTAAGGTCCTCCGTGGGGCACACCAGGAGAGGTGGTCCCATAGGTACGAGGGTCCTAGGCCGCATAGGGCTTTAAAGGTCAAAACCAGCACCTTAAACCTGACCCGGTACTTCACTGGAAGCCAGTGTATGTTTTGACAGCTGCCTGTCCTGACCTTCCTCAGATCCACCTCATTATTTTTCCTGTCATATGTTCCTTTTGGTGTCCTGAAGTGAAATGGGCAATTTGTACTATACTATACTATTTGTACTATACTGTGCCACTCCACAGGGCCTTCCCACTTCCCCCAGTCAAAAATCCCCCCCTGCTTCTCCTTGTGGTCATACGTGGTGTTCAATACTCTTTTTTGAAAGAAGGACTGTACTGCATCCGGTTGACTGTCTTTGTTTTACTTGATACACATAGCTTAGTAAAGTGGTTTTCAAATAGTGTGTCGGGGCACTGTGGGGTGCCTTGAATGATGGTTGGGGGGCCCTATGGGCAAACCCCCCTCCTCCCAGATTATACATTTTATTAGTTTTGCAATCAATTTAACATTTCAAAGTTTGACTTCCCTCCCCCTCTTTCTGCGGTTCCTCAAATTTATTTTTTAATATCTTCTGCACATTCACATTCATTTAATTTGCTCATTTTATTATCTGCTTTAAATACTGTATTTTTCGCTCCATAAGACGCACCAGACCACAAGACGCACCTAGTTTTGGGAGGAGGAAAACAAGAAAAAAAATATTCTGAATCTCAGAAGCCAGAACAGCAAGAGGGATCGCTGCGCAGTGAAAGCAGCAATCCCTCTTGCTGTTCTGGCTTCTGTGATAGCTGCGCAGACTGCATTCGCTCCATAAGACGCACACACATTTCCCCTTACTTTTTAGGAGGGAAAAAGTGAGTCTTATAGAGCAAAAAATACGGTATATACTCTTATCACCCCAGAGGAAATAGATACGGTCCTCAAAAACCTGAAACCACACAAAGCCCTAGGCCCAGATGGCTTCACAGCAGAATTCTATAGGAAATTCAAAGAACCCTTGATGCCCTACATGACCCGCCTATTCAACAACATCATAAAAGGGGGGCCCATCCCCACAACCTGGACCCACTCGAAAATAAGTCTCCATCCCAAAACCACTAAAAGACAGCCTCAAAGTAGAATCATACCGCCCAATCTCATTAAAATATATACTCTTATGAAACTGCAGGTTATTACAATAATCCCACCAATGTTTTTATCTGTTTGCAATTTATCTGTAAATATTCAATAAACCATTTCCATTATTTTATTTTTTAAAAAAGTTTGTTATCTTTATTTCTTATTCTTCTGGGAAGTTTCGCCATTTCTGCATATTCCAGAAGTTTTTATATCCATTCTTCCTTTGCTGGGATTTCTGCTTCTTTCCACTTTGGGGCAAGTAGCATTCTTGCTGCTGCGGCAGCATACATAAATAAACTTCTATACAATTTAGGTCGTTCTGTCCCTATAATTCCCCAAAGAAGAGCTTCTGATTTTTTTTACAAAAGTTATTTTGAACATCCTTTTCAATTGGCCGTGAGCAACACTGGCCTCTGTCCCTCTTTCCTTCCCTCCCTCTTCTGATGCCCTCTTGCGGCTGTTTGTTGCAGTAGCCCTGACTACAAGTTTCCCAATGGTGCCTTCTAGAGGCACCTCTCTTTGGGGCTCAGAGACCAGGGACAGCAGCAGCAGCTGCCTGGAGGACTCCCAAGGAGTGGGGAGAGGAGAGGAGACTGAAGGAACACCCCACAAGGGAGGGTTTCAAAAAAGGGTGAGAGGCTGCCAGCTCTGCAGGCAAGGGGCGACATAACTGGGCTCCTGAGCGAGGAGAATGCAGATAACACACTCTTTTCTCCTTTTCCTTTGCAACTTTTTTTCTTTCCGGTTTTTTAAAAAGTGCATTTTAGGGCAGCTTATTCACACTTGCAAACAGATTGCAGGGTACGGAAAGCAGCAAGGATATTACCAAACATTCGTAGAGGAACGCCTAACCAGTTCTAAAACACTTCAGGTCCCTTAATCCTCACGACAGCCCTGCAGGGTTGGCCAGCATGATTTAGTAAAGGTAAAGGGACCCCTGACCATTAGGTCCAGTCGTGGCCGACTCTGGGGTTGCGGCGCTCATCTCGCTTTATTGCCTGAGGGAGCCGGCGTACAGCTTCTGGGTCATGTGGCCAGCATGACTAAGCCGCTTCTGGCGAACCAGAGCAGCGCATGGAAACGCCATTTACCTTCCCGCCAGAGCAGTACCTATTTATCTATTTATGCCGCAGAAAGAATGCAATTGGTTAAGGGAGCTGTGGACTCAAAAAGGTTGAAAACCTCTGGCTTCGTCATAGAGTGTCTGTGTCATGGACTGGCACAAGAGTGATGGGAGGCAGGAATGGCAGATGAAGATGATGGACTTTTCGGAGCTAGCCACCCTGACTGGAAGAGTCCGCGACTAGAAGGAGGAGGAGTATCAGAACGATTGGATGAAATTCAAAGACTATTTAGTTAAATATGCTAAGATAATTTAATTGGAAAAACTTCCAAATACCAGATAGGCTTAGGATTTAAATATGTGATGTTAGAGAATAGAATGTTTAAAGTTAAAATGAAAAGGAAGAAAGAAGTTAAGTGACTAAGTTCATTTTTATGAGAAAATTGGTTTTGGAAAACTGTTAAAATGATATACAATGAAAATCAGCCAGGGGGGTTTGAGGAAGTCATTTAACAATGTTACTAAGTTTGGATTAAGTACAGTTAAGATTTATGTTTGTTTGTTTAAAATTTTGAAAAAAAAAATTGGGGGGGGGGGGAGTGATTGGAGGCACCATCTGGGGAATCCCTAAGGAACCTGCAGGGGAAGAAGGCTTAGAGCCAGGATATTGATGGAGGGATGATGATGAGTGGTCAGAGGCAGCAGACAGGGAGGAGGTGGTGTCCAATGCAGTGGCGGAGCAAGGTGATTGGGCGCCTGGGGCGGCATGTGTGCCCTGAGCCCAGGGGCAGGGCCAGCTGCCCATGGGGCAGGGCCAGCTGGGGCAGGGCCTCTTAGGAGTCTGCCTGCCTCCTCCCACTCAGCCGCCCTACAGCTGAGGGGGAGGCAGCGGGTGGACCATTTGGGGCATCGTGGAGCCTGCGGACGCCCAAGCCACCACGTCACGCCCAGGGGAGACGCATGGCTCAGACGCGCTGCAGGCCCCACGGTGGATGCTGCCTGACATTTTGTCACCCTCCTCAGTGGTGACACCCGGGGCAGCCTGCCCCCACTGCACCCCCCTTCCTCCGCCCTTGGTCCAAAGCTGAAGAGGTAAAATGGTACAGTGGTGCCTCAGGTTACAGATGCTTCAGGTTACAGACTCTGCTAACCCAGAAATAGTACCTCAGGTTAAGAACTTTGCTTCAGGGTGAGAACAGAAACTCGGCCCTCCATATGTTTGGGACTACAACTCCCATCATCCCTAGCTAACAGGACCAGTGGTCAGGGGTGGTGGGGGTTGTAGTCCAGAAACATCTGGAGGGCCGAGTTTGCCTATGCCTGATATAGATAGAGGTGAACTGGTCAACCTCATGTACTTAGGCTTTCAAAAAGCTTCTGATAAGATCCCTCACCCACGACTCCTGGATAAGCTTTGTAGTCATAGGATTAAGACAGGGATCAATAACTAGTTAAGGAACTGGTTAAGGAACAGGAAGCAGCAAGAAGGAAGGAATGGAGCGATGTAGAAAGTGGAGTTTTCCAAGGATCAGTATCGGGACCTGTGCTTTTTAACATGTTCATAAAATATCTGAGTGAATGGTGCAGCAGCAAATTATTCAAGGTGGTTAAAGCAAAAGGGGATTGCAAAAAAGGATCTCTCCAAACTGGTCGAATGGGCATTTAAATGGCAGGTATGATTTAATGCATCCCATCACCTCTCTCTTATTACTAATTCCTTGTTATCCTTCCTCCTCCTCCTTTTTCACAAAACTTACAGTGGTACCTCGGGTTAAGTACTTAATTCGTTCCGGAGGTCCGTTCTTAACCTGCATCTGTTCTTAACCTGAAGCACCACTTTAGCTAATGCGGCCTCCTGCTGCTGCTGCGCCGCCGGAGCCCGATTTCTGTTCTCATCCTGAAGCAAAGTTCTTAATCTGAGGTACTATTTCTGGGTTAGCGGAGTCTGTAACCTGAAGCATATGTAACTTGAAGCGTATGTAACCTGAGGTACCACTGTATTCTTCTCACGGATTCAGTCTATTGGGTCACAAAGTATCCGACTGGACCAAATCCTATTGCCTTTGCAGCTCCAGCTTTAAGATACCATCGCACAGTGGAGTCTGATGCTGCTGAAAGAGGCAGGAGTCCCACATACTCTCCTATTCTCTTCTGCACTCTGCTGCTACTTTTGTGGGAAGGATAAATGTACAAGTCAGAGGAGAAAAGAACACACAGATGATCAAAGCGAGCAAAAAGGCTTGTTTTTCCGACAGCAGTTAAGACTAATAGACGCAAGCAAAATTTCAGTGCTCTTCCTTAGAAGCAAAACGCAAATTACCAGGCTGGAGGAGAAGTAGATTTCTGTTGATCTCAAAGCAGATATTGTACTGCTATTAGTCCATTTATAATGAGACCACACTCCTGCAAGCAGATGTTGGTTCTCTAGCAACATTTAATGTAATGATTAAGTAATTTTCCTCTGACATTGGTGCTGTGTGAAGATAGCATGGGCAGATTAGAACACTAAGTACATAAAAGGTTTTTAACTGTCTGCCTTTACATCCATTATGGTACTGCTGTGTTCTCTCAGAGAGGGGGGGGGGGAGATGGAGAGATGGGGTGTCCCACCTATTTTTTTCCTTTGACCCTGCTTCCTGTCACCAGTATGTGACCCTCAACCACTTTCCCTAAGACTGAAAACGAGACACTGGAGTTGAGGGATTTAATTAATGTGTCTCTGATGAAGGTATTAATAGAACCCATTTGCCCTCTGGAAGATCAAGTTGTCACATCTACTGGAAATAATTAGTTTCTGAAAGGAACAGCACACGTAAACTTGCTTCATGATAGAGAGCTGGGTGTGTTAAAATGGCACAACTGCAGAATGAATGGCTCTTTATTTGCGTCAGCCATCGGCCATAGCAATAAAACAACAATACGATACACAAAGAATAGAAATAAAAAGTCAATTATACAAAATACATTTTAGGGTTTTGAACCAATAGTCAAATAGTGGATCTTTTTCTGATTGCCCCAGCTAAAAACCTTGCAACCTTTGCTGTCACCTGCTCATCTTGATATGCCAAGAGAAAGGACACTGTGGTAGTGGTTGGGCAACCCAGAATGGACAATAAAATAGGGGTGATAATCTCATTCCTCAAACCTTCACAACTGTAGATGTGCAAATCGATGTTATAATCTTTCGTATACAATGTAGGAGAAACATAAACCTTTGTTCTGACATAATCTGTGCTCAGATATTCTCTCCTTCTTTAGCTCATAGCATCATGCATAACAAAGGTAAAGGTAAAGGTACCCCTGCCCGTACGGGCCAGTCGTGTCCGACTCTAGGGTTGTGCGCTCATCTCGCTTAAGAGGCCGGGAGCCGTCGCCATCCGAAGACACTTCCGGGTCACGTGGCCAGTGTAGCGAAGCTGCAACTGGCAAGCCAGCACCAGCGCCGCACACGGAAACGCCATTTACCTTCCCGCTAGAAAGCGGTACCTATTTATCTACTTGCACTTAGGGGTGCTTTTGAACTGCTAGGTGGGCAGGAGCTGGGACCGAACGACGGGAGCTCACCCCGCCGCGGGGATTCAAACCGCCGACCTTATGATCAGCAAGCCCTAGGCACTGAGGTTTTACCCACAGCGCCACCTGCGTCCCATCATGTATAATAAGTTCATTAAAAGTGAAGTGTCATGAAGCTAAACTCAAAAACATTATGTTTTGCTTCTTTACCTTCTTGATATATTGCACTGGTGAAATCTTACCTGGTTTCATTATGGAAACAGGTGAGATCTGTTTATTGTTTAATCACCCTCATCTATAGATCAATGGCACCTTGGGACTTCTGTCTCTGGACCAGGCTGAAATTAGGTTAAAAACAAGCCCAGGCCAAGGCCTAGAGCCAATTGCTTGTGCTTTTTTCTCCTTCTTGACATTTTTGTAAAAGAATAGCAGTGATTCCATGTATTGTGCTGCTGGCTGAGTACTGCAGTGCATCCTATACAGTTGTCCCAAGACAGAAATTTTGTTTGCTAGAATAAATGCAGCAGCTTTTACAGCAACAGATGTGTTATGACATGGTCTTTGAATAGATGAAAGGACCCATTTCAGGAAATTCTCCTCCATAAGCCCCACTGAGATGAAAAAAACATTTTCTTCATTCAGCACTTAAATGTTTTCTGCATCAGTTCCGCTACAGCCAGTCATGCTCTAGAACGTCTTTCCTAGGTCTGCACATGAATTAGCTTTTTCCCCCTAATCGACCTAATGAGAAAACACTGCAAATGCCACTAATATTCAATTTAAATTCAGTAACTGGATGTAGATGGCGACAAATATCCTACCAAGATAACAAGGTCTCTTTAATGATACACAAGGTTAAAATGATTCACATAATAATTTTTTTTTGTAAAATCAAGTTTTACAATGGCTATGCTAACCCCACACCTAAATAAGTGAGGGCATTTTATGATTTGCAGCATGTTTGGGGTTGCCATATTTCAAGAAGTAAACCCCAAATTTGCTGAGCTTTTTTTTACGTAGATGCCCAAAAACACAATTCTTCGGTCCAGGACAAACCACGGCCGATTGAGGGCATAAGGAGAAGGGGATGACAGAGGACGAGATGGTTGGACAGTGTTCTCGAAGCTACCAACATGAGTTGGACCAAACTGCAGGAGGCAGTGGAAGATAGGAGTGCCTGGCGTGCTCTGGTCCATGGGGTCACAAAGAGTCGGACACAACTAAACGACTAAACAACAAGAAGAACAAAGGCAATTGAGGAGGCAGGACTGAGACCAAATGAAAACCAAAAAGCAGGACAAAAGAACATCTAATGGGTACAGGAACATTCTAGAGCTCAGGAAGACCTTGTTACTCAAGCTACGCTCAGCAGGAAAAGGGGGGGGGGGAGAAAGACTCCCTCCCTACCCAGGAAGATGCAGTGGTCACTCTTGGAGGGGAGGTGCTAAGCTGATGCAACACACACACTCCAGTGGCTGACCACATGAGGTAGCTGCATACTGGTTCCCAGTCCAAGCCCTGACAGCTCCATGCTATATAAAAATGCAAACCAAACACACAGCGTTCCCTTTCCCCGCATAAGCTACTGCATTATCCCCACCCGACCCATCTCTTAAAATTGGTGAAATGCTCCTGATTTTGTCTCAGGCAATTTTTCTTTAAAAGATGAAGTACAAAAAAATTATTAAGGTTGCTATCCTACAGCCAGTTATAAGCCAGCTGAGGAACTTGCCTACTCCTCTGCTGGCCCCTGGGCCAGCCCACCCATGAGGCAGACTGAAGCAGCTGCCTTGGGCAGTGGAATCCTGCAGGACGGCGCTCCCACCAGAGTTGCATGATGCAGCTTCCAATGAGATCTCTCCAGAAGCCACCATGTGACCCCAGGAAGAGAGGTTTCAGGGGGAGGGAGGCACCTTACTGTTCTGCCTCAGGCGGCAAAATGGGACAGGCCACCCCTGGTTACCAGAGCAGGAGTTCCATACACATAATGACAGTTACACAACTTGAGGCCTCCTAGAAAGTTCTTCCAGTATAGATCTCTGACCTGTGGTGTTCGATCAACAGCGGGGGCAAAAGAGAACATTCTGGAGATGTGTCTGGGCAGCTGCGGCTTAACAGGATTCAGACCCACCTTCTCCCATCATGCCCACAAAGCTGGTCTGAAAATACAGTGGTACCTCGCAAGACGAATGCCTCGTAAGACGAAAAACTCGCAAGACGAAAGAGTTTTTTGTTTTTTGAGTTGCTTCGCAAGACGAATTTCCCTATGGGCTTGCTTCGCAAGACGAAAACGTCTTGTGAGTTTGTTTCCTTTTTCTTAAAACCGTTAATACCCAGGGAATCCGTGCTTCGCAAGATGAAAAATTCGCAAGACGAAAAAACTCGCAGAACGAATTAATTTCGTCTTGCGAGGTACCACTGTACACCGGACCTGATACAGTGGTACCTTGGGTTACATACGCTTCAGGTTACAGACGCTTCAGGTTACAGACTCCGCTAACCCAGAAATAGTACCTCGGGTTAAGAACTTTGCTTCAGGATGAGAACAGAAATTGTGCTCCGGTGGCCTGGCAGCAGCAGGAGGCCCCATTAGCTAAAGTAGTGCTTCAGGTTAAGAACAGTTTCAGGTTAAGTACGGATCTCCGGAACGAATTAAGTACTTAACCCAAGGTACCACTGTATAGTTATTTCTCACTGGAGTCAGGAAGAGAAAAAATATTTTAAAATTGTGTCATATTCGTCTTCCTGTCCTGGTCACAAGCTGGTAGGGGGATGAGTGGGTGGTTGCTTGCCACAGAATCTCTCCCTTCCCAAGGGGAGCACCACATGTGCTTCAATTGTACGTTGATTGGTTCACATATATCATTTATTTACCTCTCAAACGAAAATGTCAAGTACATGAAATAATCACAAGTCTAACGAGGTTGCTCCTGCGTTTTAAAATCCCACTTGAAAAGCTTTTCTCCAATCTCGTGTATTCAGAAGTCACGCCCAGTTCAGTCCAGTTTTTCTCATTATGCTAGTTTGCCCGCAGTATTCCTTCTCGCAGTCAGTTAATGCGAGCAGATCTCTAAAAATTGTCACTCTTCACGAGGAAACATGAAGGCAGCAGTTACCTTAGCAACAAGAGCCATGTGAAACTTCTCTCACCACAGTTCCTTTGACATTCAGATTTTCCCTAGCAGAAAAATGGTTAAAATAACAAAAAGGGAAACAAATTGTGTCCAGAGCACTGAGAGCAATATTTGATGGGAAGAACTGCAGAGGTGCAGCTATTGTCCGCAAATGGAAGTCGGGGATCTTCTCCCCTCAAATGCTATGCTGGCACCACAGCAGAACTAGTCTACACATCTCTTTATTAGCTGCGGCCGGCAAAATTCTTGCAAGGATCTTAGCAAACCGTCTCTTAACAATATCCGAGGCGACCCTTCCAGAATCCCAAAATGGTTTTAGACCTTCATGTCCAAAGTCTGTTCCAGGGGCCTAATCTGGCCCACTGGTCGGTTTAATCCAGCCCCTGTGGCAGTTTATTTCCTGGGATAAAATCCTAAAAAGCTCAACAACTTCAATCTTAATAAAAGGTTGGCCCTTTGGTGGGCCCTCACAGCCCTTCACTTCATTATATCTGGCCCTCATTGAAAAAAGTTTGGAGACCACTGTTCTAGGGGGACAGTGGACATGATTTTCACCACTCAAGAGCTTCAATAAAAATGCAGAGAGCAAAACAACCCTTGCATATGGCATCTATTGACCTGACTAAGGCCTTCAACACCGTAAATCGTAATGCCCTGTGGACTGTTCTTCTGAAATTTGGCTGCCGAGATAAATTTATGTTTATGAAATTTTGTTGTTGTTTTTCTAGATGGAGAAATCCTAGACCAGTGTTTCTCAAAAAGTGATCTGGGAGCCACCAGTGGGCCTTAAGCCACAGCCTGCTTCCCGCATCCTTACTTGCCTGCTCTGCCTGCTAGTTATACTATAGCCTTTTCGATGGACTGATGCCAGCAATCCCTAGAATGCTGAGTAATAGTAGCTGGAAGACAGAGACACCAGGAGGAGCAGATAGAAAGAAAGTCTCCCTCCCCTAAGGGGAAAGGCCAGAGATGGTGAAGGAAATAGGTGAGGAGATGACATTTTTGTGCCTGGTTCTGCTCCCGCAGCAGCATTTTGTGACCAGTGCTGTCCTAAACATCATCTAACCAATGCTTTAAAAAAAAGACTTCAGAAACAAGACCGGGTAATTTGGAACATCCATATCCTATAGTATTCCAAATTACAGGTATTACCTTTGTTGGTGCTCTTTTTATGATGTTATTTAATTGTTTTCAGAGAATTCTGCACTGCTCTGAGGACTCGCCAGCACCCAAAAGCAGCATATAGTTCTAAGCAAGTAAATAAAATCCATGGGGATGATTCAGATGATGAAAATTTTGCACACATCATTGCTGTAATGATCTCTGGCAGGCAAGCAAGCCCAGATAAGAAGTAATGACTCTCCGGCAGTTTTATGTACGTTTATTTACAACACAACACATCCAGAGCACTGGCTTCTCGCCTGCTTACATTGACGATAGTTGGTCAGTCTGAATCTTTGCCCCTCCCACAGCAGGAAGGATGCCAAACTCCCACCCCTCCCCTCCCCTCTTGCCCTTCTGTTGTCGTCTGATCTTATCCAGCCTCCTAGAACAGGGACTGAGAGGCTGGCCTTCCCCCTCCCCACTTTCACTTGACACAGTCTCAGTCCTCTGCTTATCTGCTGATTGTCTAGCAACGATCTGGCTGCCTTCCAACTCTTCCTCTTCTTGAGAGCTAACAGTGTCTTTCTTGAGAAGGGGGGTCAAACTAGCTTTTCTCGATTCTGTCAGCCAG
The DNA here is from genome assembly GCF_964270895.1 of Podarcis filfolensis. Taxonomy (NCBI): domain Eukaryota; kingdom Metazoa; phylum Chordata; class Lepidosauria; order Squamata; family Lacertidae; genus Podarcis; species Podarcis filfolensis. Next base: position 11,738,078 of record NC_139621.1, on the reverse strand, counting down.
CTCTCGTCTGCAGAGTCGGTCCCTCTTTCACTTAACTCAATTTCTGAGTCTGTCTCTTCCCTTGCGTTCTGGTGAGCCACGTTCCTGACAATTGCTGTCTTATTCCCTAATGACTAGGGCATCATGGGGCAGGGGCGAAGCAGGTGAAAGCTGCTTTCTCCTTTCCCTTTTGCAATGTTTTAACTCCTTTGGTTCCATTTTCTCATTCTTTCACGAATCTTCCTTTCCATCCACCCTTTATGATTCCTGAATATTGATTACAGTTGAATAAGGCAAAACTTTTTCCATAAAAATATTATCATCTGTTATATCAGCAATTTTTGGTTTCCATAAACGTATTTGTGTACCCACTCTGTATGTGTTGATGATGAATGGGTGCCAACTGATCACCTGGGGATTTGCTTCCCTCTCTTATCTTGTTCCTACCCTCTGCAGCTTGCTGTCTCCCGATAAGGTTCCTGATTCTTGATGGTTATCTTTGGGATTGAACGTCTGTGCTTGCAGTTTGTAACCCTTACAAAATAAGACCTTGCTGTTCTGATGCTGAGTTGGTTTTGCAAGGTGTGGATGTCCAGTCGAATCCTGCAAGGTGTGGATGTCCAATCGAATCCTGCATTCTTTTGATTTTGCTAAGTCATACTTACTTATTTACTTGGAATAATTATATGTAACCCCACAGCATATTTTCTGTGGGTAGTTTCCAACCCAGTGATATCTTGATGTGAGGCAGGGGTTCTCCCTCTGTTAGTCCCTCAAATCTTTATTTGAATGATATCTCTCCCAAATTACAATCTCAGAAACATCACTTACCCAGACTGGCCAAACAGAGATTCCATTGGTATTACATGCTGATAATGCTGTACTACTTTCACAATTCCCGGTTGGATTTAAAAGATGCATGACTAAATTCTCCAGCTACTGCAAGACATAATGGTTGACAATGAACTGATGATAAAACCCAAGAGTTGATTTTTACAACAGAATGTAAGAAATAGAAATGGGCCGTGACTGGATATTCAGTAGAACAATTCAATACTTTTAAATACCTGGAAATTACTGTCCTTCTCTGTTCAGATTCAAAATACAATGCTGGGATCACAGAATAGTTTCTATTATACAAATGGACAGATTAAACATTCTGCTCTGAAGGTGTACAAAGTATGTATATTTATTAAATATAGGCAATCTATCCTCTGCTTTGCTGGACAATTATGTTGCATCTGACTAAAATATGTTGATTATGAAGTTAACTGCATTGGTTCTTTATGACCCCATCTTCTACCACTTAGGTTACAAAAAAGGAACCAGCTGCATTAAAAAACAGAGGCGTGTACATCTTGATTAGCTCTACCAAAAGGATTTTGCTCACTAGTGTATCTCGGTCTACAACCAAGTCATCCCTCCAGGTATTTAGAAACATTAAATATTAGGGCTGCGCAATGGCTTCAGACAAATCCCAAATCCCAAATTGAATTGATTTTAAAGTAATTTTAAAGTGGGCCCAGTCCAAAGTGGATTCAGACACCTCTGGATTGCTTTGAAGAGGATTGACTGAATTTGCCGCACTTCCAAACACTAAGAAAGCTGGGAAGCCTGTCTCCAAAGTGTTGCAAAACAACACCATATAAGGAAAATGCCAGGGTGGGGAGACGGAAAAGGAAGCTGAACTTTGCTCATTGGCACTTTTACCTTCCAATCCAGAGCTATAAGAATATCCAATCACAATGCTTGGCGGGGGGGGGGGGAGGGAGAGTGAAGTGTTAAAACTAGAAGCTCACACTGTCTTTTACTTGTTTGTCAGTTCTCTGAATGTTAAAAAGTGTTTGGTAGCATTGTTCAATTTGTCTTTTGTTTATCCTTGAATTCATACCAGTACCCAAACTTCCTTACAAACCTGTTTGCAAAACGACTGGAAAACCTTATCAATTCCAGTCCAATCCTTACCCAAAAATAAATAAAAATGGTTGTTATCCGTGTCTTAGTTGCTTAGTGTCCCTTTCCTTATCCTATAACTCATTTGAAATGTTAGCCCGAGTTCTTGATTTATAAATTCTTGATTTATCTCCCTGGTACTTACCTTACATTTCCAGTTTAATGGCAGACTGCAACTCGAAGCTTACTGAAAATACAGCCTCACTATAGCCATCAAACTAGGACACAGCAGTTAAAAGGAAGATGAGTTCTGAATAAAAAAATTCTGTACAAGCAGCAACCGTTTTATGCGCGTCCAATATGTGCATGACTGTGCATGCATGCATTGTGCCAAACCCAGAAGTGACCTGAAAATGTCAGAAAAACATCACAGAAAGGGGCGGAAGTGGAATAGGGCGTTTGCAGCCTTTTTCGATGGAGTTTCAAACATACACGATTTCACTCAAAGGTACGGCGCCGTGCAACATAAAATAAAGGCAACTCCCAGGGGTTATTTTATTTTATTTATAAATAATAATAAATAATAATAATAATTTATTATTTGTACCCCACCCATCTGGCTGGGTTTCCCCAGCCACTCTGGGCAGCTTCCAAGATTAAATATTAAAAGATTAAATATACATTAAAATGTCACACATTAAAAACTTCCCTGAACAGGGCTGCCTTCAGATGTCTTTTAAATGTCAGGTAGTTGTTTATCTCTTTGACATCTGATAGGAGGGCGTTCCACAGGGCGGGCGCCACTACCGAGAAGGCCCTCTGCCCGGTTCCCTGTAGCTTTGCTTCTCGCAGTGAGGGAACCGCCAGAAGGCCCTCGGCGCTGGACCTCAGCATCTGGGCAGAACGATGGGGATAGAGACGCTCCTTCAGGTATACTGGGCAGAGGCCGTTTAGGGCTTTAGAGGTCAACACCAACACTTTGAATTGTGCTCGGAAACCAATGTAGGTCTTTCAAATGATTGTGGATTTTGTTATACTCCTTTTAAAAGGCACAATCTGTATGTATGCTTTTTTTCTTGAAAACTCAATACAGTATCTGATATTTGTGGTCTATAGAAGAAATGATCTTATGATCGCTGAATTCTCAAGTTTCCAATAAAATATAATTCCATTATAATTCCAGTATGGTGTCACCTCATAACCAATTTTGTTTTAAGAAATAAAAGTGCCTCACAGTATCAATTCTACATCAGATTCTCATCTAAATGATAAACTAACAGACCAGTCCCAATCATAATCCAAGGCTAGGAGGATTGGAGCAGCAGAACCACTATTGTATCTAGCTTGTACTGACCAGAGAAGATGATGTGACGGGAGCAGCTTCCTTTCTCTATGGCTTTGGATGTCCCATTTTCGGACCTCCTGTGTCGAACTGTCAGTAGTGCTATAAGAAAAACTGTTCCCTTTCCCTTATGGGGCATTCCAGAGCCTGTAAGGTAAAGGTAAAGGGACCCCTGACCATTAGGTCCAGTCGTGACCGACTCTGGAGTTGCGGTGCTAATCTTGCTTTATTGGCTGAGGGAGCCGGCATACAGCTTCCGGATCATGTGGCCAGCATGACTTAAGCTGCTTCTGGCGAACCAGAGCAGCGCACGGAAACACCGTTTACCTTCCTGCCGGAGCGGTACCTATTTATCTACTTGCCCTTTGACGTGCTTTCGAACTGCTAGGTTGGCAGGAGCAGGGACCGAGCAATGGGAGCTCACCCCGTCGCGGGGATTCAAACCGCAACCTTCTGATTGGCAAGTCCTAGGCTCAGTGGTTTAACCCACAGCGCCACCCGCGTCCCTTCCAGAGCCTGTATAGAGTCCTTAAGTAGGTTCCCTACCGGTAGGAGAAAGCAGAGGCCAGCGAAAGTATATTGAGAAGCAAAGCAGCTAGTAAGCCTGATCTTTATTAAAGTAACTGTTGCAACAGGGTCCCCACTCACCACATGCAGGAGGGAGGAGAACCCTGAACAATGGTGCACAAACCCTTATATAGACTTTTGAAATTGCCCACCCTGTAGCCCAAGGCCACCCCCAAAAAACATCATACATGCATCACAGGAGGCAGTCTAAGGCAGAAATCCTGTCTGCCAGGATACCTGATAACGGTCACTGATTGCATTACCTGGGCAACCTGACCATTCTTTTGTGATGGTTAATACTTTAGTTCCTGAGTCCAGGTCACAGGCTCACTCTATTCATACACAAATATGCCCTTAAGACAGGATTTGCAAGCAAAAAGACAATGGGAAGGCTTTCCCCATTTGCCTTATTGCAGAGGAATATTTGAGGTCACTGGGAGAGTCAAAATGGCTTCAGGTTTGCTCTCCCATACTATTTCAGACACATGGTTCATATATTTAGATATGTTTGCATTTATGAATATTTATTCTATATTTGAGACCTAAAATTCTTATAACAGTAGGACAGCCACCAACAATGACGTTTCAGCCTGGACATTCAGCTTGGGGCCTCTGCTACAGCAGACCCTCACATACAATGGCAACAGTGCTTTCCTCGCTTGAAAAGAGGAGTGTCTGCACCATCCATTTATGTAAAGGGGGTGGGGTAGGATTGTGTTATATGACAATTTTTCAAGTGCAAAAAAAACTACTTAATATACAAGCATATAAAATAATTTGGTACCTGTATTCCCCTCCCCCCCCCCAAATGAGAAAACAAATTTGGTACTCAAAATAAATTATGCCAAGTGTGTAAATTGGGGGGCGGGGAAGGATTACCCTGACTTGCATAACTTATTGATGATAACTGATGCATAACTGTTGATGATCCTAGTTTTTTAAAGCATGGAACTGGTACATTTCATAGAGCAGGAGTTTCTGTTCCTGCATCAAAGGTTGCAAAGGTTGATCACCTTTATTATGGGCACTTTTTTATGTTTGTGCTCAAACCTGAACCGTTCAGGCATTAAGTCACGAAAGTCTGTACAAGATTGTGTCAGAAGATTGTGAGCAGATAATGTTGTCCTGTATGCTCCAAGCACAAAAATAAAATGTACACAGTATAATTACTATAATTTGCAGTAGATAAAGAAATAACTACCGGGTGTTCATCTTCACAGTTATTGTCAAGAATTTATCTAGATTGTGTAGACTTGGATATGTTACTGCTTCTGCAACAGACTACACAGCTAACTGCAAATGCTCCTAGAATCATACTTAATATTCTGTGGAGAGTTACCAAATTCTCCCCTATGGCAGCTGGCACAGCATGAACCTTAGTGTGTTTTGAGTGAAACTTGGTTGAATGCCACCCTTCATGAGAATGAGCCTCTTGGGCTTGCTGATCAGAAGGTTGGTGGTTCAAATCCCTGCGATGGGATGAGCTCCTGTTGCTCTGTCCCAGCTCCTGCCAACCTAGCAATTCGAAAGCACGCCAGTGCAAGTAGATAAATAAGTACCGCTGCGGTGGGAAGGTAAACGGTGTTTCTGTGCGCTCTGGTTTCTGTCACGGTGTCCCATTGCACCAAAAGCAATTTAGTCATGCTGGCCACATGACCCGGAAAGCTGTCTGTGGACAAACGCCAACTCCTTCGGCCTGAAAGCGAGATGAGTGCCACAACCCCATAGTCGCCTTTGAATGGACTTAACCGTCCAGGGGTCCTTTACCTTTACCATACCTTACTCCTTTACCTAAGTCATGTATGTTCAATAACATTATGCCCAAGATAAAACCCTGCAAAACTCTACAGTGGTACCTCAGTGTAAGTACTTAATTTGTTCCGGAGTCTGTAACCTGAAGCGTATATAACCTGAAGCATATGTAACCTGAGGTACCACTGTAAGCTAACTAGCCCCCCCCCCTGATGATTGCATTATCTGCAGTGAAAAGGAGAGCTTGCCCCATTTAAATTATGTCTTGTTTGCTGTGAGAATCAAGCTAGTTCATTCCTATTTGAATAGCCTCATCCTGGGTTCTGTTTCTCAATCGCTCAACAGTGATGGGATGCTGGGAAATGGCTTTTGCGTGTAAAGATCCCCAAACCCCCTCCAAAATAAATCACACAGGACACAGAATATTTATTTAAGGTTTTTGGCATTAATTTGGGCTACAACTTTATTGATTACAGCATGTGAGTGGTTGCTTCGGCATTGATTCAGACTACCTGACACTGCACCAGCAGGAACAGGACTGACAACTGGAACCTCCAGAGGTCAGTAAGGGAAAACATACTGGGGAAACACAGAGGCGGATTTCCACCTCTTAGTTTACCCCAGATGCTCCCAGGAACTCTGGCATGGCCCTACCCCGATAGGGGATCGGACAGAGCAAATCGAGCCCCTGGATTCTTTTAATGGAATTCCCTAGAAGCAACAACAAAAATGAGGGGCAGGCACAGCCAATCCATAATCCCCTCCACCAAAGAATGAGCCAATGCCTAACCGCCAACCTTACAAAGTTGTGATGATTTGCTACGCGGCAGGCAAAAACCAAATGGCACCAGCCAATCAGCCAAGTGGCAAAATTCCTACCAGGCCCCTTCTCCAAAAACAGACGACCCCTAGACAGGCGTAAAGGTAAAGGGACCCCTGACCATCAGGTCCAGTCGTGATCGACTCTGGGGTTGCAGCGCTCATCCCGCTCTATAGGCCGAGGGAGCCTGCGTATAGCTTCCGGGTCATGTGGCCAGCATGGCTAAGCCACTTCTGGTGAACCAGAGCAGCACACGGAAACGCCGTTTACCTTCCCACCGGAGTGGTACCTATTTATCTACTTGCACTTTGACGTGCTTTAGAAATGCTAAGTTGGCAGGAGCTGGGACAAAGCAACGGTAGCTCACCCCGTCACAGGGATTCAAACCGCCAACCTTCCTATCAGCAAGCCTTAGGCTCAGTGGTTTAGACCACAGCGCCACCCGCATCCCCTAGACAAGCAAGGTCAAAAACACAACCTTAAATTATAGGGAGGGAGGGACATCTGCTGCACGATGCGAAAGAGAAAGTACTTTGCCTCGTGCAGCCGCTTAAATAGCCCCTTAGTTGCCAGTCAAACCCCAACCGACAAAAATTTTCCCCAGCAACAAAGGGGCAACCAGTGAGGTGCAGAGGTCATCCAAATTGCCCCTTCCCAACAACAAGAAGGCAGTTTGGTGATCTCACCGAAACACATGGCTTTCCATGATTTGGAGGACATGATTTGTACAGAGGGAGATTTTGCTTCTGCTTGGATGAGCAATTTGTGTGCTCTTAGCAGGCAGAACTCTAGCTGGTTTATTTAGAAATCTCTTAGAGACAGGGGTCTGATTCACAACCCAGTTAAACCAAAACATTTTGACATAAGAATATGTTGTCAGTGGGGCTTGAACAGCTTGAATTTAAAAGCATTTGCACAGCTGTGTGAGGCGAAATAAGACAGAGCTCTCTAAAGGAAAAGAGAGATTTGTGGCCTATGAGTTAAAAGTGGGGTGTGCATTATTTTCACCTCCCACTGTATCTGTTCCGTGTAGTACTGTTTCTGTTCCACTGCAGTTTGTATTCCACCAAAAAGACCTCACATCACTTGTCCAGCTGCTGTGGTGAAACTACATAACATATTCAATTGATATAGAAAATGTGGCAATCACTTAATACTCAAGAGACTCTCAAAAGTGGTGCACTGGAAATAGAAATCCAATACAACAGAACAGAATTTCAGAACACAAAGTAGACTTCCAGTACCATTCTGGAGACTATCAAGGCCAGGTTCAAAATAGAGATCAAATATAATACAACCCCAACCCTTCAATCAATATGCAGCCTAAAAATCAAATCCAACATAAGGGAATCGCAAAACAATATGCAAAGTGTAGGCCGAAAGAAATAAAAATAAATGACATTATTATGTAAATTATATTGTCATTATGTTATTTCTCCACATTCATTTCAGCGTGAAGGTAATGCAAAGCAAATTGGGGTGGGGGTGTAATCAACCTTTTGCAGACTGAAATCAACAACCATAGTGTATACCAATGGTTTGTGCTGGGCTGATTACACCGGCAGTCCCTGCTCCCACTTCTGTTTTCATTGGATTTCTCCAACATCCCTTAATATTGGAATGGATTTAATAATAATCCGTTTAATCCTTCAGAATCTTTACAGCAGCACATGTGCTTTGAAAGCTACATAGGGAAATAAAAAAACACAGAGAACAACACAGCAGTACACAACTAAACACGCTTAATTAAGACCAGTAAGCCATAATTAATATAGCAGGATTTGCTGCCTAGTAAACATGCAGGCGATGGCACTTTAAGTTATTAAGACCTGAAGAGTAATTCACATGTCTCTAGTCTTTAGCACGAGATGATCTATAGTACAGAAAGGAACAAATTATAGAACAACCTGCAGATAGTCTGCGTTCAAAGCTGCAAATATCTGATGCTCATTGGCAGACATAGGACAGCGGTGTTGCCACTGTAACCGTAGCCATGGAAACAGCTGATCGGTGGCATTCACTCCAGTCACTGAAAGGAATAAAACCCCGGCAAGATGTGAATATATATATTGTGGCATGCCAGCCCAAATATCTGAGATTCCAGGGGTTCCAGGTACTTACCGAGGGTTACAACAGGCAGAAATAAAATATTAAGTGATCCACCAAGGCCATCAGCAATTTTGAAGTGGACCATGGAAAAAGTTTTGGAAACACTGGTTTAGAGAAAAGGTGAGTAATAATAATAATAATAATAATAATAATAATAATAATAATATGCACAGCCTGGGAGTCATTTTGGACTCACAGCTGTCCATGGAGGCGCAGGTTAATTCTGTGTCCAGGGCGGCTGTCTACCAGCTCCAACTGGTACGCAGGCTGAGACACTCCCTGCCTGTGGACTGTCTGGCCAGAGTGGTTCATGCTCTAGTTATCTCCTGCTTAGACTACTGCAATGTGCTCTACGTGGGGCTACCTTTGAGGGTGATCCGGAAACTGCAATTAATCCAGAATGCGGCAGCTAGACTGGTGACTGGGAGTGGCGACCGGGACCACATAACACCGGTCCTGAGAGATCTGCATTGGCTCCCAGTACGTTTCCAAGCACAATTCAAAGTGCTGGTGCTGACCTTTAAAGCCCTAAATGACCTCGGTCCTGTATACCTGAAGGAGCGTCTCCACCCCCATCGTTCAGCCCAAACACTGAGATCCAGCACCGAGGGCCTTCTGGCGATTCCCTCAATATGAGAAGTGAGGTTACAGGGAACCAGACAGAGGGCCTTCTCGGTAGTGGCGCCCGCCCTGTGGAACGCCCTCCCTTCAGATGTGAAGGAAATAAGCAGCTATCCTATCTTTAAAAGACATCTGAAGGCAGCCCTGTTTAGGGCAGTTTTTAATATTTAATGCTGTATTGTTTTTAACACTTGATTGGAAGCCGCCCAGAGTGGCTGGGGAAACTCAGCCAGATGGGCGGGGTATAAATATATTATTATTATTATTATTATTATTATTATTATTATTATTATTATTACTACTACTATTACTACTACTACTACTACTACTACTACTACTACTACTACGTCGCCCATCTGGCTGGGCCTCCCCAGCCCATCTGGGCAGCTCCCAACAGAATATTAAAAACACAATAAAACATCAAACATTAAAACTTCCCGAAACAGGTCTGCCTTCAGATGTCTTCTAAAAGTCAGATAGTTGTTTATTTCCTTGACATCTGATGGGAGGGCGTTCCACAGGGCGGGCGCCACCACCAAAAAAGGGGAGACATGAGAGAAGTGGATGGAACTTTGCTTGATCTGGAGAATATGGACAGAGAAAAGTTTTACCCTTAGAACTTGAGGGCATCTAAAGAAGCTTTGAGCTGAGGCTCCAATACTTTGGCCACCTCATGAGAAGAGAAGACTCCCTGGAAAAGACCCTGATGTTGGGAAAGACTGAGGGCACAAGGAAAAGGGGACAACAGAGGATGAGATGGTTGGACAGTATTCTCGAAGCTACTAACATGAGTTTGACCAAACTGCGGGAGGCAGTGGAAGACAGGAGTGCCTGGCGTGCTCTGGTCCATGGGGTCATGAAGAGTCAGACACGACTAAATGACTAAACAATAACAAAGAAGCTTTGAAGGATCAGGAAGTCAGGTGAAGTTCTGTAGGCAACTGGGCACTACTTGCTCTTTCCACCAAGCCCTGCAGCTTCATGGGACATCGTGACGAGACAGTATGTGTGTTGCCCAGTTGCCCAGGCAATGTGAGGCTGCTCGCCTATCTTCTGTGCTCTGCTACTCCCTTGTAGGACAGGCAAGAACTAAGCAAGCATATCTGTGTTGCCTAGGCAACTGAGTAATGCTTGCTCTTTTCCTCATGCTGTGCAGCGCAGTACGGGAAGAAAACAAGTGTTGCAACAGTTGCATAACCAAAACACGGATGCTTCCCTCGCTTCTGGGTCTCAGCGCTGCATCTTTGGTGAACCAGCGTTTCTAAACAGCATCGGAAGACCCTCTGTGCTGAGATGAAACGGCATGAGCTAGCAGGGAAGGGAGGCCGAGAGCTGTGAAAGCAAAAAGGAAAACTAGTTGGGGGTGAGGCATTGCACCATTTTGCCCTGGTTTGTGATAGGTGATAATTCAGCTCAGCACTTGTGTTGGAGGTTCAAGATTGTACATGCCGAGAGTATTTTTTTCTTCTTCATTTTTGTTTATCAAAGATGGAAAAAATGTTTTTGATGAGAGTTGTGAAACTCTACAGGCTCAGAGCTTTTTTTGGGGAATCCACAAAGCATTATGCTTTAATAAATTTGTTAGTCTTCAACGTCCCACATGACTTGTTTTGTGCTACCTGCTTCAAGTGTGCTTTTTTGAGTAAAGGGGACCTTATTTGGGGAAGTGAACCAGGGTCCTAAATCACCTTAATCTGGCCTTGACCTAACATATTGTAAAGAATCTTTGAAGAGGCATCATACTAAATGATTGTGAGGTTTCCTGCTCTGTAATAGTTGAGAAGTATTATGGGGAGGAGACAAGGACGTTTTACCAATTAAATGGGAAATTCTTGGAAATTAGGTAAAGGTAAAGGTACCCCTGACTGTTAGGTCCAGTCACGAAAGACTCTGGGGTTGCACGCTCATCTCATTCTATAGGCCAAGGGAGCCAGCATTTGTCTGCAGACAGGTTCCGGGTCATGTGGCCAGCCTGTCTAAGCCCCTTCTGGCGAACCAGGGCAGCGCATGGAAATGCCGTTTACCTTCCCACCACAGCGGTACCTATTTATCTACTTGCACTTTGACGTGCTTTCAAACTGCTAGGTGGGCAGGAGCTGGGACCAAACAATGGGAGCTCACCCCATCATGGGGATTCGAACCGCCGACCTTCTGATTGACAAGCCCTAGGCTCCGTGGTTTAGACTGCAGCGCCACCCGTGTCCCTTCCTGGAAGGGACCCATTCAAAAGGCTCTTCTGCAAGAGGGTGATTCTGCCTCAGGGTAGTATTCACATTTACTCACACTGGAATTAGTGAACATGACTAAATCAGTTAAGCCATTGATTTCAGCAGGTCTGCCCAGAGTAAACTTTAATTGAATACCACTCAGTAATTAAGGCCTTTTAAGAACAGAACACAAATGTGGAAGGGGAGAACCATGTAGACCACCATGAATTTATTGAAGGTAAGGGACTCATCTACACAGCTGCAAACAAAATGTTGTAAAGTGCAATATATAAATGTGACACTAGATGGCGACAGTGAGCTATGCAAAATCCAGTTTATTTTTCAAAACTTTTTTTAAAAAAGCATTTTCACAGCATTTTTTATGTGTGTAGATACCACCAAGGTGGCGATAAATTTTAAATAATAATAATAATAAGTTGCCTGTGGAAACTTATTCCACAATAAATTGGTTTAGCCTTAATGATGCCTTCTCCTTCACTGGGGGTTTTTAAGCAAAGTTTGGGTGGTCATTTGTCAGGGGTGCTTTAGCTGGGATTTCTCCATTGCAGGGAGATGTGCTAGATGAGCTTTGGGGTCCCTTCTAACTCCTCAGTTCTACGATTCAGTGCCGTAAGACTGCTCTTTTTGCCATCCACTATTGCCTTTGTAAAGGTAAAGGGACCCCTGAGCATTAGGTCCAGTCGTGGCCGACTCTGGGGTTGCGGAGCTCATCTCGCTTTATTGGCCGAGGCAGCCGGCGTACAGCTTCCGGGTCATGTGGCCAGCATGACTAAGCCGCTTCTGGAGAACCAGAGCAGCACACGGAAACACCGTTTACCTTCCCGCCGGAGCGGTACCTATTTATCTACTTGCACTTTGACGTGCTTTTGAACTGCTAGGTTGGCAGGAACAGGGACAGAGCAATGGGAGCTCACCCTGTCATGGGGATTCGAACTGCTGACCTTCTGATCGGCAAGTCCTAGGCTCTGTGGTTTAACCCACAGCGCCACCCTTACTATTGCCTTTAGTGAACAGTTAAAAAAAAAAAAAGCTTAAGAAAACTGCAAAATCTATTTGAGCAGCAACAGTAAACAGAGAAAAGGGCAATTGGTGTGCTTGCCACTAAGATACAATGCCCATACCATGCTCAGTTCTATTAAAAACTATTGCTCATCTCCTGACCAAAGTCACTTTTTCACTGGACAAGCAAAGAAAACTTCCTTTGAAGGAAAAAAACAAGAAACATATTAATGTGGTGATTTAAGTGGACAATGCCCTTTTTTCCAGAGACAAATGATTGAGTAATGTATTACAAAGGAGCTGACAGATTTGGATTGATTTTTCCAAGGCAACAAATAGTGAAGAAGCCTTTTGTATTGACAGCGTCTCTTCTTGAAATCAATAATGTCACAAAGGATGCAGGGGCGGTAGCGCACACACGACGGTTAAATGTGAAAGCATTTTTATTAGCAATTTGCTTCAGGAATAGTACAGAAGGGTCAGAAACAATATGAGCCCAAAACTCTTGGGATCGTAAATATTGTTGCACTCACTCACAAACACAGCCCTCTAGCTATTGCTCCTCTAACTGCCAAGGTGATCTTGCTTCCAACACAGTGGGGGAGTCCCATTTGTCTCTATGGCAACAGGACAACCTCTTTGGACATGTAAATGGAAGTTCTTCACTAGCTGGCTAAGACTATTGCTTTGGCAAAAGAACTGGTTTGGTTGGCCTCTTCTACACAAGATCACAGTGTTGGAAGGGACTCATGAATATCATCTGTTATGTACTGAGTTGAATAGGATCCAAACTGCAGCAGTCTGATTGGTCCTAGAACAATAGGATCCAAAAGGCAGCAGTCTGATTGGTCCTAGAACAATGCGGCAGTATGATTGGTTGGCAGGAACCACCCAATCATGCTCCAGATAGAAGTGAATCCACAACTTGATTGGCTTACAGTAGAATTCCGGAATTAGCCAATCATGTGCAGCCCATTGTGTAAATAATGTATATAAAGCAGATACTTTGAGGGGACTTTCATTCATTCATTCCTCCTCACCACTATGAGCTGAATAAAGAACATGAAATCACTTTGCGACTCTGAGTATATTTCATCATCCATGCTGACAGCTCCAGGCTAACCCTGCCCTCTTCTCTCTCCCCCCCCCCAAATTTCTGCAAGCAGATGTGTGCGGCTGCTTCTCAGATCTTCATTGGGACCAACAGCCATTTCCCACAGCAAAGATCCTTGGGAAACATACTCAGTCAGGGTTTTCTGATCCAGAAGTCCTGGCAAGTTAACTTTCCTAAGCCATCTGACACTTGGAGGCCTAAAGATGTATTATATGGACCTTCCCCTTTCATGCCTCCCTCCCTGTGGAATGTGGAAAGAGATGGGGTAGGGGGCTGGTGAAGAATCATAGAGTTGTAGAGATGGAAGGGACCACAAGGGTCCTCTAGTCCAATTCCCTGTACAGTGGTACCTCGGGTTACATACGCTACAGGTTACATACGCTTCAGGTTACAGACTCCACTAACCCATAAAATAGTACCTCGGGTTAAGAACTATGCTTCAAGATGAGAACAGAAATCGTGCTCCGGCAGTGCGGCAGCAGCGGGAGGCCCCATTAGCTAAAGTGGTGCTTCAGGTTAAGAACAGTTCCAGGTTAAGAACGGATCTCCAGAACGAATTAAATACTTAACCCAAGGTACCACTGTAATTCAATAACATAGGGATTGAACGTGCAATGCTGAGATTGTGTCTCATGCTCCACCAACTGAGCTACCAAGGCAGATAACTCATGGAGGACTCAGAGAAAATGTCCTAATACAGTGGTACCTTGATTCTCAAACTTAATCCATTCTGGCAATCCGTTCGACTCCTGAAACCGTTTGAAAACCAAGGCACAGCTTCCGATTGGCTGCAGGAGCTTCCTGCACTCAATCAGAAGCTGCAGAAGCTGCGTCGGATGTTCCGCTTCTGAAAAATGTTCTGAAATATACTCAGAGTTGAGAGTGGATTTCATGCTCTTTATTCAGCTCATAGTGGTGAGGAGGAATGAAAGTCCCCTCAAAGTATCTGCTTTATATACATTATTTACACAATGGGCTGCACGTGATTGGCTAATTCCGGAATTCTCCTGTAGGCCAATCAGGTTGTGGATTCACTTCCATCTGGAGCCGGATTGGGTGACTCCTGCAGACCAATCATATTGCTGCATTGTCCTAGAACCAATCAAACTGCTGCATTCTGAATACTATTGTTCTAGGACCAATCAGACTGCTGCATTTTGGATCCTATTGTTCTAGGACCAATCAGACTGCTGCCTTTTGGATCCTATTCAACTCAGTACATAACATGTTCGCAAACCAGAACATTTCCTTCTGGGTTTGAAGCGTTTGGGAGCCGATTTGTTCAGGAGCCAAGCCGTTCGAGTACCAAGGTACCACTGTACTGGGTACTAACAGAGGCAATAAATTGTCAGCCAAAAATCTTATTTCTGGTGTGCCTAGTTTCTTGGATAAGAAAGTATAAGTAGCTGCTTTGTTTTCCCTGCTAAGTAGCTTCAAGGCTTCATTACCTGAAGAAGGCAATGCGAGCACCAGCAGATGTTGATGGCTGTACAGTAAGACCCCCCTCAGAGAAAACTGCCTCAAGAATTGCTGCCACAGGAGTGCATTGCAAGCTGGGTCAAAATTTGCAGGGCGAATATATTTGTACTTTCCAATGTTTGTCCTAATTATAGCATGAAGTGGGGCGTGTGGGAGGCAAGAGCGGCTCCTGGTAGAAGGGGTGGGTTTTTGATTTTCAGTATGTTTCTTAAATGATGGCTTAAAACAGGGATGGGGGTGGGAACTCGCTGCTAGGAAGGACAAAAGAGGAACAATTTTTAGACATCTCTTTCAAATATGCTTACTTCACTTACAGCACACCACTGGGGTGGAAATAATTCCAAGGCAAAGAAAATGGCATTAATCAAACCCCTTTTGCATCATGAAACACAAAGAAACTTTTCAGTGACTGTACAGTGCCATTCTGGAGAGCCTTGCCAAGCTGTGGGTCCCTGTGTGTTTGTTTTATTAACACAAGCATCACAGTTACTACTTGCTGTTTTGGGGTGTTAAGGATTACGTGTCCAGCTGAGGTCTTGAAAAAGCGGCACTGGGGGACGTCATCCCTCCCTTCCGCAAGTTGCCAGAGAAAGGCATGGTGGGAAGCAAGCAAGTGTTAATTTAAAGATCCCACAGGGTGGTGTGGTTTGGGGGAGCCATCCAAACTTCCAAACCACTGCCTAACATTGCAACTATGGTACTGTAACATTACATTGCACTTCAGCGATGTCTTTTAAATAAAATTTTTATTAACAGGCCAATCAAATCACATTAATTCCAAATCTCATTAAATCCAAATTATACAGCCGGATTTTTAAAATTTTTGTTGGGAATGCCCATACTTCAAGTTCCGAAAGGGGTCAAAACATCACTCTTGCTGCTGCCTTGATCAAACAGTTCTATCCAGTTCTGTCCAGATAGTCTTTTTGTTATTTTCTTCATCTTCTTGTTGTTATCATATATTCCTTTCTTTGTGATCTCTGATAATCTTCACAAGCGGGTGAAAGACAAACATCTCCTGTGTGGGTTTTACACTCTCCAAAATTCATATCACATAAAGGACAGACGCCATTTCCACACCTCTGTTAAAAACATTCCCACTGTCTGTACGTTGCTTCACAGGCTTGCGAATCTATATCTCAGAGGGCTCTGCCAGGTCAAGATAGCATTCCGATAACCATACAATCACATTCCAATGACCCTGGTCCTCCTCCCTCTCGTCCACCTTAGGCAAGCCTGTCTTCACGACACGCACTTCAGCGATGTCTTATGTTTCATAACATTATGGGCTGGAAAGGGGGACCTTTTTAAGGAGGTGAGCCTCACTGACTCATGTGCTAGCTGAAAGCAAGCATCATGGCACTCAGAAAAGCTGTGCTGGAGGCAATGGATGCAACAAAGATGGTCCCCTTCACTGTTTACCACCACATAGGAGTCATGGCTATGTTCTCTTACATGTGTTCTGTTGCCCTGATGAGACTCATGCCTCTTTCATTTCAATCCTCTCTTGATGTCTTTCATTGCCCAGTAAGCCAGGGGCTACCTAAGCCCCACAGTGTTGGAGATGACACTTGGCTTGCAATGATGTCAGTGGCCCACTATGAGTCCACAGCAAGACTGGGGCCTTGGCAGAATTGCCAGCACTGGCTCCTGGGAAGGAACCCATTGGATTCCATAAATCTCTGGGGGCAGATCATCTTAACGGGTCCCCCACCTGTCAGGGACCATGCTGAGGAAGGCTACACTGAGGAGGAATGGTGGGAACCTCCCAGGGCTGGATTTAGATGAAGAGAGGCCCTAGGCTACTCCACTTGTGAGGCCCCTCCCCATGCCATGCCCCTCCCTCACAACTAGAAGAAAATGGAAGAGTGTTATAAACAAAACTGAGTGAAGCCAAGGATGATGACGGGTATTTAAAATGCTACAGTTCACAATTTCTCCTCTAAAGGACATAAGATATTATTGTTAAATACCATGGTGATTTTAAAAAATGCATAAAATTAACACTGAAAAACTTTTGCAATAATGGAACTTTGTAAACCCTTTGTGGCCTAGGCAGGCCTGGAACTAGTTCCCATGTCCTAAGGGAACTGCACCAGGGCAATCTAGATGGATTTTATTTATATCTATAAGATTTTGCAGACTTTGGCTGTGAACTGGGGCTGTACCAAAAAAAAAAAAAAATCAAGTCGCGCCCCACTGCTTCAAATTCGGCCCCACTGGCTAGCCCTAATAGTTGCTGGGCCTGGGATTGGCAGAAATGACTGGCAGAATCCGTGACCAGGGAGAAGAGTCGGCAGAAGAAGAATGGAAGAAGTTCAAGGACTATCTACAAAAATATTGCAATATTAATGAATGTTGAATGATGCAGGATTGAAATTAATTGGTTTCTAGCTGTAATGGTAATAAGATTATGAAAAAATTGTCCCTTTTTTCTTGGTAAACAATCAAGAGTATAAGATATAAAAATATAAGAGGATGGTTAGAAAATAAGGGGTTTAATTGTAATGCTGGGAGATAAGGATTTGCTGGATAAACAATTCGAACTGGAATACAAGAAGGGGAGGTATGAGGAGGTCAGTGAAAGATGTTATTGAAAAATAAGTTTTGAATGTTATGTGTTTTTTATTGTTTTTTTCTTTTTAATTTTTTTCTTTTTATTGTTTGTAAAAAATGGAAAAATGCTAATAAAATATCTTATAAAAATCAATCAATCAATCAATCAATCAATCAGTATTTCTACCAAAAAAAAAAAAATAGTTGCTGGGCCTGAGTTGCCCTGCCCTCGCATGAAGTCTTGGGTTTGCAATTTTGGGAGAGGAGAGACTGCCCGCTGGGGAGTGGGAGGGCTGGCAAAGCCTCCTAGATTTAGAGGCCCTATGCTTCAGCATACTTAGCCTATACATAAATCCAGCACTGGAGCCTCCCCCTGCTCCTGATCAGGATCCTGAATCTTCCCAGGAGCAGGAGGACAGTATAGATTTGGAACAGTGGTTTGCAGGGGGACATAGTTCAGAAGGCAGAAGCTGGGAAGTACCGGTTGGGGAACAGCTAGGAGAAGCAGCACAGGGAGAGAGACAGTTAACAGATTCACTGTCTCTGGAAAGCATTCATGCGCTCAGCCCAAGGTCAAGAAGAGCTGATAAGCTGGCAGCACAGAAAGCACAGTGGTTGTGAGATCAGGTTGCAAGATGTGGTACTGATGGGGGTGACTAGGGAGGAAGTGGGTGGAACCCTTAATTGGGAGCACCGTCATTCCTAGGAAATGGATTCTTTGTTCTCTCACTGTGATCATTAAAGTTTCTAAAAGGTAAAAAGACTCATTTTCCTTGGTTCTGCTTATCTACTGCCAAAGGAGGGAGGAAGCTGATTCCCTGAAGTCTGACACCACCTCTGCAGGATGCCATCAGAGCAAACTTCATGAGATAGTGGTCTGATCATGACAGCTGGGTAGTTTCAACTCCTGTGTATCGCCAACTCAGAGTTGTGGGAGACCTCCCTTCTCACCTGAATGGGTGTGGCCTTGAGGAAGGGTGGTACATGCACCAACTTCCATGGGTGTAGCCAAGGGGGGCAGCTGTCCCCTCCCTGATCAAGTAAAACAATAGAAATAACTGACCAATCATGTCAGTTCTACCTCCCCTAAATCCTGCCCCCCCCAAAAAAACTTGGCTACGCCCATGTTACCTTCATCCCTGGTGGAGTTGGCTTGCCTGGCCATATCAGGCTTAGCAACCTGGTAGATAAGACATTGATGTTTCTCCCCCTATTCAGATTTTATTATAGAATATTTTTTAAAAAAAGCAGCCCAGGTCTGAAATATTTCAGCTTAAAGTTGCTGACAAGTGATGATGGAAGGGGGGGGGCAGTACTGGATGTGTACATGATGAAGGAAAACGAATGTTCTTGGAACTTCTCAAATACCCTCCAACATTTCTCCAATGAAAATAGGGACGTCCCATTCCATAACGATAATTTTACTATTTATACCCCACACATCTTACTGAGTTGCCGCAGCCACTCTGGGCAGCTTCCAACACACACACACACACACACACACACACACACAGTAAACATTTTTTTAAAAAAACTTCCCTATACAGGATTGCCTTCAGATGGTCCCAGTGTCAGATAATGTCATACCCTCCAACATTTCTCCAATGAAGATAGGGACATCCTAAGGAAAAGTGGGACATTCCAGGATCAAATCAGAAACCAGGACAGCTTCTCTAAATCAGGGACGTCCCTGGAAAACAAGGACACTTGGAGAGTCTGTTATTGCAAGCAAATTCTTGGAATAAATGTGAAATAAAGAAAAACTGCAAGGTTACCTGCATCTGTTTGTTATTTGAAATAGCCTGCCTAAAATTCTTTTTCTGTAGCAGAACAATGCAACACTGTAAATATGGGTGCAAGAGCCAGTTTTCCTCAGAGGTATATCAGCCTAGCAGGGGGACACTGTTGAATTTTCTGATCTTTGACAGATCTCTGAACCCTAAAATAAGTCTGGACTGGTTCACTTCCACAGGATGAGTTCCATAAAGTGGCCCTCATTTGATCTCATGTGTTTCATTTTGCCTTGTTTTTACAGCTTCTATTTGCAAACAACTGAACCCAGTGGAAAAGCCCAACCGTTGGTACTATGTAAAGGAAAGTACCGTATTTTTTGCACCATAACACTCACTTTTTTCCTCCTAAAAAGTAAGGGGAAATGTCTGTGCGTGTTATGGAGGGAATGCCTACGGGTGGCATGCCTACAGATTTTCCTCCTCTAAAAACTACGTGCGTATTATGGTCAGGTGCGTGTTATAGATCGAAAAATACGGTATTTCCAGATTACCTGTTTATTGAGCATCTATTCTGACTGTTTGAAGGAAATTCATAAGATGCCGCATTAAGCAATTGTTATCCCCACATTTTATAGTTCATGTCCTTACTGCAGAAAGCCTGCTGGTGGTGGTTGTGATTACTATGAAAACGGGGATCAAATCCACTTGAATTGGGCAACCTGATATGCCGATATGTTACTGAAACCTACTCACAAAACAGCAACAGTCTGGAAGTGGCCCAGGTGATGCAAAACATCTCTAAGTTCACACAAATCCTTTTAGATTTGTAAACAGCAGCCACAGCTACCCAAATCAGTGTTGAGAATGCGTCCGTGTGTGTGTGTGTGTGTGTGTGTGTGTGTACACATTCCCTCCTTCCATGGTCCTGCCAAAAGTCATTGCTGTTTCCCTTTGAAAATACAAATGACGGGTGTTGTTTATGTCTGCTTCCAGCATTAAGCAGAGGAGAACTTAATTCCTCTGAAGGCAAAGGGGATCCAAATACAATCTGGCTTTTATACGGTGAAAGCATGCACAGTCATAGCATTCCTTTGTCCTAGCAGCCATCACTGCAACCTGAAATCTATTTTGTACCCAGGACAATCTAACATAATTAAGGCTGCAATCCTTAATTAGCACTGTTGAATACAGTGGGACTTCTGAGTCAACCATGCATAGAAATTTGCTGCAAAACATATCCTGCCTTTTACCTTAAGACTGCCGGCTTTGGAGCTTTTCCATTATGCCCAGCTCCTTCCAACTCCCACCTCCCCATTTTGCATTTGTTTAACACTCGGCCTGAAGAATAGTTCCAAACAACTTAATAGCTTGTTTGCTACTGTGCTACATTTTATTTGCCTCTCTGTGCAGGAACTAAAGCTTCAGCCAGCCTTTCAAGGATTCTGTTACATACATGGGTGAAGATAAAGTGACTGTCTCAAAATTTCAGGGGCAACCTGTGGTCATCCTAAAATTCACCTTGCTCTCAGGATGTGGCTGCTTCAGGTACACAGATGCCTTCACCTCAAAAGAACAAAAACTTATAGGACAACATTTTGACAAACCCTTTCTACCATAAGTAACAATAATGGGAGGAGGAAATGCATGAAAAACAATCAGCATTTTTCCCAAGGAAGAAAGCAATACAGAAAATTCAAAGCATAAAAGATTTGCTACCTACTTGTCATACTCAGAGGTTTTCATCATTATGATATATTCAATCCCCTGCAGATGCTCAAACTCAGAAAAAATATTGCCTTTCAGCTCTGAATGTCTACATCAGTTAAAATGCTATTGTTTTAGCACCAAAAAGTCTAAATAATTCCCCCCTCCATTTTGCTTTTAATAGCCTGTGTTAATATAATGCATGTCTACAGAGGGTGAAATGTTTTTAATGCCTACTCAGGGAATCATTAAAAACGATGTGAAAGCATGTGTGTACAAAATTGTATTTATCTCAAAGTTGCATTATTAGTCTCTATTTTCATATGGTAGTTTAATAAATTTAGTACTCGACATAACATTGCGTAAAGTGACAGACAACTGCAAACATACTGCCCCAGCTATTATATCTTACATATAATAAAAACGTAAGAGTGTCGTCATGCATTCCCTATTGGGGGATTTGTGGTGCCGCATCACAATCCTGGATTTGCATGACATCAGTGAGCAGCCCCTATTGGAGGATCTGTAGCGCTGTGGCACAATCCTGCATTTGCACGAAGTCAGAGCAGGCTAGGAGAGCAAAACAGACAGCAGGTTACACAAGAGCAGTGGCCATGAAATGGGAGTGAGAAGGGAGGGACACAGAGAGAGAAGAAAGTGGTGGTTTAAAACAATGGGAGGCATCTCAATAGTTTGGGAAGGAAGGAACACTGAGAGGTTTTGTTTTTTAAAAACGGTTTTAACAAAGAGAAAGTGCAAAGATGGGTACAGCATAGAAATGTAACACAACAAAACCTTTCCCAACAACATTCTCACTGTACTCAAACTTGGTTTAAAACATCTACTCCCACCACAGCCTCACTCTACTCAAACTTCTGCCATTTTAAAAAATGACCTTTTTATCCTTTTCACTGTTTCAATATCCCTGCTTTACTCAAACTTCTGCTATTGTTTTAAATAGCCATCCCCCCCTTTCAGTGTCTCTTCCTTCTTCTTATACTCAAATGTCCCCCTCTTCCATTCCTCAGCTGCCTCGTGTGAGACGTGTAATAGACATGAAAGTCCAAAATTATTTTCCCCCCTCCAAGTTGTCAAACTGTCAAATGGAGATTAGACAATCATCCCATTGACCAGGTAAAATCTTTCAAATGCCTAGGGATATTTTACCAGTCAAATTTAAACTGGACAACACACAGACGTCGAATGCACCACATCAGCGATTCTCTATTTTTTCTTACTCAAAGGCAACCAGATAGTCCTGGCTGCAATAAAAAAAATTAATGCCAAGGTCCTTTCTCAGTTATTGTACAGTATTCTAATTTGGATACAAGCATTTAGTAGAGAATTTGAACAAATTCAAGCGCCCTTTCTTCATAAGATCCTTGGTGCCCCTAAATGCATAAGTTATTTGACCTTATGTGCTGAATCCGGTCAACATCTGACAGAAACCAAAGCATGGCTCTCCACAATCAAGGCCTGGCTGAAAGTCCATTTTAGAACAACATCTAACTCCTTATTAACCTCTATGCTTGAAGACCGTATTTTATCCAGATGGTACAGAGCAATTCAAGACAAAAACCGTAGTTTGGGCATTGCCCTCGAGAGCCTCAAAGTATGTGACAAAAACCACACATTCCAATTAAACAAGCAGCAGCTCTACGACCACGAAAGACAGCGCCTGTTACCTCATACTCCAAGATCTTGTTCCCCGGAGGTCTTAGGTATCACAGCATCCTACGGAACCTGTGCCAAATATCTAAAGGATCTACTACTCCCTTCCCATTAAAGAGTTTTTATGCTTGCAAGACTAAATGCTTCCCCCTCCGCAGTGACCAAAGGCAGATTCTCACACATTCCATTTCAAGCCCGTTTGTGTTCCTTCAATCAAGAAGTACCTGATTCAATGGACCACATTCTCTTAAATTGCCCTTTAAACAGCAGACCTCGCCAACTGATGCTGAGCTAAATCTTGGACATCTGGCCATAGCTGTCAACTTTTCCCTTTTCTCGCGAGGAATCCTATTCGGAATAAGGGAATTTCCCTTAAAAAAAGGTAAACATTGACAGCTATGTATCTGGCCCACAAGTCCAAGAAGAAACCAAGTAAGATTTCTCCTGGCAGAGCGGGACAAATATATTACTGCTTTAGTAGCTTCCTTTTTAGCCACAATTGTACCAGAAAGGGGTCCCAACAAACTATCCTTTCGGGAAATAGACAGAGTGTAGCAGAATATCCAAATGCACACAACCATAGGGTGACCTTATTGTTGTGCAGCGGTAAATTACCGTATTTTTCACTCTATAAGACACACTTTTCCCCTCCGAAAAAGTAAGGAGAAATGTGTGTGCATCTTATGGAGCGAATGCAAGTGGGAGGCTCTGCTCAGCGCTCCCTTTAAAGAGCCGTGTGGAGTGTGTGTGCGGCTCTTGGGGGCTTTTCCCCGAGGAAGGAGAAGGGCTGCCCCCAAGAGCCGCGCACACACTCCATGCGCTCTTTAAAGGGAGTGAGGCTGTCCATAAGCCAGGACAGCTAGCAGAATTGCTGCGCTGTGATCCCGCTGGCTGTCCTGGCTTCTGGCTTAGCCGCGCAGCCTCTCCAGGGCAGGGGATGAAGGCTATCTCTCGTTTGTATGCAAGGGAGGGTTGAAAAAAAGCAAAAAAGGGAGCAAAGTTGAGAATGTTATATTTATTCCATCAGGTGAAATGGAGTGGCAGCCATTTTGTTCCCCCCTCAAAGGTCTATTTTAGGTGTTTTTGAATAGGGGGAATTCAAAATGGCTGCCTCCTCTGCCACTCCCTGGGGCTGTCATCGTAATGGACAGCAGTAGAATATGTACAGAAAACAGCACTCTTTGACAGGGTGGGAAGATTGTATAGTATTCAGTGCTAGTCCTGCTCTAAGGAGACCCACTGATGTTAATAAGCATGGGTAGTGTAGATTCATTAATTTCAGTGGGACTTAGCTGAAGGATGCCCGTTGTTCTTTCAGGAGCTCATTTTATTTGAGAGGCACGGTGTTAAATATAACTACCCCTGCAAAGGAAATGCAGTGATTGAAACAGGCTTATTATAAATATAAAATCATTATGTGCAATTCCATCCAACCCTATTTTTAAACCAGAAGCAGTAGAACAAACATTTTTATATTTGGGTTTATTTCTTACCCAAACCTGAAGATGCTTTATTCTAGGGTTGCCATATGTCTGGAATTTCCTGGACATAACTGGAATATGGCAGTCGGAAGTAGTGTCCTGGCAGAAATCACTGGAATGTCCGGGGAAATCCGGACATACAGTAACTGTTACGGAAAAATCTAGGTGTGAGGCTGTTCAGTCACCCAGCTCGTCGGGCAGAGCCCACGGGTCCCTGTGGAATAAATTAAGGATTCCAGCCAACCAGAGCAAATAGCTGTAGACCAAAGTTTATTGCGCAATAGGTTCAAAGAGCAAATTTGAACCCTGATGATGGAGTGACAAGGACTTTTAAAACTTTCCTACCATATCCCAGAATACAGTTCGTACAGCATCATTGCTACATCATTGCTACATCACTGACATGTCACAAAAGAGGAGGGGTTAACTTTGGGAAACATGTCCAGACAAGTCCTTGATACAAGATTAGCATAAACAGACATGGCAGGGCAAGACTCAGCTATAAGATTAGCATAGACAAATATATCTTAAGTGCCCACCAACCAAAAGTACAATAGAACTTCCTTTGCATGTCTGGAGCCTGAGGCAAGTCAGGTGATGAGATTTGGCTTCCCTTGGCTAACAATGAGCCCAGCAATTGTCACCTCTGGGAACTTCCTGGAGTCCTTTTTCAAGGGGAAAATAGCTTTGGAATGGAGGAAATTGGCAAAGGAGTTGATTTTATTTTATTTTTAAAGCTAGGTAACTGCCCTGAGCTGTCAAGTTGAAAGGATACATTCAGGCACAATATTTGTATCATTTAACAGCTTTAAAGATGTGCCCCCGCCCCGGTTATTTCCGTAACAGTAACCCATGTCAGAAGTCCAGGAGAGGGGGAGCTCAACAACTTTGTGTCCAGATTTTCACCTTTAGAAATATGGCAACCCTACTTTATTCAAAAACAAACCTAAATATTTAAAAGGCATCCCACTGGGGTGTGGGATTGGCATTGCAGTCTTCCTGATGTCAAATCTTGGATGTGAGTTCTGGGGGTACCTGCTCCGTGCCTCGCAGGCCTTTTCCCACCTGGCCTGGGAGGGCGGGGCCTGGACTGACTCCAGCTCCAAAAGCTGAGGCTGCTGAAGAGGTCATCTTGGCCGTCTCTCAGTACAGACCCAGGTCATTGAGCCTGAGCTTCCATAGCCGCCAGCCACCATGATCCACCATAGACAGGATTTGCTGCAACAGCAGTAGATATGCTCTATGTGAGAAATGAGGATGTTCCTTTTTACCTAAACCACAAATGCAACAGTTAAACTAATGTCAGCAGTCCAGACCACTGGTGGAGGAAGGGGGTGCGGTTGTGACGTTAACATATGAGAGTGCTGGAGGTGAAATAGTTAAACAAGTCACCCAATCAGAACCCGGGGGGTGGAGTCAGAGGGACTATAAAACCAGCTCTGGGAGGGGCGAAGAGAGGAGTTTGTTGGAAGTTGGGTGGTTGGTTGGAGTGGGAGTGAATTGGGATAGAGTCTGTGGGTAGGTTGAGTTAGTGTAGTGAAATAAGCTGAGTCAGGAATAGTTAGGGGCTAGGAAGACAAGTGGGACGCAGGTGGCACTGTGGGTTAAACCACAGAGCCTAGGGCTTGCCGATCAGGTTGGCGGTTCAAATCCCCGCGACAGGGTGAGCTCCTGTTGCTCGGTCCCTGCTCCTGGCAACCTAGCAGTTCGAAAGCACGTCAAAGTGCAGGTAGATAAATAGGTACCGCTCCGGCGGGAAGGTAAACGGCGTTTCCATGTGCTGCTCTGGTTTGCCAGAAGTGGCTTAGTCATGCTGGCCACATGACCTAGAAGCTGTACGCCGCCTCCCTCGGCCAATAAAGTGAGATGAGCGCAGCAATCCCAGAGTTGGTCATGACTGGACCTAATAGTCAGGGGTCCCTTTACCTTTACTTTAGGAAGACAAGTAAATATCTGAGAGGTGGTTTATTGAGTGAGAGCAGGTAGCGGAAGTTATAGGTCTGGATAGGCACCCCATGTTTGTAATTGACCGATACCGTTTATGAAACCACACGCTTGTTAAACTGCAATAAATAAACAAAAGTTTATGTTCCAATTTAACCCTGACTGGACTTGTACCAGGTACTGGTATTGTACCAGGTAGGGCCTGGGTGGTGGCAGCGAGGAACAAAGCGGTGGCACAGGGATCAATAGACGGTGAAACGTACGGGGACCCTGTGTGATCGCCACAGCGGTCCACCCCAGGTGTCATCCCTGAGGGGGGGATGACATCGCCGCCCCCACCCCGGGACGCTCACCCCACCCCTGGGTACATAGTATGTGCACCGTTCCAGGTGCGGGAGCACCTAGCTCTGCCTCTGGTCCAGACAGCTGGAGATATTTAGAGCTTGTGGTCAGGATGTGGGGTTTTTTTGCTTGGCTTAGTAACTGCCTAGGAACATAGACCAAATAAGGGAGATAATAAATAAGGGTAAGGGGGGGCGACTGCAATAAGGGTAATGGGAGATGTAAACATAGGCGGGTAAGTTAGTAGGGAAATTAGGTGGTTGTGATAGGCTGCAAAGCTCATAGTGTCCAGCCAATGGGGAGGCAAGGGAAGGAACTGTGCTTTGAGTATAGGGAATATAAGCTCATGTTTTTCCAAAGCTGGGGTCTGCCTACTTTAGACACCTGCTCCTGCAATAACGTATTATGCTAAATAAACTTTGCTGCTTCACCAATTTTGTTCAGATTGTATTTTAAGGGCCTTAGGACCCACTTCTTGCACATATGCTTTTGATAATATTTTATTCTCTTGCTAGTTGTGCTGTTTTAAATGTGCATTTTATATTTGACTTCCATTAGTAATGTTTTCTTTTGAAATGTAAATATTTTCCCCCTTAACTTTGCTGTGGTAAATGTGCATCCTATAGCTGACCTCCTCTGTAATGTTTTATTTTGAAATCATTAAGATTTTAGTTTCCTGTTAATTAGTTACTTTGAATGCATACTTTATATTTGACTTTCTTCAGTAATGTTTTATCCTGGATAGTTTTATTTGATGTTTTAATGTGCTGTAAACCGCTTTGACCGGTAAAGAAATGAAATTTATTATTATGCGCCCTGCCCAGGCCTGCGGCCTGCCCAACATGAACTATGTATGCTCCTCCAGTTGTGGGTTTTGGCCCTGAAAGATCAAGAAGTCTGATCTGGGATCAAGAAAACCAGATATAAAAGACCAATTGAAGTAAATTTATTGAATATTTAAAGGAGAACTGTAAAAATTTAAAGACACTAGCTGAACTGGAATAATACCTTCAATGTAAAACAGTAGTGATACAAGAATAATGTACGCGATAAGATGTGATTAATATACCAATTGCAGGGAGGGAGGGAAGTCAAGACTCGGCAGAGTCAATGGGAACATATGGTAATAGTAAGGATTGTTAGAAAAAGAATATCTAAAGAAAATAATAAAAATTTACCTTAAAAAAAAGAGAAAGATCAAGAAGTCTGGGTGCGTGGAGGGCAGCTTGTGAGAACATCATTTGCGACATTTTCCAACATCCCTGTTTGCTGTGGGGTGTGTAAAGAAACCAGCTTTTCTTCCAGTTTCTTGGCTTTGTGAAGCTTGAGCCAAAATGAATGAATATGAATTGGTTAAAACAACAACAACAACAACAACTCACAGTTATGAGTTTGTGGGGCGCCTGGGTTCCCTTTATAATTCCTGGGTGCCAGGCACTTGATTTAGCATGTTAAAAGGGAAGCCAGGAACCACCATGTTAATATGCGGCTAAAGATGGGCCATTAGCAGAGATAAGCTATCAGCGGAGCAAAGATTCTGTGCCAACCAGCAAATGGGTGGAGCCCCACCCAGAACTCTTGAGTATTTAGCAGGAAAAGATGCCAGAGTTTTGAGGAGGGAGTTTCAGAATTGCAGTTGGGTGTGTGTGTGATGCAAGCTGGAGAAAATTAGTTTGTTAAACATGGCAAGAGAGGGTTCAGAGCGCAATGAGGGCTGACAGTTTGGATTCGATTGCTTGAGCAATGGAATACACAGAATCCGCTTGGAGTTTGATGCTTTGAACTCCTCCATCGTAGGCTCAGGTTGTATATATGTGTAAATAAAGACACCACCTTCTCTGCTGTGACTCATTTCCCAAGGAAACGTGAACCCTGGGTAAGTGCCTGGAACCCTGGTGTGATGGCCTGGGAATCGGATTCAGAGGCTGAACCTGAGGAATCCCAGCCTGCACAGGAGTCCCCGCCTCCAGAACCAGCTGAGCCGGGGCTGGGGCTTGAACCTGAAGGGCCCTCACCTGTGCCGGATCCTCAGGAGCAGACACCAGCTGAATCCGCTCTGACTCCTGAGGTGATGGAGGACCCATTGCCTGCAGGTGTGCCTCTCTCAGCCCTGTCAGGGGAAGCTGAGATTGCCTCTGGGTCCAGTAACCCTCCAGCCTCTCCGGAGCTGCAGAGGCTCAGGGCAGAGAGGTGGAGGGAACTAAGTTCTCGCAGGAGGAGTGCTCGCCTTCAGAGGAGATAAAGGCCAGCCAGCCCAATCCCAGGTTGCAGGAGCAACATCGTTGATAACCTGGTTCTGCCGGCACCCTGACCTGCTCTCCTGCCAGAGTTCCTGACCATGCCCAACTCCTCGCTTTGGACCTCGCTTCACCCCTGACGGACAGCTTCCATACCCTCGACCTAGGACCAGACTCAGACCACGCCGCACGGTAAACCCCCCCCCCCCCGCCCCCAGGACCAGCACACCTGGAATTTCACAAAACTCAGAGACTGGGGTGGCATGTAACAATACAAATTAGCATTTTTTTGCTTATTTGCACTTGTTAGATAATTCAAAAGAAAAGCAAGCCAGAGTGTTCTCCAGTCATGTGAACAACAAGGTTCTGACTCTTTCAAAACTACTGCATTTGACAATCTGTCCCTTATAGTTCCTTCCCCTACTCAAGCATGTATGTTCTGTTCTTTCTTGTTGAGTTCTGGCTACATAACTACATCAAGTCATACTGTTCAGAAGCGTACATGAGAATTAAGCAGGGGGTTGAACAATGCGAGCCGTAAGTGGCCTCAGTTGCCCAGCTACCTTCCCAGCAAGGGCTAAAAAAACATGCATTAACTGATCGCTGCAAGGAAACCACTTGGAAATCATTTTGTGACAGGGAAATGATTGTGTGAATCAGCCACTGCTAATCATCCTTTTTAACATATTCAGATGTTGTGAACCTCAAGGACCCCCTGCAGTGAGGGGAAAATCTCACACAGCTGAAGCAGTATTGTGCTGCGCTGTTTTCATTTTGATGTGCAAACTTTGATAGTCCTGATGCTTGACTCAGACAAAGCCATTTGCAAAATGAATATCAAAGGCCTCTCGCAAAACCCAGGGCCCCTCTCCTTGCCTTGGAGAAACTATCTTCCAGCCAGCGCTGTCCTGATAGCTCAACCTTTGTCTTCCATTAGTTAAAGCTCTCTCACCATGGCAGGTCAGAATTTCAGCACCATTTACAGTGGTACCCCAGGTTACATACGCTTCAGGTTACATACGCTTCAGGTTACAGACTCAGCTAACCCAGAAATAGTACCTTGGGTTAAGAACTTTGCTTCAGGATGAGAAGAGAAATCGTGTTCCGGCAGCGCGGCAGCAGCAGGAGGCCCCATTAGCTAAAGTGCTGCTTCAGGTTAAGAACAGACCTCCAGAACGAATTAAGTACTTAACCCAAGGTACCACTGTACTTTGACTTTGTGGCCAAGGCTTCCAGAGAAAAAAATCTCTTCCACTCCCCTGTCTCTCTCTCTCACACACACTTTTGTCTGTTGGAGAACCCTCCTCTGATACAGCGCAACCACAGCAAACTATCTTCTACCAAAGTAGATCACTGGCCATCTAGCTCAGTATTGTCTCCTTGCAGAAGGTCTCCAGATCCATGTGGCCTTGTGACTTCTCTATTTGTTCACCTTCCTGGCAATACTGAACACTGCTTAAGCCAGTCATCTTTTGTGTGCCAAGACCTGCAGTCCCCTTTGGAGTAAATGACCAATAGATGGAACATCTATTGTTATTTGGTCATACAAACGCCAATTAAGGGATTGGTGCCACTGGACAGAATCACTATGTGATCTGCAAGCGATCAAATAATGCTCTCCTTGGTTCCCCCTTCTAAAAATAATCCTTTTTGGAGCCAGTTCCCTGCCGAATTTCTGGCCAGCCTCAATAAGATTTGCTTTTACTGAGCTGCATTTCCAAGCTATGCCCTCTGCCGTCCTAGACGGATGATATAACAAGGTACCGTACGGAGACACTCTGTATATGTGGGCAACCACAGGTGGAAGACATCTTGCACTGTTTACTGTATTGCCCACTATACATTGGACCCAGGAGGCAACTTCTCACCTTACCATCCACACAGGAGAGGTGTCTCTCCCCGGCAGAGAAGGTCCTATGGCTTCTTAGTAAACACTTCAGTGACTCATAAAGTCGCCCTTTTTGCTTTGGTGGCCAAAAAGATCAGAAAGAAGTGTTAAGTTGTGGGTGAATATATCAGACGACACAGCGATTCTTCAAACAGCTCTTGTTTATTCACAGGCCAGAACAGAACTGAACTGAAGGGTTCAGCCAGCTTGCTTATATAAAGCTCCACTACAACGCAACAGTAACCACTTTCTGTAACTATCCAATCACTGAATGTCACTTTCAATCCCTTATTTGCATATGTGGACCTGAGTGAAAACTATCTACAGTATCCCCCTGCTGGCCCAGGGTGAGAACTTCAGTACATAACAAGAAGACTCTGGACAATATAGCAGTGAACTGTGAGGGAGACGCAGAGATCTAAATAGAGACTATTATTTGTGGCACGACACCCCTTTTGCTTGTATCTCTTTTTCAGTTTTGACATGGCCAATGGCTAGTACAATAAAGTTTTTTGGATTTGGTTTGGTCATAGTGGTATGGGAGCCAATGCAGGGCATCTACTTCCTTCACCACATCAACAATGCAGCAACCTTGCTACATTCTGCCTAAAGAAGTGGGCCTACTCCAAAGCAGCAGATGTGGCAGTTGAAAGGCTTTGTTCTTTCAGGAACTAGTTATATGCATTTATTTCATTTGTATTTAATTAATTAATTTCATTTTTTTTAAAAAAAATGCAACAATCTCACTAATAACAGTTTCACCCCCCACACACTGCTCCCAGTAAAAAAACAAAACAAAAACCTATCCTAAAAAAATGTCAGCACATGAGGGGGATGGGTGGTAGAAAGGGAGAGAACAAAAATTGTGAGAGAAATTGCAATGAGGGAGGAAGGAGCTTTTTCTGCTAGAGTCAAAAGAGAGTTTGCTTTTCCTGTAAAACAACTTTGCACATGAAGAGGATAATGATCTTTTCTTTGAAGGAAAAGTCAAATGCATTCGTTTTGGAAAGCGTAAAAATGCTTCTCACTCATATTTAATGTACACAGTGCTTTACAATTATTTAAAAATACGTATTGTATGGCTCTCTTATTTTTATGTACAGACTTGGTGCATGAACCTCCTGGAAGTTCTGAGCAGTTAAAAAGAGCAGTTGCAGCAGCAAGCAGGGCTGTTGGCTCCTCATAAGTTCTGGTCTGGCAGATTTATTATCTGACCACTTTCCTCCCCTTATTTGGTAGTCTGGGTATTTATTATCAGGGCTAAATTTGAGCCCGCTTATGACTCAAGTAGTAAATCTTGGATACAGATGTGAATGCAAAGGATGAGGCTTTGAGCACAGTTATACTTCATATTTGCATAACGCTTCCTGAGTGTCGAAAGAGATTTGCATAGGATATTTTAGGAATCTTTACAACATCCCTGCAAGGTAGGTCAGTCTGTTACTCTCATGTTGCAGACTGGAGGAAGCTGAGAGAAGATGGCTCATTTGAAATCACCCTCTTCAGTTCAGTTCACACTGAGAGCCAGTGTGGTGTAGTGGTTAAGAGCGGTAGACTCGTAATCTGGGGAACCGGGTTCGCTTCCCCGCTCCCCCACATGCAGCTGCTGGGGGACCTTGGGCCAGTCACACTTCTCTGAAGTCTCTCAGCCCCACTCACCTCACAGAGTGTTTGTTGTGGGAAAGGAGAATGTTAGCTGCTTTGAGACTCCTTCGGGTAGTGATAAAGCGGGTTATCAAATCCAAACTCTTCTTCTTCTTCTTGGCAGAGGAAATATTTTAACTTCCTGGCTCACAAGCTTCTCTTGGGTCCAGCACAATCCTTTTCACCTTTGCTTGGAAGTTTAAATGTGCCAGAGTTTTTTTGAACCAGAAGTTTGGGCCAATTTAGATGCTATATCACAGTTGTTTGCTAGTGAAACTTGAGTAGTCTCACATACTACATGGTTCCACTTTCTCAACCCTATTCCCCCCCCTCTAAAATTCCTTGAGGCTGTGTTGATTTCCCCCCCCCCCATTGAGTTTTATTGTATTTGTACCCATTACTTTAAATTGTACACCATCCCAGGACTTTTATATTGGAGGGAGGTTTATAAATTCACTAACCTTTGATGAAATTGAGCAGACTCTGACAGGCTATCAGATGCTAAAAACTTTTTGTTTTTGCTTTTACAGGCTTTCTCAGTAGGATGAGTTAACTCAGAAGCCGTATCTCATTTCTTTTATCTCTTTTTAACTGTGGTGTTTTGATTGTTTTATCATTGCATGTCACTATGGCATTTTGTCATGTCAAAGTCCCCCCCGCCCATTTTTCTCACTCTCTTTCCCCCCTCACTCTAGTTTTTTATAAATGAAATTCTCTTAATAAAATATCAACAACAACAACAACAACAACAACAACAACAACAACAACAACAATAATAATGTTTAACAATTTATAAATATTCCAAATAAACAAACAAACCATTCAATCCTATGCAGGCCTATTCTGAAGTAAGTCCCATTTAATTCAATGGAACCTACTCCCAACTGAGTGCATGGTTGGAGGGGGGCATTTTCTGCTTCAACTCAGGCAGCAAAACGCCCAAACAACATTTTATAATCATGTTTTTCCTATTAGCTCAGATCAGAGGAGGAGAATGTTCAGATAAATAGCTATGTTTACAAAACAAAATGCCCTTCAAGGAGCTATGTTTATGCTGCATAAATTTCCATTTTTACAAGTGATCTAGATTCAAGTTGCTGCAAATTACTGAATTGTGGCATTTTAAGGAAATAAACCTTGGAGACATTATTATTTTTCATTTTAAGCATTTCAATCTGTTCTCTATACAGTGGTACCTCTGGTTACGAACTTAATTCGTTCTGAGGTCCGTTCTTAACTTGAAACCATTCTTAACCTGAGGTACCACTTTAGCTAATGGGACCTCCCGTGGCCACGTGATTTCTGTTCTCAACCTGAGGTAAAGTTCTTAACCCGAGATACTACTTCTGGGTTAGCGGAATCTGTAACCCAAAGTGTTTGTAACCCGAGGTACCACTATATTGTTACATGCCACTCCAATCTCCATGAGCAGTGAGGGATTGCAGGAACTTTTACCAGGGTCTGTGTTCCCTGTGGGGTCAAGGAGACACAACAGACACTGCAGTGTCTTTATGATACATGGTTTTATTCCCACATATATACAACCTGCACCTAGAAGAAGGGATAGCAGAGCATTCACAACCTATGAGGGTCTGGATTCCCCCTTAAGGGCAGCAGTGGATTCACAGAACAGCAAAAAGCCGTCTCTTCGTTCCATTCTGTCACCCCCAGTTCATGGGGAGTTCTGTCTCTCCTTCTCACTGCTTCCCAACTACATGGACGTCCCCCCAGCCTATGCTATTCAAAGTTGAAAGCCTAAGCTAGAGGTTTTCAACCTTTTTGAGTCCATGGCTCCCTTGACCAGCTCCATTCTTTCTGCGGAACCCCCGTGGGGCTCAGGAGCCCAGTTATGTCACCCCTTGCTTGGAGAGCCTCTCACCCCTTTTCAAACACCCTCCCTTGGGGAGTGTTCCCTCAGCCTCTTCTCCCCGCACCTTGGAAGTCCTCTTGGCAGCCACTGCTGCTGCCCCCGATCTCTGAGCAGCCCCCCCACTGCACCAAAGAGAGGCGTCTCCTCACACTGCCCCACAAGGGGGCTGGGAAGCACCCCCTGGCCAGCCCCAGAGGCATCATTCGCCTAGTGAGTTTGTAGCCAGGGCTTCTGCAACAAACAGCTGCACAAGCCTTTGGGAGAGAGAGGGCATCAGAGGAGGGAGAGAAAGAAAGAGGGACAGAGGCCAGTGGCACCCTGTGACACCCTGAATACCATTCAAGGCACACCAGGGTGCCATGGCACACTGGTTGAAAATCACTGCCTTAAGCCTGTCCTTTGCCTCTGCCCATTGTTGTTGTTGTTTAGTCATTCAATCATGTCCAACTCTTCGTGACCCTATGGATCAGAGCACGCCAGGCCCTTCTGTCTTCCACTGCCTCCCACAGTTCGGTCAAACTCATGCTGGTAGCTTCGAGAACACTATCCAGCCATCTCGTCCTCTGTTGTCCCCTTCTCCTTGTGCCCTCCATCTTTCTCAACATCAGGGTTTTTTCCAGGGAGTCTTCTCTTCTCATGAGGTGGCCAAAGTATTGGAGCCTCAGCTTCAGGATCTGTCCTTCCAGTGAGCACTCAGGGCTGATTTTCTTCAGAATGGATAGGTTTGATCTTCTTGCAGTTCATGGGACTCTCAAGAGTCTCCTCCTTTTGGAGTTGTCTGCTTATTTTGGAGTTGTTTGCTGTAAAGAATATATATTATGTGAATAAAATAATAAAGGATTTGGAAGAGGGGGGGAAGGTTTCCTCCAGCACCATAATTCAAAAGCATCAATTCTTCGGTGATCAGACTTCTTTATAGTCTAGCTCTCCCTTCCATACATCACTACTGGGAAAACCATAGCTTTAACTATATGGACCTTTGTTGGCAAGGTGATGTCTTAAAAAAAGCAGAGACATCACCTCTGCCCATTAGCACCCAGCAAAGAAGGGGGCGCACTCCCACTTGCTTGTCAGTCTTGCCTTCTGACGGTTTCCTTGATTGACCATCGCTGGTCTTTGTCCCCTGCTAATGGCCCATCCATAAGGGAAGTGGGTGGCTCTGTGGTCTAAACCACTGAGCCTTTTGGGCTTGCCAATTGGAAGGTCAGCGGTTTGAATCCGCTTGACAGGGTGAGCTTCCATTGCTCTGTCCCAGCTCCTGCCAACCTAGAAGTTCGAAAGCATACCAATGCAAGTAGATAAATAGGTACTGCTGCAGCGGGAAAGTAAACAGCGTTTCAGACAGATTCTCTAGTACATCATGCAGTTTTACACTTTCCCAGATGTGGGAGTCTGGATCAGCAGGCTTGGTTGGTAGATGCTCAACTCCTCAAGGCCCCAAGTATACTCCAAAATAAGGAAATGGCTTATTCAGGTTTTATCCTTCTTGGCCTTGACAGACATCCAACATTACTTTCCTATGGGAAGAACACATTCTACCGCGCTTTGTGGAAAAAAAGGAATTTCCCAGGAAGGCTACAGCAGCTGAACAGATTCATGGAGTTTCCCAAAGGACAAAAACAAACAAACAAACAACCACTTGATAGACATTTATTAAATCCAGAATACATTGGTCATTTCCCCACCCCAACCAAAAAAGGATAATTCAAATTGCTGAGGAAACACAGAGGGCTAGAGAAAGGAACAAGACATGTCTTGTTTAGTCTTCATTACTTTTTTTGCAGGTTTGTGGTACATTGTTCTCCTGATACATAAAAGTACTTAAAAAGCCTGCTGTTGCTTCAATATATATAAGAGCTTATTGGACAGACATAATAAAACAAATTGAGACTGGGGCTCTACATTTAAAGCACATCTATATAGTTAAAGCACATGGCTTTCCCTCACAGAGCTACAGTTCCTAGAAATTGAAATAAACAAACATGACTAAGTCTATTAATTTTAATGGGTGGGTCTACTCGGAGTAAAACTTAGTTGAATATGACCTAGCACCTGTCCATAGAGTTTTTGCACTGTAGGTTCTGACAGGACAAGCATTCAGCATTAGAACTGCTATGCAATAAAGGCCCTGCTAGGGCCAAAGAAGTAACTGGAGAATTCTTTGAAATGGTAATGAAAGTTCTATCCTTAACTCTATCTACATATTCCTACAAAAGTATTGTTGGGTGCCACCCCAGTTTCTGAGTGGTGCCAGATTCCAGGCGCTTCACCCAGCGTTCATGTTTCCTTTTGGAAAGCAAGTTGCAGTAGAGGCTCTGAAGTCTTTATGATGTATGGTTTATTTACACATATAGGGTTGCGGGTGGCACTGTGGTCTAAGCCACTGAGCCTCTTGAATCCCCGCGACGGGGTGAGCTCCCATCGCTCTGTCCCAGCTCCTGCCAACCTAGCAGTTCGAAAGCCAGTGTGAGTAGATAAATCGGTACCACTGCGGCGGGAAGATAAACAGCGTTTCTGTGGACTCTGGTTTCCGTCAAGGTGTTCTATTGTGCCAGAAGTGGTTTAGGTCATGCTGGCCCCATTACCAGGGCTGGATTTAGGTTTGATGAGGCCCTAAGCTACTGAAGGTAATGCGGCCCTTTATATGTCCAGCTGTCCTGCTCCGGTGGCGCGGCGGCAGCAGGAGGCCCCATTAGCTAAAGTGGTGCTTCAGGTTAAGAACAGTTTCAGGTTAAGAACGGACCTCCGGAACGAATTAGATACTTAACCCAAGGTACCACTGTAGTGAAATACAATTAAGAAGAACATTGGGTGGGGCAAAAGAGCGGGACCCTAAGCTATAGCTTGTTTAGCAAAAACATCTGGCACTGCCCATGACCCGGAAAGCTGTCTTTGGACAGACACCGGTTCCCTTGGCCTGAAAGCGAGATGAGCATTGCACCCCATAGTCTCCTTTGACTGGACGTAACTGTCCAGGGGTCCTTTACCTTTTAAAATTTTTATTTACACATATATACACCCTGAGCCTACAATGGAGGGGTTCAGTGGCGTAGCGTGGGTTGTCAGCACCCGGGGCAAGGCAAGTAATTTGCGCCCCCTAACCCGTGGATTTGCGCCCCCTAACCCGTGGATTTGCGCCCCCTAACCCGTGGATTTGCCCTAACCCCAGATGTTGCGCCCGGTGCGGCCGGCCCCCCCCCTGCACCCCCCACACTACGCCACTGGAGGGGTTAGTAGCATCAGCACGCCAAGAGGGTCTTGCTTCCTCTGGAAATGCAGCCTACGATTCAGGCAGAGATCCAACATCTTGCTCTGCCTGCTGCTGCTTTGTGTCTCCCAACCATAGAGCTCCAATTCTAATCTCTCTGCTCTAACCTCTGGCTTGATCTTCTAGCTAACTCTGAGTTGAGGGAAGGCCCCAACCCTTTGCCACCTTACACCCTTTGATGCTTTATCCTCTTAACCGCTCATCCCCCAATCACCTCAAGAGGGAGTTAGCCTGACTCAAGCACACCAACTCCTAGGGGCAGAGGTGAAGACACACACATGACATAACATACATATGATGTGCACTGTTCCCCCCAATCTTGGGCGCAAGACAGTGCCTCTGGGCTTAATGAAATGATTAGAAGTGTCTAGCACACATCCTAGAGGGGACGCGGGTGGTGCTGTGGGTTAAACCACAGAGCCTAGGACTTGCCGAGCAGAAGGTCGGCGGTTCGAATCCCCGCGATGGGGTGAGCTCCTGTTGCTTGGTCCCAGCTCCTGCCAACCTAGCAGTTCGAAAGCACGTCCAAGTGCAAGTAGATAAATAGGTACCGCTACGGCGGGAAGGTAAATGGTGCTTCCCTGCACTGCTCTGGTTCGCCAGAAGTGGCTTAGTCATGCTGGCCACATGACCCGGAAGCTGTACGCCGGCTCCCTCGGCCAATAAAGCAAGATGAGTGCCGCAACCCCAGAGTCAGCCACGACTGGACCTAATGGTCCGAGATCCCCTTTACCTTTACCTTTAGCACACATCCTAAGACACACAGCTTAATTCACAGAGGCCTGATTATTCTCCAGTTTTAACACCCCGAGCCTTAATTAAATTCTAACACCTACCTGACGCAGGAATTTAGGGTGTTTGGCACCCACAAGCTCATTAACAGTATGAAACTAACAGAAGTGCCAAACGGCTTCTTTCCTCTTTTCTCCCCTGGGCAATTGGCCTACAAGTGATGTGCTATAAACCACAGCGGAAGCATATTTTGATCTTCCTAATAGTACTAACTAGAGGAAATGCAATTTGTCAGGAAAGCTGTGTTTTATTGGATTACATATTGGATTAAAGGAGTGAGGTCCCTTTCAACAATTCCCAGCACCTTTCCCAAAGCATACTGTGCTCTTTTTGCACTATAAACACTGTGTAGCAGCGGCTGCTTCAGAAATGCCCGATTTCTGCTAGCTGCTACTTCTAATGGTTTGTAGCTGCTTCTTGTGATCCCTGTGGCTGCCTTTGCATTTTGCCCCTGTGATGAAAGGGGAGCAGTAACTGAGCCCAGTACAAAGGCAGAGAGTCCTTCTAACAGCAAACCTTTGTTTCCTGTGAACTGGAAATGTAACGGAATAGAAAAATATATATAAGAACCCAGCGAGTGCCAGCTGTGGGTATATTGCTCTCAGCACTTCACAAGTGATCCAAGAGAATGCTAAGTCAAAGGCAATTCAGATAAATACATGCTCTGAAAAGACGGGAGCATCTTCATGGCATGCTGCATAATACGTTGCAAAATAGCTTTCCTTTAGAACTCTTCATGGAATTCAGCACTCCAACTAGTTGCACAAACACAGCCCCTAAATTATTCTCTGCTCCTGTTCAATTTGTACTGCCTTGTTTCACTCCTCAGCCTTTTCCATGGCCCTGAACCAGAATGTTGTTCAATGCAGGAGTCCTGGTCAACCTCTACAGGGATATTGTGCAATTCCAGAAGCCCAAAGCTGATAGGACCTAAAGCAACTGGCTATTAGATGGTGCAATTTACTTGGGGGTGATTACAGATACCCATTTTGGGGGGGGGTAGTTCTAAAGGTGGACCTAGGGGAACACAGACTCACCCACCACCTTTCGTAGATTGAAATGGCATGTAAGAATAACAATTCTCTCTCTCTCTCTCTCTCTCTCTCTCTCTCAATAATAATATTTTTATTAGTTTTCAATTATAATCTAATAACAGCCTCTTTATAACAATACCAATTTATAATACAATTATTAACACCAATAGTTCAAATACCGAATTATATAAAGAAGAAGAAGAAGGTGGTTATGTACTGAAGTTCCCACCCTGAGCCAGCAGGGGGATACTGTAGATAGTTTTCACTCAGGTCCACATATGCAAATAAGGGATTGAAGTGACGTTCAGTGATTGGATAGTTACAGAAAGTGGTTACAGTTACGTTGTAGTGGAGCTCTATATAAGCAGGCTGGCTGAACCCTTCAGTTCGGTTCTGTTCTGGCCTGTGAATAAACAAGAGCTGTTTGAAGAATCGCTGTGTCGTCTGATATGTTCACCCACAACTTAACAAAGAAGAAGAAGATTTTATTTATATCCCTCCCTCCCCAGCCAAAGCCGGGCTCAGAGCAGCTAACAACAATAAAAATAGCGCAGTTTACATTCTAAATACATTCTAAAATCAATTCAGAGTCAAATTAATGGCAACCATTGGGCTAGAGTTCTGTTGAGGATTACAGAAGGAGAGAGGGGGTCAGACTGTGCCTTGGCCAAAGGCCTGGTGGAACAGCTCTGTCTTGCAGGCCCTGCGGAAAGATGTCAAGTCCCGCAGGGCCCTGGTCTCTTGTGACAGAGCATTCCACCAGGTCGGGGCCATGGCCGAAAAAGCCCTGGCTCTGGTTGAGGCCAGTCTAACCTCCCTGTGGCCCGGGATCTCCAAGGTGTTTTTGTCTGAAGACCATAAGGTCCTCCGTAGGACATACCAGGAGAGGCAGTCCCGTAGGTACAAAGGTCCTAGACCGTATAGGGCTTTAAAGGTTAAAACCAGCACCTTAAACCTTGCAGAACCTTAAACTCCACCGGTGGCCCCCCCACGTGCTAGAATTGATGGCTTGATTATTTGCTCTATTTCTGCGTTCCAAAATCTTATTAATTTCTATTACATTCTGGTCATAATAATCCCTTATACAACAACTGCAATATTAATAACACCTATTCATGTTGCCACATTAAATGATTTATAAAACTACAAGTGAGGAACTCAAACTCTATCCTTGTTCTTCCTGTGTGTGGCAATTATTCTGTCCATGGTGTTTCTTCCTGTCCTTGTAAGATGTTATGTCTTTCTTTCCCCCAGTTGTTGCTGTTCTCCATCATGTCTTGGGTGGAGCTGATAGCCCATTGTTGTTTCAGAAATTTCTCCATCGCTCCGTCCTGTGCTTCATTGTTTTGCAACTTTAACAACAGCTGCAAAAACCACTCTGTCCCAATAAATAACCTGTTCTCACCATTTCTCTTCTCAGCCTGGGAAGAAGAGTGGTCTGTCGAACTGCAAATGTCTCAATAAAGGACCTTATCAGTTCCCTGGCAAGCCCATAGACTCCTTTCATCCTTCCATCCAACTGAAGATAAGTGAGGAATTATACTTCCAGTTAAACTAAAGAATTCTCAAAACAAACTCCTTCCATGACAGCCACAGAATTGTACCTCTTGATACAGTTTCTGATTCAGGCCCTACTTTAAGAAATATATGTACAATACTGTTGTTGTTGTTTTTTGAGAATGCAGAATCCTACTTGTGGCACATTCTATGTTAGCTTGAGAAGAAAAGCAAAATTGACATGAGTGGGTATAACTATATCAGATATGCAGAAGTGAGGGAGAAGGGAGGGCGAAGGTTTTGTTCTCCGGTCATCTGGTTTCGCAAACCACAGATTCAAATTTTAAAGCTGGAGCATTTTAACCTGCTCACATGTAACCCTCAGACATCAAAGGAGAAAAATACATTTTGCCATTGGTAGCTGGGCTGTCTTTTCAGCTTTGTGCTGAAATATGTGATTATTATTAACATTATTATTTTTTACAAAGTCTTTCTGTAGCCACTTCAGAGCCCCGGAGGCTGAAAATTCAATGGAACTCAACTTCTCGGAGCTGTGATACCGTCGCAGCCCTACCGTTTACCTTACAAAGGGGCTTTTCTTGTCGGAATTATATTTTTGAAGCCCAGAAGAAAAGGATAGTAAAGTGGATCAGTTCGTTTTGAATGGTGTGAAAAGAAATCAGGCGTTTTCAAATGCCAAGTTCTGAATGACATACACTGCTGGTACATTTGGTAATGCACCCTAATTTCTTTACAGCAATGTTATTTTGATTCCAGAGAATAAGCTACTGTTCTTTAGAGTCAGGTGCAGAGAACCTTGGGCCCTCCATGGGGTAGCTCAGTTGGTTTAGAGAGTGGTGCTAATAACACCAAGGTTGCAGGTTCGATCCCCATATAGGACAGGGACATATTCCTGTACAGAGGTACCTCGGGTTAAGAACTTAATTCGTTCTGGAGGTCCGTTCTTTTTATTATTATTATTAAAGATTTTCTTGTTTTACAGAAGTATGTGTAATGTCTCTTGTATTTTTTCCGTGTAACATTTTTACAAATCAGTTTCATTTGTTGAGACATGGGAGGGGGGAGAGATGGGGTCGGGTGGCGATGTTTCTATTTTGCTTAACGTATGTAGGGTTTGGTGTCAGCGTTGCTTGTGCAGGTTCTCTGCTTTGGGGTCTTTGGGGTTGGCCTAGGGTGTGGTTGTTTGTTTGTGATTGGCTGTGGTGGTCTTTGTTTTCATGTGTGAGTGAGGTGGGTGGGTGTTTTGGATCAGGTTAGCCATATTGATTTGTATGCTGTTGGTGGATTATTGTCATTGTCTTGTTGGGCTGTGTATGTGATAAAGGGGAGCCATACCGGGGTAAAGGCGTCTTCTTCTGTTTGTCCCCGTGTCAGTTTCAGTTTATTGGTTAATTTTTCTATTAGGGCTGTTTCCCATACTATTTGGTATCATTGGTCCGTGCTTACTCCTGTTGGAGGTCCGTTCTTAACCTGAAACTGTTCTTAACCTGAGGTACCACGTTAGCTAATGGGGCCTCCCGCTACCGCCGTGCCACCGCCGCACAATTTCTGTTCTCATCCTGAAGCAAAGTTCTTAACCTGAGGTGCTATTTCTGGGTTAGCGAAGTCTGCAACCTGAAACGTCTGTAACCTGAAGCGTCTGTAACCTGAGGTACCACTGTATTGCAAATGGCTGGACTATAGATGATCCTCATGGTCTCTTCCAACTTCACAATTCTATGATTCCAGAAGTTCCTGAACTACAACTCCCATCAGCTC
The DNA here is from genome assembly GCF_964270895.1 of Podarcis filfolensis. NCBI lineage: Eukaryota > Metazoa > Chordata > Lepidosauria > Squamata > Lacertidae > Podarcis > Podarcis filfolensis. The sequence goes on along the minus strand of NC_139621.1, from coordinate 11,695,735 downwards.
CAGCAAGCATAGCTAATGAGCAGGGATGAGAGTTGTAGTTCAAGAACATGTGGGGGGCCAGAGGTTATCCACACCTGCTTTAGAGGATTTGAGCATGAATCACCTGTGCCGTAGGTGAGCTCTCAGAAACCCTCTTACAGATGGGTGCAGTTTCTTCCTGCATGTTAGCAGGAGACAAAATCCATCACTGGCATTAGAAGAGGAAGAGAACAAGCCTATATGACTTGTGTACCTGCCAGCATTTGAAAATCCAACCTGTCCCAACTGGTAATATTCCCCGCCACCATAGGGACACGGGTGGCACTGTGGTCTAAACCACTGAGCCTCTTGGGCTTGCTGATCAGAAGGTTGGCGGTTTGATCCCCACGACAGGGTGAGCTCCCGTTGCTCGGTCCCAGCTCCTGCCAACCTAGCAGTTCGAAAGCACACCAGTGCAAGTAGATAAATAGGTACCACTCCGGCAGGAAGGTAAACGGTGTTTCCATGCACTCTGGTTTCCATTATGGTGTTCCATTGTGCCAGAAGTGGTTTAGTCATGCTGGCCACATGTCTGTGGGCTAACACCGACTCCCTCGGCCTGAAAACGACCTCATGGTCGCCTTTGACTGGGCTTAATCTGTCCAGGGGTCCTTTACCTTCACCTTTACCTATTCTCCGCTGACGCCCCCCCATCCCAACAACAATAAGGTATCACCTTACATAAACCATAATCGCTGTCTTATCTGGGACATAATCTGCTTTGTGAAGAAAAGGCTTCAGGAACTTATTTTGTCTGCTGGTTGGCCCAGAGGATTATGCAGAAAATGCTATTGTACCTTACACAACTTTTGGAGCTGCGTCTTATTGAATGCCTCGTTCGAAAATACTATGTTCCAAGATTCTCAACAATGCAAAACACTTAAATGCACACAAGTTTAATCCAGTAAGTTTTCTACTATGGGTGGCAAAATAGTTGAGGAGTGATTTAATCAGAAAAAATGAATTGCTAGGAAATGAAATGATTAAACACCCTTCCCTTGCAGCCTGCCTTGTTATTAATGTTTTTACGAAATTAAGAGACACTTTATGTGCCTCGCATGTCACTGCTAGTTTAGCCTGTTGCAAATTATTGTTTCTCCCCCTCCCATCGCCCAACCAAAGGCATGGAAAATCTATTGCTTTAGCTTCTATTTATTGACTTCCCAACACACAAAGGCTATGTAATTAAATAGAGCAGAATTTTAGTTTTTATTTTTGTTCTTTAACATAATGAAGCCTCCATTATGTGGATGCAGAATTAAATGTTAGCTTCAGATGTATGGAATTAGCATCCTCATGCAATCATTGTTTTCTCTCCAGGCTGCCCATACAAATGATTCAGCACTGTGCATTGCTCTCTTATTCTCCAATGCCTGTGGAAAGTTAATTTTGTCTAATTTTAAAAGTTTATATAAAATCTATTTATTTCCCTCAAGGTATATATCCAATGCATGTGATGAAAGTGAGCAGATACAGTCGTGTAATAATAGAATACCTCAACATGAATTTCTTCTGTGGAAATTCCATAAGCTTGCTATATAGCTTCAAAATTGTGACAAGCTTCGACATTTGGTGGCTGTCGGTCCAATCCGATCCTGCAGATCTGCTGGGAGAGGGCAGAAATTATCTTTGGCTGGAGTAAGTGAGCTCTGCCATGTGTGCGTGTGTGTGCATCCACAATGGAAAATACAGGTATGGCTTCATATAGTACTGTGGCTGCAGATCAACAAACAGTGCTAGGGACTCAGCTGTTGTTGTTGTTGTTGTTGTTGTTGTTGTTGTTGTTGTTTAGTCATTTAGTCGTGTCCGACTCTTCATGACCCCCTGGACCAGAGCACGCCAGGCACTCCTGTCTTCCACTGCCTCCCGCAGTTTGGTCAAACTCATGTTAGTAGCTTCGAGAACACTGTCCAACCATCTCGTCCTCTGTCGTCCCCTTCTCCTTGTGCCCTCCATCTTCCCCAACATAAGGGTCTTTTCCAGGGAGTCTTCTCTTCTCATGAGGTGGCCAAAGTATTGGAGCCTCAGCTTCACAATCTATCCTTCCAGTGAGCACTCAGGGCTGATTAGCTTCAGAATGGATAGGTTTGATCTTCTTGCAGTTCATGGGACTCTTAAGAGTCTCCTCCTTTTGGAGTTGTCTGCTTATTTTGGAGTTGTTTGCTGTAAAGAATGTATATTATGTGAATAAAATAATAAAGGATTTGAGGGGGGGGGGAGTCTCCTCCAGCACCATAATTCAAAAGCATCAATTCGTCCGCCATCTGTTTTCTTTATGGTCCAGCTCTCACTTCCATAAATCACTACTGGGAAAACCATAGCTTTAACTATACGGACCTTTGTCGGCAGGGTGATGTCTCTGCTTTTTAAGATGCTGTCTAGGTTTGTCATTGCTTTCCTCCCAAGAAGCAGGCGTCTTTTAATTTCGTGACTGCTGTCACCATCTGCAGTGATCATGGAGCCCAAGAAAGTAAAATCTCTCACTGCCTCCATTTCTTCCCCTTTTATTTGCCGGGAGGTGATGGGAGCTGCAAATAAAACGTTTTAAATGTGTTGTAAAGTACAATATACAAATGTGATGCTAGATGGCGAAAGTGAGCTATGCCAAATGCAATGTGTTTTTCAAAACTTTTTTTTTAAAAAAAGCATTTTCACAGCGTTTTTTTTTTTTTTTGTATGTGTGCAGATTCCACCAAAGTCTTGAAGCAGAGCATTTTAGGGGCAGATCTGTGATGACTTTGGATCTACTGGGTACCCAATGTTTGACCCATAAAGTGTGCCATGTTGAAGTTGGTGATGATTTCCCCTCTACATGCTTTCAATTGGTGTGAGGGGAACAACGGGGGAGGTCTACTGTTTGTTTCCAGGAAAACAGACTCGCCTACACTTTCTGCCCTGCCGGTGCAAGACAACAGGACCTTGTCTGCTACTTCAGTTCAATCCCCACTGCCCTCATTCCTTTGCTCCTTCCCAGTGTTGTTAACAATCATTATTTTCAATTTTAATACATTTTTACACACAGATATAATTAGTTTTAATTATCTGGTTTTTATTTTTTCCAATTTTAATATATCATTATCAACAAATAAAATTAAATACCTGCTTTATATTTGTTCAGCATTAGCAAATAACATTAGTTTAAAGTACCTTATATCACAAGTATTTATTTTAATATTCTGTTGGGAGCTGCCCAGAGTGGCTGGGAAAACCCAGCCAGATGTGCAGAGTATAAATAAATTATTATTATTATTATTATTATTATTATTATTATTATTATTATTACTATTAGTGCCTTAACCTCTCTGAATTATCCTGGGCCCCTGCACTCGCAATGCCTAGGTTCATTTCACCTAGCCCATTTAAATTTTTCATTGATTGTATTATCCTCATCCCAGGGGGAGATTTGTTCCAAACTGGACCCTCAATCAGTTTAAAAGCTGCTCTGCCACCTTTTTGGTCTTAAGCGCCAACAGTCTGGTTCCATCCTGTTTTGTACAGGTCTACCTTGTCCCAGAATGTTCCCCTCCTCCCAAAACCATCATCTCATTAGGACTGCAGAGCGTCGCCCATCTAGATGGGCCTGGACCATGGAGATAACTGGAGCCCAACACATTTGTGCTGGCCCTAAGGAATTATGCTCGGGCAAGGATGGGAGGGCTTCCATCTGTAGCCATTTAAATGTTTGCAAAAAGCTGTTGCCATGGAAACTTTCAAAAGCTTAGAGGGTCACAGGGAATAAATTCCAGGCAATCGAGGGAAAACGCGTATATAGCCTTTGCAGCCTTTTTTTCTGGTGAAAGGACATAATTAAGTCTAATGCAAGTTGGCCACTTCAAGGAAATGTGACAATTAGTGTGCTCTAATTTGCATTTGCACTAATTTGTTTTTATGATCCTTATAAAATTTGAGGACTATTGGAACTTGACCACACTGCTGCTGCTGAATTTATTTGATATTAAAGATTTGAGAAAGATTCAAATCAACGGAGCCTCATAAACTGGGGGAACAATGAACGACGCTCCTGCAGATGATCTCAGTGATCAAGATGGGATATAAGGGTTCAGGAGATCCCTACGGTACCTTGGACCTAAATGGTTCAGGGCTTCGCAAATTAATACAGGGACCTCGAATCTGGCTCTCTAGCAGATGAGCAGCCAGTGCAGCTGTTTCAACAATGGTGCCACATGTTCCAGGCCAGATGCCCTCCTCAGCAGTCTGGCCGCTGCATCCTGCACCAGCTGCTGTTTCTGGACTAATCTGAAGGGCAGACACATAGAACTCATTGCAGCAATCCAGCCTGCAAGTTACCAGCCCATGGACTGCAGTGGTCAGGGCTAGTACTGTCCAGGAACAGCCATGGCTGTTGAACCCAATGAAGCTGGCAAAAGGCACTTTGGTCGCAGAGGGCATTTGGGCTTGACAAAGAATTATCATGTGATGCGTAACTTGTCATGATATTGTTGTAAACAAAAATTGCCCTTTTCCCTTATGGGGTATCCAAGAGCCCGTATAGAGTCCTTACGTAGGGTCCCTATTGGTAGGAGAAGATAACAGAGGCCAACCAGAGAATATTGAGAAGCAAAGCAGCTAGTAAGCTTGATCTTTATTGATCTGTTGCAACAGGGTGCTCCCCTCACCCGCAGGAGGAGGAACCCAGAAAAATGGCGCACAAGGCCTTATAAAGACTTTTGAAATTGCTACCCTGTAGATCAAGACCACCCCCAGAAACATCATACCTACATCACAGAAGGGGTGTAACCTAAGACCACCCCTCAGATACATCATACCTACATCACAGAAAAGGCGGTCTAAAACAGAAATTTGAATGTTGTTTTTCTCCTGTCATTGTTTATCTCCTGTCTGGCAGGTTACTTGATTGGATTTCCTGGGGAGCCTGGCTAGTCTTTTGTAATGATAAATACTTAGTTCCTGGGCCAGGTCACAGGCTCACACCCTATTCATATCTTAAATGTGCCCTTAAGGCTGGATTTGTGAGGAAAGAGACAATGGGAGGTTTCCCACTTTGACCTTGCAGAGAAAACATTTGCTCAGTTTAGGAATCAAAATGGTTCCAGGTCGGTCTTCCTGTGCTGATCTATGTACGTGCTTGGTTGGTACGCTTATGAACATTACCATATATCTAAGACCTCAAAATTCCTATCACAATATACAGAAGCCCCACGTGAAGCACTCAGGAGTGAAGTTGTATTTTAAGCAGGACTTCATTCCAGTGGCAGTCTTGCATCATCGTAAATCAGCCTTCTTCCATCCAGGAATCAGCTATAGACCTTTTAAGCAACTCCCCGTGTCTTGTGATGCTGACTCATCACATGCTACTGAATCAGCATTTCCACTTAGCACAGAGGGTTAACTCCTTGAGACTCACAACACTTCAACATAACTGGGTACCATAATCACAATTCCCAAGTTTCTAGCTTCTGCCTGCAAAGACTCAGAGATTGACCCAGAAACGGGCTCTTAGGAAATTTGTAATCCTTTACATGCTACCTTTCTGCTAGCTGGGAAATCCAAGCTGTGCAGGAATTATCCACAAGTGAGTTCCTTTTAAAAAAACCAAAAATCACCCCCCCCCCCGATTTATAGCAGGAGACAAATTTCTCAAAGTTGTAAAAAGGGAATTACAGGCTGGGAGCAAAGGTTATACTGACCCTACATATTACAGAATACAATCAAGCTGCAAAAACACTAATTAAGAGTTGGTAAATAGTAAGATTTATTGTTTAACAGAAAATAATACCATGAGCCATCTGTTTTAGCCATCTATTTTGGAATGGAGGGGAAAAGGGGCAAAAGGTGATCTGGTAATTAAGGTGCCTTGTCGAGGCAAATGTAAGATATATGGCTACTTGTTTGCCATTTATGGATAGAAGGAAATATAGCTCTTTGTCTCCCATAAAAGGTAATAGGAAATGGGTGTATCTTTTATGATTGGTTGTAGCAAACAGCCAATAGGAATTTCAACCAGGCTGATTGGACAGAGGCAGCCAAAGGAGGAGCAAGGGGGCTGGGTTGAGGAAATATAAGTGCTGGCCATCAGGGCTGGAGGGCAGGCAGAGCTTTGGTAACCATATACCACTGTGCCTATCATTTATTTGTCTGACAAATAAATTATTATTTTAATTTCTCTATTGCTGCATTGAATATTTCATTCCAGCTAAGCGTTAACCACAAGCAGGGTGCTACATTTTAATATACAGGACAGGAAATCCACATGATAACCCCTCCTAATACTAATGAAATATTTTTGCAGAAGACTCATTGAAAAATGAACAGGATCTGTTCAAAAGCATATTTCCCTTCAATGATTAATCACTCGCATTTTGACCAGGGCAACGGTCAAGAATGGAGACCTGCTTTAAAGGCAGTAGTACTGGTGTGATTGCCAGAAATCTGTGCCACTGGTGACGTCTGTCTCTGGCACCCACAAATTATATTACAGCTTTTGTGCTTTTATACCAATCCTACATCTAAAACTGGTAGTTGGTGGATTGTTACCAAATACCACTGCGTTAGAGCCACCTAGAGTTGTACAAAGTAAAGCAAAATAAAAATATTCTCTCTAAGTAAAATATTAAACATTTTAAATATATTTTTGTTAAATCCAAAATACAGCATATGAAAAACAAGAATGCTGATGACTAACTCCCAAATCAGACTATTACATAAGTATGAGGGTTGTTGGCAATAGTGAAATTCCAAACACATTTGGGTTGTGGGTGGGGCAAATCATACTATGAACTGGATCGTGCAATAGTAGATACAGCTCCGAAGCCTGCTTGCTAAGCCGTCGCCATCTTGGACCCGATCAAGTAGATACAGAAAGCTCTCAAACTGGCTGGGGGTCAGCCATCTTACCCAGCACTCTCCGGGCAAACCTAAGTCTCAGCACACCGTAAGAGATCCCAGCTGAGCTGCCATGCACACATCAAATTTCAAATGGGTCTCCAGCAAAGGATGTTGAGTCTGCCCTGCTGCTTACGCAAGACATGTGCCCCCATCACACACTATAGAATCATAGAGTTTGAAGGGGTCCTGAGGATCATCTAGTCCAGCCCCCTGCAATGCAGGAATACGCAGCTGTCCCATACGGGGATCAAACCTGCAACCTTGGCATTAACAACACCATGCTCTAACCAACTGAGCTATCCAGGCTGACTTGATGCCTAGTTAGCTTTGCTCCTAGTCACCTGGAAGGGATTTGACACTGCTATTGCTTCTTGTTGTTCTTCTGAGTTCCTACTGCCTTAATTATTTTATCAGGTTTTGTCCCGGCGCCCTTCGAGGAGTGGGTGGAGGTATGGGTGGGAAATACCCTTTAAAACTTTCCAGACCAGTCTGGAAAGTTAGCCTTGGTGAAGACTTGACATTTTCATCCCCTCCAAAAAGTTTTTGATTTGAGTTTCCATTGAAATGAGGCTGTATTTTAATGTTTTAATATTGTATTTTAATCTTGTTTTTAAGTTGTATTTCAGTCAATTTGTTTTTATATCGGGTGTTAGCTGCCCTGAGCCCAGTCTTGGCTGGGGAGGGTGCGGTATAAATAAAATTATTTATTGTTGTTGTTGTTATTATTATTAAAAACAAATTTTCATAACTGTGAGGTTGCATAAATGAGAGAGGTTGTCCCGAGAGCACCCAGTGACCTTGATGGCTGCTCAAGGATTTTAACGCAAGCGTCTCGGTTCCATGTGTCTGTCACCTGACACAGTCACCTGACACTTTTGCCTAGCCCTTGGCCAACTGAGTAGGTCTAAGTAAGTGAGTGGCAGTGACTAGAAGCCTTGGGCATTCTGTATAAGTCTTGCTCTGTGTGTAAAGAGGATGCGGTCAAAACAATGTTGGGTGCTTTCAGCTCCACTCCACTTTCAGACTCAGTGCTTCTGGGGTCTTGTCTACAGTCCCCTTCAGGCAGCGGCGGAGCAAGCCGATTGGGCGCCTGGGGTGATGCGTGTGCCCTGCGCCCAGGGGCGGGGCCAGCCGGGGCAGGACGCTCCACAGGGCCTCTGAGGCAGTGTTCCCCAACCTTGGGCCTCCAGCTGTTTTGGGACTACAACTCCCATCATCCCTCGCTAGCAAGACCAGTGGTCAAGGATGATGGGAATTGTAGTCCAAAAACAGCTGGAGGCCCAAGGTTGGGGAACACTGCTCTGAGGGATCTGCCTCGGTCCAGTATACCTGAAGGAGCGTCTCCACCTCTATCGTTCTGCCCGGACACTGAGGTCCAGCTCTGAGGGCCTTCTGGCGGTTCCCTCGCTGCGAGAAGCCAAGTTACAGGGAACCAGGCAGAGGGCCTTCTCGGTAGTGGCACCCACCCTGTGGAACCCCCTCCCACCAGATGTCAAAGAGAAAAATAACTACCAAACTTTTAGAAGACATCTGAAGGCAGCCCTGTTTAGGGAAGCTTTAAATGTTTAATAGGTTATTGTATTTTAGTGTTTTGTTGGAAGCCGCCCAGAGTGGCTGGGGAAACCCAGCCAGATGGGCGGGGTATAAATAATAAATAATAAATGATGATGATGATGATGATGATGCCTGCCTCCTCCCCCTCAGCTGCCCTACAGCTGAGGGGGAGGTGGCAGGCAGACCATTTGGGGCAACGCAGAGCCTGCAGGTGCCCAAGCCACCACGTTACTCCCAGGAAAGACGCGTGGCTCGGGCGCGTTGCAGGCCCATGTGGTGAGTGCCACCTGGCATTTTGTCACCCGGGGCGGTGGTGGCACCTGGGGCTACCTGCCCCCACCGCACCCCCCTTCCTCCGCCCCTGCCTTCAGGCTGTACCTGCTGCTAGTTAATGCCAGGTCACTATTATGCTCTCCAACATTTCTCCGATGAAAAAGTAAGGGTAAAGGGACCCTGACCATTAGGTCCAGTCATGACCGACTCTGGGGTTGCGGCGCTCATCTCGCTTTATTGGCCGAGGGAGCCGGTGTACAGCTTCCAGGTCATGTGACTAGCATGACTAAGCCGCTTCTGGCGAACCAGAGCAGCGCACGGAAACACCGTTTACCTTCCCACCAGAGTGGTACCTATTTATCTACTTGCACGTTGACGTGCTTTCAAGCTGCTAGGTTGGCAGGAGCTGGTACAGAGCAAGTCCTAGGCTCTGTGATTTAACCCACAGCGCCACCCACATCCCTGCAATGAAAATAGGGATGTCCTATTTCACAATGTTGGGCGTCTTCCAGCATATATAAAAACATAATAAAACATCATTTATCAAAAACCTTCCCTAAACAGGGCTACACTCAGACACCTTCTAATGGTTACATAGTTAACTTATCTCCTTGGATTGGGGGGGGGGTGTCACATAACTCCATACCCTCCAACATTTCTCCAATGAAAATAGGGACGTCCTAAGGACAAGCGGGACATTCTGAGATTAAATCAGAAACCAGAATGGCTTCTGTAACTCCAAGACTGTACCTGAAAAATAGGGACACTTGGAAGGTCTGCAGTAAGCAGAGAGAGATTTCTGCTCTTCCTACACCAGCTCTGTATTAATTAACACAGCTAATGTTAAGAGAGGCATCTCTCTGTGGTATGTGTTTGGTTTTTATTTTACCCAACATCAAGGACAATTCAAATTTCCCTCATGACGAAACCTGAAGGTTAGTGAGCGGAGCTTAAAAGGCAGAAATTCTGTATGTACTATGGAACTTTGACCTGTGAGTGCCCTCTGCTGCACATATTGGGTGAGATTCATCTAAGGGTCTTCTCAATGGAAGGACTTCTGCTTGTGCAACAGGGATGCTCTCCTCCTCCTCCTGTGCACCCCTCCATGCCATGAAATTGGTTTGGGGTGTCGGGAGAACCCCCAGAACACTGACAGAAAAAAAAACATTAAATTACTTTCATGATAGGAATGGCATTGCCCCCAAAAGATGTTAGACTAATTTTGTATGCCACTACAGTGGCAAGCAGCAAAGGTCCGTATAGTTAAAGCTATGGTTTTCCCAGTAGTGATGTATGGAAGTGAGAGCTGGACCATAAAGAAGCCTGATCGCAGAAGAATTGATGCTTTTGAATTATGGTGCTGGAGGAGACTCTTGAGAGTCCCATGGACTGCAAGAAGATCAAACCTATCCATTCTGAAGGAAATCAGCCCTGAGTGCTCACTGGAAGGACAGATCGTGAAGCTGAGGCTCCAATACTTTGGTCACCTCATGAGAAGAGAAGACTCCCTGGAAAAGACCCTGATGTTGGGAAAGATTGGGGGCACAAGGAGAAGGGGACGACAGAGGACGAGATGGTTGGACAGTGTTCTCAAAGCTACCAACATGAGTCTGACCAAACTGCAGGAGGCAGTGGAAGACAGGAGTGCCTGGCGTGCTCTGGTTCATGGGGTCACGAAGAGTCGGACACGACTAAACGACTAAACAACAACAACAGCGGCAAGACTGCTGTTAGCTAAAAATTGGAAATCACAAGAAATTGCAACGGTGGAAGAATGGCAGATGAAGATATTGGACTTTGTGGAGCTAGCCGACCTGACTGGAAGAATCCACAACCAGAAGGAAGAGGAATATCAAGAAGACTGGAAGAACTTTAAAGACTATTTAACTAAATATTGTAATATAAATAATTATAAGATACTTGAAAGCACCAAACAGGCCTAGGATTAAAATAAGACTTAATTGTAAGTAAGTTGGATTTAGAATATTAAGAAAAGAGAAGAAGATAGTTAATTGCTAGGAAAAATGTTAGTAGAAGAATGATATTGGAGAGCTGTTATATGCAGATATAATGAAATTCAGAAGGGAGGGATTTGAGGAAGTCAATTAGCAATGTAAGATAAATTGGGCTTTACAAGAGATATGTGTTAAATTTTTTGTTTTACTTTTAGTCTCTGTGTTATCTTGTTTGTTTTTTCTTTTCTCTATGTAGTATTTGTTATAATTGTGAAAATCTAATATTTTTTTTGGAATAAATAAATAAATAAATAAATTAATAAAAATTACTTTCACGGTATAGTAAGAATATCCCTGCATGGATGTTCAAAAGCGGGCAGGCTGTGAAAGGAATGAAGGAATTAGGCACATCAAATATATAGGTGATTCACCACACAAATGATTGATTCTCTTGCCACGTTGTGAATAATGGTAAGGACAAGCCTGTAACATACCATGTGTACACTATTTTAAATTTTGGTCCAAAATTATGAACACAGACCCTCCAAGGGTCCCTATTTTCCAGGGACGTCGCTGATTTAGAGAAGCCATCCTGGTTTCTGATTTGATCCTGGAATGTCCCACTTTTCCTTAGGATGTCCCTATTTGCATTGGAGAACTGTTGGAGGGTATGGAGTTATCCGAGACCTCTGAAGTTTTAAAAAATGTTTAATGTTTTTATATATGTTGGAAGCTGCCCAGAGTGGATGGGGCAACCCAGTCAGATGTGGGGGGGGGTATAAATAGTAAAATTATCATTACGGAATGGAACGTCCCTAATTTCATCTGAGAAATGTTGGAGGGTAGATGAAAACATCATCCCTGTGTTCAGCCAATTCTTCCATCTGAAGCTGAGGCTATCTCTAGTTACAATTGATTTTATCAGCAATTTCTTGAGACTTGACTGTGCCCTAAAAAGCCAGCCTCATTCCTCCGTGTACATTTGACTCTGAAATTGCTAACATTTTCTACCATACCTCTGAATTTAGAGGCTTTATAGGTATGGTTTTGATTCAGAGAGGAATTTAATGAGAGAGTATGACTGTACATATACCAGAAATATCTACTGATTTCTTAACATTACTTGCTGCAATCTAAAATAGGCCTTTCTTATCATGCTCCTGTGATCACAGAAATAAAATGTGCGATGCATCCTTTATTCATCTATTACTGGGTCTCTTAATACTGCAAAATAAGTAAGCAATTGAGAAAAAATTGCTAAAGGTTTTAAAAATAGTTTTTTAAAAAAATACACAAAAGCTGCATCATTTGGATTTTATATGACATCTAGCTTATATGGCATCTAGCTCCAATCTCTTTCCTACTAATTCTTTTAAAACCCTCTTGCTTCCTGTATGCTTACACTGCATCTTGTATGTCAGGATTTACTTAACTAATGAACAAATCAGATGTAGTTCTTGCCTATTAAGCCAAGACCAGAGAGCAAGGAAAACTGGTAGAAATCGTTAGAACAGATAAACATGTTAAATGTTAATAGTTCAAGAGCTCTTTGTAACAAAGAGAATACTGCTGAGGTGAAAGTTAAAAAAAAAATCACAAGAAATGCCTGAGTGAGGTAAAACTCTGGCGCAAAAGTCTCAACGCAGTTTTGTTTATAAGTCTAAGTAAGATTTCAATCTCCAACTCAAGTGAGAACGTACCCATGTTTGAATAAGCATGATATTGTAAATATATTCTTCTCTGTTATATGTTTATGAAAGTAAAGATATTTGGAAGATAAAGAGTCATCTTTACAAAGCAGCTATCAATCATCTAGAAGAGTTATTTAGCTTCCTAGCTGTAAGCTACTCGGTTACTTCACACATAATCAAAATTTATGTTATATATACTTAACAGGCAGCTAGTACAACATGTAAACGTTGAGAACAGACCAGCAAATACTGGCTGAAATTGGCTATCTGCAAGGGCAGCAGACTTACAAGGTGTACAAAAATATACAAAAGGCTTCAGGGTAAAGGAACTGAACTAGAGACAGTTGAAGTGGGTAACAGCACATCACAATTAGCTGACGTAAATAGACATTACTATGAATTACTAGCAAAAATTTGCACAGGGCATCTGTTGTGTAGGGGGAAGCAAGCAAGATTGGGGAACAGAGCTTTATATAGAAAAAAAACCCAGAGAAGGGGGCTAGGTGCGCCCGACCTCAATCACTTTGGGGAGGCTTGTCAGCTGCTGCCAATAATTGAAAATGGCCACAAAGCTTTGCCTTTTTGCTTACTTTCCTCTCTGTAGCTGCAGAATATTCACATTCATGTCATCTGATCCTGGATAGCTCAGTTGGTTAGAGCTTGGTGCTGATCATGCTGAGGTTGCAGGTTTGAGCCCCATGGGACAGCTGCATATTCCTGCATTGCAGGGGGTTGGACTAGATGATCCTCAGGGTCCCTTCCAACTCTGCAAAATCTGCAGTAATTATCTGGAGAAGGTTGTACAGACCCACAACCTTCCCCTCTCTGCCTGCCTGAGAATTTTAAGCTTTGGGAAGAAAATGTGATCATGAGAGCCAATCACTTGTTTGAAGGCGGGTAAGATAACTGAGGGGGATGTGGGTAGCACTGTGGGTTAAACCACAGAGCCTAGGACTTGCCGATCAGAAGGTTGGTGGTTCAAATCCCAGTGACGGGGTGAGCTCCCATTGCTCAGTCCCTGCTCCTGCCAACCTAGCAGTTCGAAAGCACGTCAAAGTGCAAGTAGATAAATAGGTACCGCTCCGGCGGGAAGGTAAACGGTGTTTCCATGCGCTGCTCTGGTTTGCCAGAAGCAGCTTAGTCATGCTGGCCACATGACCCGGAAGCTGTCTGTGGACAAACGCCGGCTACCTCGGTCTACAGAGCAAGATGAGCGCCTCAACCCCAGAGTTGGTCACGACTGGACCTAATGGTCAGGGCTTCCCTTTACCCTTTAAGGTAACTGAGGGGGACACAGGTGGCACTGTGGTCTAAACAACTGAGCCTCTTGGCTTGCCGATCAGAAGATCAGGGGTTCAAATCCCCGCGACGGGTTGAGCTCCCGTTGCTCTGCCCCAGCTCCTGCCAACCTAGCAGTTCGAAAGCATGACAGTGCAAGTAGATAAATAGGTACCGCTCCAGCGGGAAGGTAAACAGCATTTCTGTGTGCTGCTCTGGTTTTGCCAGAAGCGGCTTAATCATACTGGCCACATGACCCGGAAAAACTCTCTGCGGACAAACATCGGCTCCCTTGGCCAGTAAAGCGAGATGAGAGCAGCAATCCCAGAGTCATTCACAACTGGACTTAACTGTCAGGGGTCGTTTACCTTTACCTTTAAAGTAGCTAAGCACACATAGATCATTGATCCTTTTTGAGAATAAATATTTACAGCAGGCAGACTGCAGAAAAGGGCTGGTCTCAGCAATTTGTGATATGTTCACCGATGTCCTTTACTGGTCTAAATCCAGAATAGGAAGTAGATCTTGTGGCATCAGTTCAAATCTGTTGGCATTGTCCCTATGTGATCACCATTTGGGGTTTGTTTTTTTTCATTATATAGCAAAACTTGCTGAGCAGGAGGTTTCCAAAGCCCCTTTACTATTTTGTTGTTTATATTTTGTTATTAAAGGGCTTTCCCCAAAATAGCAGGGTTAGGGTAAAATGTTATTGGCACTACTCCCTGTACAGACTGGTCCCAAATGATCTTACCTGCTCTTCCAGCTGCTGCCGTGCTGTTAGTGGCTGCAGGTTGGAAAACTTCATTGGGCTTTACTCTTACCGTTTCATATAATTGTATTTGGCAAATTGCCCTTTCCAGAAAACTGATACATAAGGCAAGCTTTCAAAAGGGCAAACTAAAGTCAGAGAACTTTGAGGCCACTTGGTTTCCCTGCATATCTTTCATTAACTCTTCCATGGGAGATTTTAGTCTATCGGGGTCTCAAAACTCATGCTGGAATGACTCGGCTGTAATTTCCTTAAAATCATATTTATTGTTGTTGTTGTTTAGTTGTTTAGTCATGTCTGACTCTTCGTGACCCCCTGGACCAGAGCACGCCAGGCACTCTTGTTTTCCACTGCCTCCCAAAGTTTGGTCAAACTCATGCTGGTGGCTTCGAGAACACTGTCCAACCATCTCGTCCTCTGTCGTCCCCTTCTCCTTGTGCCCTCCATCTTTCCCAACATCAGGGTCTTTTCCAGGGAGTCTTCTCTTATGAGGTGGCCAAAGTCTTGGAGCCTCAGCTTCAGGATCTGTCCTTCCAGTGAGCACTCAGGGCTGATTTCCTTCAGAATGGATAGGTTTGATCTTCTTGCAGTTCATGGGACTCTCAAGAGTCTCCTCCAGCACCGTAATTCAAAAACATCAATTTTTCGGCGATCCACCTTCTTCATGGTCCAGCTCTCACTTCTATACATCACTACTGGGAAAACCATAGCTTTAACTATATGGACCGTTGTTGGCAAGGTGATGCCTCTGCTTTTTAAGATACTGTCTAGGTTTGTTTATTATTTATTATTAAAAATAAGAATCCCATACATGGCAGCATTTAACAAGAGAAGAACTAACAGGGGAGAAAACGGGGGCAGCTTTTTCTTAGCATCTCTCTCATATCAAGTTTATGCATCCATCGTAGGAGGGACACCTTGCTTCAAAGCAAAGTCTTATGTCGTTTGAGGAAAGGTTCTTTTGTCTTTGGATTACGTAATGCATTTAGTTAATTTTTCCATCAAAGTGCTGTTTCAAATTTGCTTGTACAAGTATTCCTGTAATTTGCCATCAACTGACTTTGGTGACATTTTTATGCGAGAGCAATAAATCTTTGTCAGAGAAGCTTTGTAATGTGTTCTGTTTCCTTGCATTCCCAACCATATGGATATTAAAGAAGTTACAGTATATCATTCACTCAGAATATTGACAGCTGACACCTGAATCTGTAGGGGACAAATTATTCTCCTCAGTATGAAGGTACAGTATACACAAACTCAGAAGCACTTTGCTCCAGGCCTTGCACCCAGAGCAGTTTTAAAACTGAGGTGCAATTCAGATTGAACCCAGATTAATCATAGGAATCAATGACAGTTGTAACTGAGAGTGACGGTTTTTCCGCTAAGATCTATTTTCCTAAGCAGCTCACCAAACAATATATAATCAGCGTTCGTTGCTATTATGCAACTTTAAATTTATTCTTCACATTTTGAATAGCAATAATGCAATCACACCAGGATGAAATTACTTAATTTGTAGTGATTGTGGTAAAATGTTATGGTAGGCCTGCATTGGCAGAGTAGGAGACTCAAAAACGGTCATGTCAATTTCAGTCCTATTATGCTATTAGTGGCAAAATCAGATGCATCTGTAGGCATAATCTGGATTCATACAAACTTCCTTACACCTTTGTATTTAAGATTTGCATCAGTGTATCCCTCTAATTGGCAAGCAATTCCAACAAAGCCAGTTTTGCCCCTGATGTTGCACTGGCAAAGTTACATAACATCCTAAGTACTACAAAAGGGGGGGGGAGGGAGGATACCCAAGGGTTAAAATTGCTGTACCTTTATTTTTATGGAAATTTTGACATTGAACTTTCCTATACTGCTCTATCAATGACACTTTACATAATTCCACAACCAAAAAGATTGCTATCTGCCTCAAGCGATATCTGTTGCAGGGGAACATTGAATAAAGAATATTTTTATTGCAAAGTTATTTTGCAACTTGGAAGTTACGGATTTCTCCTCTTCTAAATACCTTGTTGCTGTTTGATATAAGGTTACCAGATTTTTTTTTCAATGAATCCGGGGACACTTTTCAACTTCAATGGATTTTGTCAGGGGACTGATTTGTAAATCCCGGGACTGTCCCTGGGAAATGGGGATGTCTGGTAACCTTAGTTTGATAGCTAAGATGTCCAATTTTTACAAATCCTAGAAGTAGAACTTACCGTATTTTTTGCTCTATAAGACTCACTTTTCCCCTCCTAAAAAGTAAGGGGAAATGTGTGTGCTTCTTATGGAGTGAATGCAGGCTGTGCAGCTATCCCAGAAGCCAGAACAGCAAGAGGGGTTGCTGCTTTCATTGCGCAGCGATGCCTCTTGCTGTTCTGGCTTCTGAGATTCAGAATATTCTTTTTCTTGTTTTCCTCCTCCAAAAACTAGGTGCGTCTTGTGGTCTGGTGCATCTTATAGAGCGAAAAATACGGTACTTCAGCCCCTCTTGCTAACCATTGCCTGTAGGAATAACGGAGACTACAGGTTGAACGCAGGCAAGCTGTGCAGAAGCGCCCTGGCAAGTATGCTCCAAGCAAGCTGCCGGCTAGCTTTGCTGAGGCTCGTTTTATTAGCAGAAGTCAACAATTGGAAACAGTAGTGAAACCACCCTGAACTTAACGTATTTCCATCTAACCACATTTCCATCATTAGCAAATATACACGTCAGCAGGTGTTTCCCTCAAAGTTTTCCCCGATATTTGATTACGTCTGCATCCCCAGTCATGCTCCAGCCAAGCGTTATGTCTAGCAAACAATTTGTGAAAGGACAAAAGGTCAGGGGGGAAACCCTGTTTTCTAGCCAAGAAGGTCAGAGAAAGCAAGCGTAACGCTCCTGGACATACTGTTGCATGTCTGGTGCGAGGTTTGCCTTCGCAAAACGGAGCGTCACCTCCACAGTTGCCATAATACGTCCGGAATTTCCCAGACATACCCGGAATGCTGCAGTCGGAAGCAGTGTCCGGACGGAAACCTGGTGAGCCTTGAAAGTAGGAGAGCAAAGAGCTCAAAGATAGAGGGCACGTAGCAGCACCCGTAGAGGAGACGATGAGAATGACGAATGAGGAAGTGGGAGAGACGGGGGGTGGAGATTCACGCGGGACAATGCCATCATCCAAGAGGCTGGATTCTATAGCCTCTCTCTGTAAATACTGAATAAAAAATACAGTAAGAAGAAATTTAAAGAATATTTAGCTAAATATTGTGATATAAGATAATTAGAAAATTCTTGGAAGTGACAAATAGGCTTAGGGGTAGAATAAGAATATGTGTTAGTAAATATTAAGGATTAAAATATTAATAAAGGAGAAGAGGTTAGTAAATAAAAGGAGTTAATATTATTAGAAATATGAATTTGGAGAACTGTTATACAGGTGATATAATGAAATTCAGTTAGAGGGGATTTGAGGAAGTCAGCTAATAATGTAATGAGAACTAGATATCGAAAGAAACCATTTTTCTTTGTGTTTAGTGTATTGCAATGTGTTTTTCTTTGTTGTGTGTTTTGTTATGTTATTGTTGTGATAAATGTGAAAATCAATAACATTTTTGAAAGAAAAAAGAAGAAACCACCCCTTGTCTTTTTACTTTTCTGGGCAACCAGCCAGGAGCTGCTGGCAGCATCCTGACAAACGGAGAACCAAACAGTAGGAGAAAGTTAAGGCTATGCAGTGCGTCACCAAATGGCCCTTAACACAGCTGTCAACTTACAGAGTTGAAAATAAGGGACCAGCAGCCTCGAAAATAAGGGACCAGCAGCCAAAATAAGGGATTTTCCCAGCACAGGTATGTTCAACTTCTGAGCCCCTCCAAGCCAAAGGCAGAAAGCCCAGCCAGCAGCCAAATGAAGCCTCAAGCGGTGGTTCCCACAGCGCAGCAACCTGGCAAAGGGGATGCAGCAAGGAAAACCACTGTCACCTCTCTGCTGGGAAGCGCTGAGCAAAGGCGAGTCCCCAGGCAACGTGGCCGATTTGATCGGCACAAGTCATGCAAGCTCCACCCCCCAGTCATTCTTAGACTCCTTATTGGGTGAGCAACACAGCCAAGCAACCCAGTTGGAGCCTCCCTCCTCCCTGGCCGGCAGGGAGGGAGGGAGAGGAGCTGCTTCCTTTGAAACCCGGGAAATTTAAGGGACATCATCAATAAGGGACAGCAGCGGGACACGGCACTGGGATAAGGGAGTTTCCCACCAAATAAGGGACGGTTGACAGCTATGGCCCTTAACCAAATCAACTATGTAGTCACTGCACCCCATCACCAATCATGCGCTGGAATGGAATGAAGTCATCCTTATGAGTCGTACTTAGCGCAAACCATTGCATGGCTGATAGCAGGGCAAGATAATGATGCTGATCGCCGAAACCCATTGTTCGGCAGAGTCGGAAATGAAATTTAGTTGGAGAGTAGCTGCAATCTAATGATGCACTCAAAATATATCAGGGGAGGGAGAAGCAAGAGGAACGCGTGTGCTTTCCATATTTCTTCTCAAATGCAAGTACAGGGCACACCAACTGGTATGGAAACGTAGAGGGCCTACAATTGGGGAAAAAACTGATTTGGAAAATGTGGATTTTGAATGGTGGTGCAGAAGAGTCCTGCGTTTAGAACTTTGTTATTCTCAGACTATAGCAATATTGCCACCTTGTGGGGATTTCAGGACAATGCTAGTACGAAGGAATGGATTGAAATTTACGACCTATAAGACTTTTGTCCTGTCTATCGTATATTAAACTGAGAAGTGAGAAAGTGAACAGGTTCCGGATTAAAATATTTGAGATAACTAAACAAACAATCATCCCAGAATTGACTTTGCCACTCCTCTCCATTTTCTGCGAAGGAACAGCAATTCCCAGATGTTACAGGAGGCCAGCTCCAGTTTCCATCTAAGTTTGTATTAAAAAAACAGGGTCATGTAAATTGGCCTTTGGCTCCAACAGCTGATTTTCCTTTTTTGCTGTTGTGTCCTCCCCCATGCCTGCTTGTGCCTCCATTTCTCAGTAATCTGTAACTTCTGGTGTTCCTAATAGCGAATACTTGGTCAACCCTTTTTCATCCTTGAGTGTTAAGGTTATTGAAAATGGAATAAATATTTTTTAAAAAACAAAAACCTATTTAGAATGAAAAGAAGATGGAGGGAGAGACTCCCAAAGGCTTTTAACAGTATGAGCCGCCCCCTGCTTCCTTTGATTTTGCAGCGAGAAAAAGCTTTTTAAAAAGCTGGGTGAGAAGTCTCTTGCCTTCGCTTTGAAGTCCAATCCCTCTGTGATTTTTGTGTGTTTCTAATACATTTCAATGCAGGGAAACTATAAACAAATAAAACAAAAAGAAAAGTATCTCTGAAATAGTAAATAAAATGAAGGTTTAGAAAGAACAGAAAAACAGAAATCCAGCATTCCTTGACCAACTTCCCTTCCTCTCCTTACATGGTTCCTTTAATCTCCTATTTTTCTTGGTTCGCCCCTTCAATAATAATAATAATAACAATAATAATAATAATAATAATACCCCGTCCATCGGGCTGGCTTTCGCCTGCCACTCTGGGTGGCTTCCAACAAAATATAAAAATACAATACTCCTTCAGATATTAAAAGCTTCCCTAAACATCTATCACAACCCTTCATGTTAACTCTAGTTATTTCTTACACTCCTGAGAACATTACCATCCTAACAGGTTAATTATCTGCTTACAATACTTTTTCATATACACAATAAAAATATCCAATTCTCCTTATATCTTTTCTCATTTTGATTTCTTGTTCCCCATGATTTTAAAGTGGAAGGAGACTACCAAATTCAAAAAATTCCTTGGCGAGCTGATTTCTGTTTATCAGTTGATTAGCAGAGATTAAATCATGCTGCCCAGGCTGTGTGGTGCTGTTCTCTGCTGGGAACAGGGCTGTACAGCCAGTGCAGGATTAAACCTTGTCCTCCCGCCCATCAGCTGACACCACCAGTCATGTCAGCTGATCGGTATGTCATAAGAATTCTAAGGTGTCATAAATAAAACGCATGTTCGCAAGTGCACAAGTTAACACAGCTACATAAGTACATAAACCACATGTCTAAAATAGCACAGAGAGCAATTCAGCAGCTATGTTTAGCCCCTAGTCAACCTCAGAGACCCCCTCAGGTCACATAGCAGGAAATTCCTGATACCTGAACGGCTTTGACAAGTATCTGTTAAATGGCCAAGCTGACCTGTCAAAAGGGCAGATATCCATGTATGCATGAAACAATGGATTCAGGAATCCACAGTGGATTCTGAATCCACAATGGATTCAGGAGTCAAGCTATCCACCATTTCAAAAGGCAGTCTCAGACAGGCCAAGAGAGTTCACCACCTCTGAGGGAGTCCATTCCACTGTTGAACATCTCATATTGTCAGAAAGTCCTTCCTGATGTTTAGTCAGAATCTCCTTTTGTTTAACGTGGATCCACTAGTTCGGGTCTTAACCTCTAGAGCAGCAGTAAACAAGCTGGCTTCGTGTGACAGCCCTTTAAATATTTGAAGATGGCCATCATTTCTCCTCTGTCTCCTCTTTTCCAGGCTAAACATACCCAGCTACTTCAACCATTCTTCATAAGGCTTGGTTTCCAGACCCTTGATCATCTTGGTTGCCATCCTCTTCACACGTCCCAGCTTGTCAACATCCTTCTCAAACTGTGGCACCCAGAACTGGACAGTACTCCAGGTGTGTTCTGACCAAGGTGGAATAAAGCAGTACTATTAGTTCCCTTGATCTGGACCAGGGGTCAGCAAACATTTTCAGCAGGGGGTTGGTCCACTGTCCCTCAGACCTTGTCAGGGGCTGGACTATATTTTGAAAAAGAAAAAAAAGAATGAATTCCTATGCCTCACAAATAACCCAGAGATGCATTTTAAATAAAAGGACACATTCTACTCATGTAAAAACACGCTGATTCCCGGACCGTCCGTGGGCTGAATTTAGAAGGCAATTGGGCCGGATGCGGCCCCCAGGCCTTAGTTTGCCTACCCATGATCTGAACACTATACAGTGGTACCTCAGGTTAAGAACTTAATTTGTTCCAGAGGTCCGTTCTTAACCTGAAACTGTTCTTAACCTGAAGCACCAATTTAGCTAATGGGGCCTCCCGCAGCCGCCGCTGCGCGATTTCTGTTCTCATCCTAAAGCAAAGTTCTTAACCTGAGGTACTATTTCTGGGTTAGCAGAGTCTGTAACCTGAAGCGTCTGTAACCCGAGGTACCACTGTACTTCTGCTGATGCAATCTAGACTAGCGTTAGCTTTTTTCCTGCTGCATCATTCTGTTAACTCATGTTAAGCTTGAGGTCTACAAAGGCCCCTAGATTTTTTTCACATGCACTACTGGCAAGCCAGATGTCCTCCATCTTATATTTGTGCAGCTGGTTATTCCTGCCTAAGTTTACAGCCCTACATTGAACCCTATTGAAATTCATTTTGTAGTTTAGGCCCAGTTCTCCAATATATTAAGGTCATATTGAATCTCAATTCTGCCTTCTGTGTGTTATCTGCAAATTTGATGAGCATCCCCTCAATTTCTTCATCCAAGTCATTTATAAAGATGTTGAACAACAACGGGCCCAGGACAGAACCCTGTGGCATCCCTCAAGTCACTTTTCCCCAGGATGATGAGGAACAATTACGAGCACTCTTTGGAGCAGATATTCGTGAAGCCATCCCAGATCAGAATGCGGACTTAACCGGATCCTATACTATCTAGGATATGCACGACATATCGCATGGATTGCCAGAACTGACACTGCTGACATGGGTTGCCATACGTATGATTTTCCCAGACATTTTAGCGATTTCCATCCGGACACTGCTTCTGATTGCAGTATTCCAGATGTGTCCTGTAAATTCCAGACGTATGGCAACCGTACTTCTAATCAATGTATATTTATGTATACACTGATTAAAAGTACGGTTGCCATACATCCGGAATTTACAGGACACATCTGGAATACTGCAGTCGGAAGCAGTGTGTATGCATATGTATTTCAATTGAAGTGCAATGTCTGAGGACCGGGACATTCTCAGGGAAACCAAAATGCTTGTTTACAAAGCTATTGTACTATCAACCTTACTGTATGCTTGTGAAACATGGACCACTTATAAACGCCATCTCCAACTCCTCGAAAGATGCCATCAACAGTGTCTCCAAAAAATTGTACACATCACTTGGGAAGACAGGCAACCTAATACCAGTGTACTGGAAGAAGTAAAGATCACCAATGTTGAAGCAATGATTCTTCAACATCAGCTTCGTTGCGACTGGTCATGTTGTGGGAAAGCCTGATTATCATCTTTCAAAGCAACTACTCTATCCTGAACTTAAAAATGGAAAGCGTAATGCTGGTAGTCAACAAAAGAGGTTTAAAGACTCTCTCAAGGCAAACCTTAAAAAATGTAGTATAAACACCAACAATTGGGAAACAGTTGCCTGCGAGTGCTCCAATTGGAGAACAGTCTTTACCAAAGGTGTCATGGGCTTTGAAGACACTCAAACTCAGGATAAAAGGGAGAAACGTGCTAAGAGGAAGGCACGCTTAGCAAATCCACACCGTGATCAACTCCCGCCTGGAAACCTGTGTCCCCACTGTGGAAGGACGTGTGGGTCCAGAATTGTCCTCCAGAGTCACTTACGGACTCATTGTTAAAAACGTGTTTATGGAAGACAATCTTACTTGGCTATGAGTCATTGTCAAAGAAGAAGAAAATATATTTATTTCAAGTGTTTTTATTATCTCTGGTGTCCTGAGAATATACTATCGGTGAGAACGATGTGTTTTTGCATTAAAAACTGGCACTTTAGTAAAAATTGCCAAAGATTTCTAATGCTATCAGTTTACCTGTTGGTTTCCCAGTTCTTCTGAAAATGCCACTGTGGTGTAGAGGGTGGTCTTCATCCATGGAGACCTAAGTTCGAATCCTTACTTGGCCATGAAGCTCACTCTTTTGTGATCCTGAACATGCTGCATTCTCCCTTAGCCTAACCTACCTTCCAGGATTGCTGCAAGGATAAAATGAAGCAATACCACTGGCACGCCTTTGAAAGGATCAGATACAAATAAAAATGCAGTACTCCAGTATTTAAGAATGTATGACGAACCTTTTCCATCAGACCAGTGGCTCAACTAGTCAAGCATCCTGGTATCCAGTGGCCAAGCATATGCCTTTAGAACACCTGCAAGTGAGATCTGAGTGCAGAAGCACTCTCCTCTCCTGCTGCTTCCAGCAACTGATATCCAGAAGCACACTGCCTCAAAAACAAGGGTAGAATATCTGTTGCCCATATTCTCAGTGCTCCCAAATACAGTCATACCTCATGTTACGTTCGCTTCATGTGACGTTTTTTCTGGTTACGTCCCGCAGCGACCCAGAAGTACCGGAAATGGTTAATTCCGGGTTTCGCCACCCGCGCATGTGCAGATGCGCAAAAATACATCACACACATGCGCAGAAGCGGCGAATCGCCACTCGCGCAGACGGTTGCACTCTTTTCATGTTGCGAACGGGCCTCCGGAACAGATCCCGTTCGCAACCAGAGGTACCACTGTACAGCAGCCATAGATGAACACAAACATGAGCTGAAACTGGAATGATTCAAAGTTCTTTGGCAAGCTGTTAACACTTAAATAAGAGCTCCCGGCCTAAGTCAAATGCATAACAAAATTACCATTCCACTCTGGTTCTCAGATCTTTAAATGTGTGTTTATTGATTTGAGCCGATGTGACATGGATTTCATCTTACAGGAATCTGAAGCTGGTTGGAGTTAATGACAAAAGTATAATCAACACTGCGTTTTACATACTGGAGAAAAGCGAAAATGAAAAGTAAACGCCACAATCCGTTTTAAATAAAAAACCTTCAAACATAATCCTTCATATGTAAGAAATGGGTATGTTGAGAGCCCATGAACGTCGGTTAAAGACCAGCAGCAGCATTGGGGGAAGGGGGTAGATCATAGTCTCTTTCAACATCCATTATATTTCCCCAAGCAGAGATGAGGGAGGGAATACACTGGTGCACACAATCGCACACGCAGGCATGCCCTGACTCACACCAGACTTGCCTAACCTGTAAGAATTCGGAATGTGGCTCTTGAAGACATCCTGAAAGACAGGAAGGCTGAGGAAACGGAAGTGGAGTCAACTGAAATTTGTACTGGAAAGAACTTGGCATACTAAGCCGAACCAGTCTTGCCACAAGGAGTGCATCCAGACAAGACACACCGAAACTAACAGGTATCCCTCCAGCTATTTGTGTCACTTCCGCTCCCCAGCTGTGCAATTTCAATTTCAATTCTTCACCAACCCTTCAAATCCTTGGCCCCTGCCTAAGAGAGTTCTGGCCCACTAGGCCCATCTGGTGATACTCTTGTAGGAATGACGCTATAAAGGTATGAGCAGGGGGAGGAGTTAAACAGAGAAGCAGAGGCAGGCATGTCACCAGTTTCCATAAACTCAGACACTTCTCAAGAATAGGTGTCACCTAAAGAGTTCAGGATTCCAGAGGCAATCATTTTTCTTCTCCAGTCTGAGATTATGTAGCTGCCACCCTTCGTTCATCCTTCGCCTCTCTTCTAAATATGCTCACAACTACAAAATCTAACCATCAGGAGCAATGAAAAAGATAAGCCACAACACAAAACGTCCTACATTTCACCATGATTTCTCAACAGGGAGCAACCAGTGTAAAGAGAGAGAGAGAGACCAATACTACTGTCACAAAGAAACTGCTGTGGCCCCTGCAGCATAAATACCTACTTTGGGCGAACTCTTTTTCAATATTGATGGCTATTGTCAGGGACGTGGGAGAGTGGAGCTGCTCTCCTTAGCAAAAAAAAACACAACTGTTTTCACAAAAGGACTGCAGAATATATGCTTAGAGACAAGGCTGTGGGTGCAGGTTAATCCCAATATTTTTTTCCCTTTCCATATTGAATTGATAGCAGCAAAAGAAACACAAGACAGGTATAAGGATGGTGACCTAGCAGAGAACAGCCTTTCACTGGCAAGCAAGGACACGTAACATCACAAAACACGCGTGCAGAATGCAATATAGGATAGACGCCCAAGGTCCAATTCATTGGTAACACCGTGAAAGAAAGGGACGTGCTGTCATTGTTTTAAGTTAGCCAAACTGCTTAGGAAGCTGGTTTTCTCCATAATGCATGGCATCTGTATGGTTCTGCTTATAGGAGGCTGACATGCTGCTAGAGTGATGGATGAACTCAAATCAGAGATGTTACGCATGAGGAAGACGGGAGAGGGGTGAACACGTGCCACTGGGATCAGGGCCAAGGAAAGGAAGGCAAAGGGTGGGCAGAAAAGGCTCACAAATTAACAGAAATTAATATCTCCTTCATGCACAGGAGACAGGGCTGCCGTCTTTAAAAAATAGGCAAATTAAAGATTAGTTGCTACGGGGAGAGCCACAGTTCCCTTTGGCAGTTCCGACAAGATCACTAGGTAGCATCCTCTCCTCTCACTGGGCATTGATGGAAGAGCCAGGTAGTGTAATGGAAGGTGGGAACTTGGCAAACAGATCTCTCCATCCCAAAGCCCTGACTGCCGCAAAACACCAACGATTCTTTCCCCCAACGGATTAAATAAAACAACAGTAATAATTAATTTAAAATAAAGGTGCAAGGAATGATGGCATGAGATTATGTGGCTTGTTGTCCAGTTCTTCCTCCCTCTTCTTGCTTCTGTCTGACGCAGAAACGCCCTCCCAGAACAGTCATTTCAGGCCATCGCAACTGTGAGGACAGCGGCCGAGGGGTTCATTTGCCGTACACGCTTTCGTCACTGTAAGCCACATACAGAAAATAATCCTCCTCGTGATTATCCTGGGGAAATAAAAATGTGGGGTGGGAGGAAAGAGAGGAGCAGAAGTCAACATCATTGTAATCTTAATAATAATAATAATAATAATAATAATAATAATAATAATAATAATAATGTGGAACCTTGGGTTGCGGATGTAATCCATGACGGAGGCACATCTGCAACCTGCAGTGTTCGCATCCTTAAGTGCCACGTCTGCGCCGGTGTGATTTGGTGCTTCTGCGCATGCGCAAGCAGCGAAACCCAGAAGTAACCCATTCCGGTACTTCCAGGTTTCCCGCGGTACGCAATCCGAAAACACGTAACCTGAAGCGTCCGTAACACTGTATGACTATACAGTGGTACCTCGGGTTACATACACTTCAGGTTACATACGCTTCAGGTTACGGACTCCATTAACCCAGAAATAGGACCTCGGGTTAAGAACTTTGCTTCAGGGTGAGAACAGAAATTGTGCTCCGGCAGCATGGCAGCAGCAGGAGGCCCCATTAGCTAAAGTGGTGCATCAGGTTAAGAACAGTTTCAGTTTAAGAACGGACCTCCAGAACAATTAAGTACTTAACCCAAGGTACCACTGTAATGATAATTTATTTATACCCCGCCCAACGGAATATTAAAAACAAAACAAAAATCGAACATTAAAAACTTCCCTAAACAGGGATGCCTTCAGATGTCTTCTAAAGAAAAGTCAGATAGTTGATTATTTCCTTGACATCTGATGGTGTCAGATCATGTCTGATCAGCCCTCTGCCTGATTCCCTGTAACCTCATTTCTCGTAGCGAGGGAACCACCAGAATGCCCTCAGAGCTGGACGTCAGTGTCTGGGCTGAATGTTGGGGGTGGAGACACTCCTTCAGGTATACTGGGCCAAGGCTGTTTAGGGCTTTAAAGGTCAGCACCAACACTTTGAATTAGGCTCAAGCATGCTGGTCAAATGAGGCTGGTTATCCCACATTCTGAACCAAAGTAACATGCTTTTCCATTAAGCTAGGTGCAAACTATTTGTAAAACAGCAATGCTTAAATGTCTGAAATATCTTTGCAAGGGTGGATGATAGGGAGAAAACCCTAACCGGTCCATGCCCCTGTGAGCTCTCATTGGCCACATCCCTATGACTTCTTGGTAGCCCTATTGGGTCTAGTGGGCACCAGCTGCCACCAGTTCTCCCCCTGCTGTCAACACTTTGAATTGTGCTTGGAAACGTGCTGGGAGCCAATGTTATTCCTTGATGTGGAGGAGGAGATAGGCTGTATGTTGAGATCCTTCTAACCTTTGGATCCAGCAACTGTTTAAAGATAAGGCAGGCTAGCTTCCTCTGTTGGGGGAGATAGGCTCTGTGATGGGCCATTAATGGAAACCAAGGAAAGGGGCTCTGTATGAGCCACTAAATGGATGACACACACACACCCAAGCTCATGGTCAGTTAGAAGACAAAGCCAGAGTTTGGAGTGCAGTTTGGCAGCGATGTGACTCAGAAGTAAAGGAGCAAGCTGGAGAGAGAAAGAGTCAGAGCAACGCTTGAGAGCAATGTTTGATTTCTGTTTGAATCCAAGTCTGCGGCTCTGGGAGAAACAAGACCCTCATGGGGTGCTGACGCTGTAAGGTAAAGGTAAAGGGACCCCTGACCATTAGGTCCAGTCGTGGATGACTCTGGGGTTACGGCGCTCATCTCACTTTATTGGCCGAGGGAGCCGGCGTACAGCTTCTGGGTCATGTGGCCAGAATGACTATGCCGCTTCTGGTGAACCTGAGCAGCGCACAGAAACGCCGTTTACCTTCCCACCGGAGCAGTACCTATTTATCTACTTGCACTTTGACGTGCTTTTGAACTGCTAGGTTGGCAGGAGCAGGGACCGAGCAACGGGAGCTCACCCCGTTGAGGGGATTCGAACCGCCGACCTTCTGATCGGCAAGTCCTAGGCTCTGTGGTTTAACCCACAGCACCACCCACGTCCCACGGATACTGTAGATATGTGTAAATAAGCCATCTATCATAAAGACACCACAGTCTCTGCTGTGCTTCATTCCCCAAAGGAAAACACAAACCCTGGGTTTTTTTTAAAGGTAGGCCTTCAGGTAAGTTGAGTTGTGCACAAAGGCTCGCATGCTTTCCACACCTTTGCATATTTTTGGTGACCTCCCCAATCTCCAAGCGGTGTGAGATTCCAGAGGCTCCAGGCACTCTGACCCAGGGTTTGTGGTTTCCTTTGAGGAATGAAGCAGTTTGGAAAGCTTCATTCATACCAGGGTTTCCCAAACTTGGGTCTCCAGCTGTTATTAGGCTACAACTCCCATTATCCCTAGCTAGCAGGACCAGTGGTCAGGGGATGATGGGAACTGTAGTCCAAAAACAGCTGGAGACCCAAGTTTGGGAAACCCTGGTATAAATGAAGCTTTCCAAACTGCTTCATTCCCCAAAGGAAACCACAAACCCTGGGTCAGAGTGCCAAGTGTGGGAAACTGATTTATACTGAGCTGGTTCACATGCAATGCTAAACCATAGTTAAAAATAAACCATGGTTTAAAGCCAATTTTCAGTGTGTTGATGAATGCTACTCTAATATTGTGGCTGCTTTGCTCCTCACCCCGCTCATCCTTTTCAGCAGCCAGAAGAAAACAAGTCACAGCATTTGTCAAGAATGTATAACTTGCTGTTGAAATGGAATACACAGGATGAGACGGTTAAATCAGCTATGATTAAATGGGCACAAGACATTGGTCATGACATTATGTTTGCTGACTGGGAACAGTTATGGACTACCGGTATAAAGTTTACGGCATGTAATGCCTTAAGAGAGAACATTATGAAAATGATTTATAGGTGGTACATGACCCCAGTCAAGCTTGCAAAAATCTATCACACACCCAATAATAAATGCTGGAAATGTAAGGAAACTGAAGGTACTTTCTACCACCTTTGGTGGACGTGCCCAAGGATCAAGGCCTTCTGGGAAATGATCTATAATGAAATTAAGAAGGTACTTAAGTGTACTTTTCATAAGAAACCAGAGGCCTTCCTCCTGGGCATGGTAGGCCAATTGGTGTCAAGGAAAGATAGGACGTTCTTTATGTATGCTACAACAGCAGCAAGAGTTCTCTTAGCAAAGTATTGGAAGACACAAGAACTACCCACGCTGGAAGAGTGGCAGACGAAGGTGATTGACTATATGGGACTGGCTGAGATGACTGGCAGAATCCGTGACCAAGGGAAAGAGACGGTGGAAGAAGATTGGAAGAAATTTAAAGTTTATCTTAAGAACTGTTGTAAAATTAATGAGTGCTAAAATGTCATGGGTAATGTAAAACAGAATTGCAGTGATAAGTAATTGGATAAGAGGAAAAAGATCAGAAATTGTATTACAAGTATTGAAATTAGGGGTTGCTGGGAAAATTTAAAACAGGGATGCAGAAAAGGGAGGTATGGGGAAGTCGTTGAAACAGGGTTTAAGAAAGAGAGGTTAAGAAATTATATGTGTTTACATGTTTGTTTGTTAATGTGTTATGTTGTGAATTGTTAGTTGTCTTGTGTGTTAATATATGTTGTAAAACCAATAAAAATTTATTACAAATTGAAAACAAGTCACAGCACTGACCAGTGTCTGATTTGTTTCTTTCCAAACAAACCATGAAAGGAAGCCAAGATTTGTTCCTGGCTTACTGTTTGTGGTTTGCACATGACGCTAAACCAGAAAGCTTGTTTGTTTCCTCCCATGTACTTAAAAGGATAAGTGGTGGAACAGCACCATGGCATTTTAAGACAGCACGCACCAGCACATTGCCCATTTGCGGTAAACCATTATTTATTTTTAACTTTGGTTTCAGATTACATGAGAACCAGCATATCGTGCTTGAAACTTGAGGCAAAATGACAAAACTACAGCTATGCTGGTTCTTCCAAAAATGTTGGTCAGTTGTTTATAAAACCCAATAAAATGAATAAATAATGTTGATCAATTAAAGATCAATTAAATTGATTAGCTCCTGACCCAGGTAAGATGAAGTTGCAGCACTCCTGCTAGAACGGTTTCATTATCATTTAACAAGGATTGTAAGACGCCCACACAAAAGCAGTGTAGTGTATGCAGCTAGAGAAAAGGCCATACTGTACTGACAGAAGAGATGGCCGTCCAGAGCTGGGTTGTTTTTCTGAAGGAGGTGCTTAAATCTACAGCAGTAGGAAGGAATTCAAAATACTGCAATCCACAGTTAGTATTATTTCTTTTACCAGTGAGAGAGCTCAGGATATGGGCACTAGAAGAATGAGTTTTTAAAACAGATGATGCGCTCAAGGAGGAAAGTTGATAGCTGCCAAACTATATGATAGCTAAAAATACAGGTGAAACTCGGAAAATTAGAATATTGTGGAAAAGTTCATTTATTTCAGTAATTCAACTTAAAAGGTGAAACTAATATATGAGATAGACTCATGACATGCAAAGTGAGATATGTTATAATTGTGATGTTTATGGCATACAGCTGATGAAAACCCCAAATTAACAATCTCAGAAAATTAGAATATTAAATGAAATCAGCAAAAAAGGGGCCCAAACCAAGTACTGAGTACAAGTGCATGCTTCTACTTCTCAGAGGTCTAATATTGCTCTATTTGCAGTCCTTGTTTTGCTGATTTCCTTTAATATTCTAATTTTCTGAGATTCTTAATTTTCATCAGCTGTACGCCATAAACATCACAATTATAACAAATAAAGGCTTGACATATCTCGCTTTGCATGTCATGAGTTTCTCTCATATATTAGTTTCACCTCTTAAGTTGAATTACTGAAATAAATGAACTTTTCCACAATATTCTAATTTTCTGAGTTTCACCTGTATTTCCTCCATTTCCAGAGTATCTATCCTTATCCAACAGAGGAAGAAAACTACCAGGAACCATAAATCTCCCTATCTGTCTAGTATGAGAATTCTAATGACAGCACCTTCCCAGTGTGGTCTTCATCCAAATGCTCACATAAAACAACTGAACTGCACAAGAAAAATCTAAGATTCTTCTCAATAATTTGCAGGGCATGGAAGTGATATAAATCATTTTCCACAAAGGAGACTTGCACTTCTTTTCTGCTTGCTCCTTTGCTTATGAAACAATGCAATGTACAACAGAGAAATGGGCATGTGGATGTAGGACAACTCTCTCCCTCCCTGCCTCTTATTCTAGATTTACAAAATATGAGTTCTATTAAAGCAAAGTACGCCACCCAAACTTACTGTATCTATGCAGAGTTGTGCCCTTCTGCTCTAGAACATCGCTTCTCCATAAATGACCTATGTGGTAACTTGATTTCTAACTTGAAATACTTCCATACAGCTTCCACCAAACAGGTAACACGATAATATAGTACTCAGAGTTTGTTTTTTAAATTAAATGTTCATCTGGGAACACTAATGGGCACCAGACTGCCTGGGGCAACCCAGTCAGATGAGCAGGGTACAAATCATCATCATCATCATCTTTATTTCTCTGACACTGACAAAGTTTCTCCTCCTCTTGATGTTGAAATATCTTTTAATTACTTATAGACGGGCCAGCATCACTCTAGATATCAGATGGTACTGCGTTCCAAGGAAAGCTCTGAGCAACACAAGCTATTCAGCTGAATTTGGCTACTGATCAGCCCAGGAATTAATTCAGAAGTTTAGTCGAAGCATCTCCAGGATATGACCTTAATAGCTTGCCCTGGAGGATGAGACCTCCCTGTTTGGTTAATAATAGAAAATGTCCTCTAGGCAGGCAAGATAATTAATTAGTAACTAGGTTTCCTAATTCGCCTTCCTCAGAGGGAATATTTTCTTTCTCGTTTTTTTGGGTGGTTTTTTTTTGGGGGGGGAGTTTGCAGATTAATGGAGAGTTTGTTGCATTATTTAATTATTTTACTGCATTTTCTTACATTTGTTTCCTGCCACATCTCCTGTCCTGGAAGAAAGTGTGGTACGTGTGTTTTCCAGCCATGAACTGACCAGACCTGTTGAGTTTTACCCAGGTGGTGGCTTCATGTACCTTCATACCATATCCTTGGGACAATCTTCTGAACTAAGACAGTTCGGAGGAGTCTGCAGCCTCTTGCAAGTTTGCAAGTTCTCGGCCTTTCGTTCCATACTGACCACGGAACCAGAATATGTCATGCAACAAGCTATTATTAAGCTCCAGGAAGTCCACTATTAGGATGGAATGACAGCCTCTTACTTACTTCGTACAGCTGGCCCATCGTAGCGCTGGTGGGAGGAATGGTGTTGTTGACAAAGAAGAACAGGGCGTCCTCTGGCCTCAGGTGGATTCGCTTTCGGATCAAGAAGTAGAACTGGCCAACTACAGTTGGTGGGGAGAGGAAGAGTAAAAAAAAAGCCATATTGGCAATCACTCAAATTTCAAAACCCTGTACAGCATGGGTAGGCAAACTAAGGCCCAGGGGCTGGATCCGGCCCAATCGCCTTCTAAATCCGGCCTGAGGATGGTCCGGGAATCAGCGTAGTTTTTATGTGAGTAGAATGTGTCCTTTTATTTAAAATGCAACTCTGGGTTATTTGTGGGGTCTGCCTGGTGTTTTTACATGAGTAGAATGTGTGCTTTTACAGTGGGACTTCGGGTTACATACGCTTCAGGTTACAGGCTCCACTAACCCAGAAATAGTACCTCGGGTTAAGAACTTTGCTTCAGGATGAGAACAGTGGTGCGGCAGCAGTGGGAGGCCCCATTAGCTAAAATGCTGCTTTAGGTTAAGAACAGTTTCAGGTTAAGAACGGACCTCCGGAACGAATTATGTTCTTAACCCAAGGTACCACTGTATTTAAAACGCAACTCTGGGTTATTTGTGGGGCATAGGAATTTGTTCATTTCCCCCCCCCCCCTCAAAATATAGTCTGGTCCCCCCACAAGGTCTGAGGGACAGTGGACCGGCCCCCTGCTGAAAAAGTTTGCTGACCCCTGATGTACAGTTTCAGAGACAGATAGCTGAGGGACCACATTTTCCCACATATACGTGTCCACATGCTGAGATCTTTCTTGGAGGCCCTATTCTGGTTACCCCTGACTTCTCAAGTGAGGTGGAGGGTGACAAGAGGGGTCCTTCTCAGTTGTGGCCCCCCAGTTCTGGAACACTCTCCTCACGGAAGATTAATCTGGCATCTACTCCCATGCTTTGTGATAACAAGACTTGATTTGCCCAGTGCTTCTTAAACATTAATTCACTTTTTTTTAAAAAAACAACAACCATTGTTCTATCCTCCTGCTACATTGCTCTAGTTTTGTGTTACCCAACTCCTGTTTTATTATATATACTTTTAGTTTTTTACTGAAATTCTTATTGCTAGCTGCCCTGAGATCATCGCTGAGGGGAAAGATACAAAAGTACTAAATGAGACTCTTAATCTCAAGGTTCAAGACCCATGTTGGGCAAAAGATTCCACAACGTACACATAACTGGCTGTAAAGTAACATAACATTATATATAATAAAACTGTAATTTAATCGTCATATCAAAAAATTGCAAAGCATGGTTCCTGATGGCAATAACATATCACATTACTATTAACCTTCTATATGTTTTTGTTGTCGTAAAGTCCAAGGATAGCCAGGTCTCTGACTGGGAACTTCTGCGTTCCTGTGGAATATTTCGGCTGAAAAAACCTACTGAAAAATCTCCTGGAAACCTTGTTGCTGAAGAAGCCCAATGGGTGAAACAAGGGAATATATCCTGAGAACTGGTCTATCATCAGCTGCCTTATTGTTACTAAGTAGCTCTGTTTGTTACACTCTCAAGACATAGGATTATGCAGAAGGCAAGTTCGTTTGTTACACTTTTAAGACATAGGACGATGAAGAAGGAAGATACTGTATCAGTATGAAATGGCATTGCCAACAGGAACTATACATTGTAATCGTTGGACTTGGCAATCTTTGGACCTGACTATTCTTTGACTTTATGACAAGTCTTTATGACAAGTTCACGCGCTAGTGTGTCTCCTTTTAACTTCACCCACACAATGTAAATTGCTAGGTTTTTTTAAAAAAATATGTTTCCCATATAATACAACCTAGGGAAGTTATAAGTGCCATCATGGTGAAATTTAAATCCAGAACTGCAATTTCCCCACTGATCAATCTTATTTAGATTTGTTTTATAGAACCATAAAAGAATAAAGGTATGCAAGAGGATAAATGGCCAGGGTACAATTCTCTGCTTGGGGGGGGGGGGGCAAAGTAACCACAGGGTTAGCTTTGTTTTGTTATTTTGGTCCTAATTGGGGGATGACAACTAGCAGATGGATGGCCTGTAATCTCTATTCTGGATGCTTAGCAGCTGAGAAATCTGAACGCTGGCAACTGTTGTAAACAAAAATTGCCCTTTTCCCTTATGGGGTATCCAAGAGCCCATATAGAGTCCTTACATAGGTTCCCTATTGGTAGGAGAAAATAACAGAGGCCAACCAGAGAATACTGACAAGCAAAGCAGCTAGTAAGCCTGATCTTTATTGATCTGTTGCAGCAGGGTGCTCCCCTCACCCGCAGGAGAGAGAAGGGACCCAGAAAAATGGCGCACAAGGCCTTATAAAGACTTTTGAAATTGCCACCCTGTAGATCAAGACCACCCCAGATACATCATACCAACATCAGAGAAAAGGGGGTCTAAAACAGAAATTTGAATTTTTTTCCCTCCTATTGTTGTTTATCTCCTGTATGGCAGGTTACTTGATTGGATTGCCTGGGGAGCCTGGCCATTCTTTCGTAGTGATAAATACTTAGTTCCTGGGCCAGGTCACAGGTTCACACCCTATTCATATCTTAAATGTGCCCTTAAGACAGGATTTGTGAGGAAAGAGACAATGGGAGGTTTCCCGCTTTGACCTTGCAGAGAAAACATTTGGTCAGTTTAGGAATCAAAATGGTTCCAGCTTGGCCTTCCTGTGCTGATCTATGTATGTGCATAGTTGGTACACTTATGAACATTACCATATATCTAAGACCATAAAATTCCTATCACACAACCTGTTAAGGTTGTTTTCAAGAAAAACTGGATACGTTCACCCAAGGTGCCGAGAACCACTGAATTAAACTTCCATGAAACTGCATTCACCAGAGTTTCTCACGCTGTGCTATGAACAAAACGTTTTCCTGAAGGCAATGAGACCGAGGGAAAGAGGAGGCCACCAACTCAATCACTTGTTGAAAAACCTTCCTTAAATACCAATGCAAAAATAGATTACGAAATGTGACTTGTTTACCTGTGAGGTCAGATGGGACAAGGTACTTCCTCTTGTCCAGATCAGGTACTCTGGCTTTGGGTGCCTTCTCCACAATAACCTGGACAAAAAAAGGAGCAGGAAGAAAAATAAGAACAAAGAGAACAAGAAAAGCTATGCTACCTTTCCCTGTGCCTGCAAATTCTCCCTGTAGAGCTTAATAAGGAAAGGATGCATGTCAGAATTCAAGCCATGTAAAACACAGCAATGTGAGGGTCCTCAGTTGGATTAGAAAGAAAATATCCCATGAACTTTCCACTGTAGGAACACAAGTCGCATAACAAGAAAAATAGCAACAAGCGATGATTGTTTACATCCACAAACTTTTGACTCCTCTTCATAGTTTCTAAGGCTACCTGATACTTATACATATAAATAAATCTGAGTTATTCATACGCAACTTCATTCAGTCTGTTAAAGCTGCTGTTTTGAACGTGCATTATATATATATACACACACACGCACAGCACTGCTAGTGGGTCTAGACCTCAAAATCAGTTTTGAACTTTAATTATTATACATATATTTTTCTCAGAAATGTTTCTAGTTTTGTGTTAGTACAGAGTGACTCTGAATATATTGCAAAAGAAATTACTTAAACAACTTTCCATTTGCCTGTAAAACTTCAAAACAACTGCTTTCAGATACACTGGTGGCAAAATGTGTTGTCCTTCACCCAAAATGTGCTGTCCTTGACCCAATATATCTCTATCTAGACACCATTAAAAAAAAAAAAAACTTTCCTTGGGCTGCCTCTAAGGGAAAGCTTGTTGAAATTACTGTGTGGTGCAGACCCACTGCATCTTTCGCCTAGCAAATTTTCTCACTTGAACCTACTTTTATCCTTCACCTTTTATATCAAAACAAGTCTCAAATCTTTGTCTCAGTAACATGGCCATGGAATATTTATTTACCTCCACTGAACAAGTTTAAAATGCCCCCGACTCCATGAATTTAAAAACAACAACAACCCAACAACCGTTGAATTGTTAATTTCCTAATTTTCCACAGCAGGCATTCCATGGGGTCAGGTTGGTCACTGCATGAAAACCTGTCCATTTCATTAGTTTCCCCTAGTTCATATAACAAGACATATATATTGAAGTTTATAGACCTTACTGGTGCAGAGAGAGGGAGAGAGAAAGTGTGTGTGTGTGTGTGTATGCTACAGGGGGTAGGAAACCAATGAGTTAAGAGACAAAGGAATTGGGGGGGGGCAGGGGAGCAGGGCTGGATCCATTGGGAGCTAAGGCCCTGCACATGTATTTTTCACATTGCAAAGAGCACCAAAGAAGGTGCTTTGAGGCACAATGAGATAATCCTGTTCGTTTGTGTTATTTCTTCTGAAATTAAGGGGGACCATTGAAGGTATCTTGCACAGGGACCCTGCAAAATCCTGGAAGAACACCAGTCCAAGAGGACATGCACTATGGAGTACAAAAACAAACAAGGTGGTTAGCGATGCAGCCTTCTTGCGTTAGTAAAACATAAGAAGATCACAAAGACATTTGAGCTGAAAGGTATCATCTCAGCTATCGCCACCTCTTTCTCATCCCTTGTCTCTCTTATCCCTAATTTAAAATTCTGCAATGTTTTATTTTGTTTTTTAAAAAAATATAGCTGCAGAAAGCAAAGATCTCATAAACATAATAGCAAACTCAGTTCACTCTGGGGGGATCATTATGTAGCCATGCACAGGACGGAGACTTGGGGGAACCCCAAAAGACTCAGTGCAGTGAGAACTGAGCATGTGCAAAGGGCACAGAATGATGACCAAGGATGCAGAATAGGAAACAGGAGAGGAAGAGGAATGGAAAAGAATGTTTAGGAAGCATGGCTAGCTGGCTGGCTGGCTCCTCCTGAACAGGAACCTTCCACGAGACAATCATTTTGTTGCAGGCCCTACTTGTTTTGTAGAAAACAAAGATAACGCAGGCTCTTGGCAGATATGTCTGTCATTAGGTAGCATCTGCTGTGGCCACGGATCTGTTATAGAAAGGAAAAGGGTGCATGCTGGGTGCACTGCAGTGGAAAAGCCGGTGGAACTGAAACCAGCCTTCAGAAGAGAGGAAACGCAAGGATGCTCTGGCCCACCCTTGCCAGGCGTTTCAAAGGATCTTCCCACACAGACAATTGTAGCTTTTGGTACATGAAGCCTGTGCTTTGCCACTGTGGATTTTATTTCCGGTACAGGCCAGAGGGAGCCTCGCCAGACACCTCCTGCATGAAGCTGAAAAACGCCCTGCACAGTCTCACAACAACAAAAACAAAGGCCTCAGACGGATCAACAACCGTCTTCCATTCTTCCTGCAAATGAAGCGCCAGACTAGGCCAAAAGCTCTTGCCACAAACTCGGCTGCCATATGCTTTTCTCACACAGCCCTGTTCCAGCCTTGGCCTAATCCCGTACTTTTCCAACCCTCAGTTACACAGTCTGTTCTTCTAGTTCTGAGCTTGTTTACAGGTTTATCATCACCATCATCATGCCAGACATTCCTCCCCAGGAATTCCCCTTGGGCTGATGTACTGCAAGTGCCACCGAAATTGCTGCACTGATCTGATCCTGTGTCATCTCCCTTCAATGTGGGAACACCCCCACTCCCCAGGCTAAGTGGTTGCCAAGAACATCTGACAGGTTGGGAATATTTCGACACAAGTATCCAACCGCTCCTATAAGGCAACCTCAGTCTGCCCATCTGCCAACCGGGGGGGCGGGGGGGGGGACAACATTAATGAAATGAAACTATCTTGGCGGCAAGGGGCACATGACGAAGGAGGAAAATAATACAGTAATAGCTGCGCTTTGATATTCTGAATTGAAGCTCATTTCCTTCCGGCTTATACAAATATCCCGAGTCATGGCAAAATTGTGAAGCAAGGTGCGCACTACTGCAATCACGGATTGCTTTGAAGGGCCAGAAAAAGATGGGGCAAATATGAAGCGCTTGTGAGACCATGACTTTGCTTTTTCTGTGTCCTCCCTGCTCCAGTCGCCTGCTTATTACTCTGGCACTGAAGGACCAGGAGATGGAGAGGCTCCAAAAGCAGGCCAGAATCTAGGGGAGGGGGAGAGATGCATCTCAACATTTGGGATGGTGGAGGGGGGAGAGCTCCCGAATCTCCTTCTGAAGGTGACATCATTAACACATCCATTGTCCTTCTACCTCCATGTTGCTTGGCGGCGCGTGGGGGGGGGGTGACGAGGGAGGTGGCACAGGGGATTTAACTCCTTCCTCTCCACCAGACCTCAAGTCCAGGAAAGCGCAGGCGCCTTTGCATTCCGGCCCTCTAATATTGGGAACCTGGCAGGCCAAAGGCACCCGTCTCCTCCCTCCCTTAAATCTTTAAGCCTGCTTCCCCCGCCTCCAAATAAACCCCCAGCCAAGATCATGCACGCACACAAAAAGCACGATTATTGCACCACTCACAGGCACCCGATCTGGATATTTCTTCCGGATTTTCTCCCCTTCTTTTTTCCTGTACTCGAAAGGGTGGTCTTCCTTGTACTGGAACTTCATGGCTTGTCCCAAGACGCCAAGTTTCTTCTTTTCTTTCCCACTCCCTCTTTTCCTCCCTTTCTCTCCTCTTCCCTCCGAACCGGCAGCTCGAAATGCCTGCAAGGATCTGGCGGACGAAAAGCGATCCCGACGCTGCAGCCCCGCGCGCGATCCTCTAGCTCGCTTGTTTCTCCAAGCAGCTGATCAAAGGCGACTCAGTGCGCACGCGCGCGCCTTCCGAGCCCGGGCATTGTGACGTCGCCGGCGCCGAATCTGCATCGGCCTCCCGCCGGCCCGCCTCTTAGATTGCACCATCGCAAGGGCTGGGAGGGCCGTCCGCCTGCAAAAACGCACGCCGAGTCTCTCGGCTGAAGCCCCGGCTGCACCGTCCTCGAGAAGATCGCCGTCCTGGTGCCACAACCAAGTGCCTTGCAGTTCTGCTGGCTGTTAACGGAGAAGGGTGGCAAAAGCGTCACATTTCCTGGGCCAGCAACCCTCGGGGTGGTCAGTGGAGCGCTCCCACTGGTCCCATTAAGGGAGCTGCGAAGTCCCGTCTTAGCTGGTGGGGAAATTATACCATAGGATGTAAAACAGTAAATTGATGGTGATAAGTATACACACTCACAGGTGTTTTGCATGCTATAGTATAGATACAAATCTGGGCATGTGGATATAAATAGATATCAACCTTGTTTTTGAAAAAATTATTGACATGTTTATAATATAGGTAAAGGTAAAGGGACCCCTGACCATTAGGTCCAGTCGTGGCCGACTCTGGGGTTGCGGCGCTCATCTCGCTTTATTGGCCGAGGGAGCCGGCGTACAGCTTCCGGGTCATGTGGCCCGCAGGACTAAGCCGCTTCTGGCGAACCAGAGCAGCGCACGGAAACGCTGTTTACCTTCCCGCACTTTGACATGCTTTTGAACTGCTAGGTTGGCAGGAGCAGGGACCGAGCAACGGAAGCTCACTCCGTCGCGGGGATTTGAACCACAAACCTTGTGATCGGCAAGTCCTAGGCTCTGTGGTTTAACCCAGAGCTCCACCCGTGTCCCTTAATTATAGGGATAGAACTACCTAAATTGTATAGAAATTTATTCATGTATACGACTACAGCGGCAAGAACGCTACTTGCCCCCAAATGGATAGAAGCAGAAGTCCCAGCAAAGGAAGAATGGATACAAAGACATACGGAATATGCAGGAATGGTGAAACTTATCGAAAAAATAAGAAATTAAGATAACAAACTTTTTATAAAAGAATGGAAATGGTTTATTGAATATTTGCAGATAATTGTAAACAGATAGACAGTGGCAGGATTATTGTAATAACCTGCAGTTACATAAGTGTGTGTGTGTGTGTGTGTGTGATAAATAAAAGAATAAGTTACCGGTAAGTTAATTTGGATAGGCATGTATTCGACAAGTGCCAGAGTGCATGGAAATGCTGTTTACCTTCCCGCCACAGTGGTACCTATTTATCTGCTTGCACAGGGATGCTTTCAGACAGCTAGGTTGGCAGGAGCTTGGACAGAGCAACGGGAATTCCCTCCACCGCGGTGATCCGACCTGCCGACCTGCCGGCTGTTCTTTCCAAAAGGGAGAGGGCAGGTGGGCAAGCCGTGCAGGTAGCTGCTCCTAGTCGCTGTCATTTGTATACAAGCAAGCATGTACATACCCAGTTTAAAAATTGTGACCTATGAGAACAGCAGGATAGTTTTAAACTGGGGATATTTCCTTCCGTGTTTTTGTAGCCAGAAAGAGAAATCTAGCTACAGCCTCTGTTAATCATTTGCTCGGATTGGGCAAAAGGTAGGCCATGCAAGCCTAGCAGGTTTTCCAAATGCTTCTCATGCCTATGGGGGCAATCCTATGGCGAGATGGCCACCTGTCATGGATGCTTTAGTTGAGATTCCTACATTGCACGGGGTTGGACTAGATGACCCTCAGGTTCCCTTCCAACTCTACAATTCTATGATTCTGTGGTTCTGTTATTCTAAGTGGGCATGGCGGTCAGAAGTAGCCATCCTTGCTGCTCAGGGTAGCCCATCCATGAGGCAAACTGAGACAGCCACCTTAGGCAGAGGAATCCACGAGGTGCCTCCATTGGTGTGCCCTCCTCACCGCTGCCCTCTCCGCCAGAGAAGCAGCTACGGTGGCTTCCAGGTTCCAATGATACCTTGTTAACCCCTTATTCAAGGAAACAAGGGCGGCTCAAGGAGGCCAGGCCCAGTGAGCACAGGAACTTGCCCTGGTCAATCTTGCCCCATGAGACTAAAGGCCTTTCCACAGTTACCGAATTCTCCTCCTCTCCCAGATCTTTCCCAAGCAATCTGAGACCGTCGTCATGCCTGTCTTTGCTCCTCTCTCTTCATACCTCTTCTGGTTCTGGGAGAACAGTAGGCAAGGGAGCTGGTCGCTGCAGGAGGAGGAGGCACACTACCTTCTTCACCAGCCTGAGTCATCCCTGCCTTTTGAACACCCTCCACTCCAGCTTCCGCTTCTGCCTCTTCTCTCAGACTTCTCTCTGTCGCAGACTCTCTCTGCTCACTAAGCCCTGTTACCTCTTCAGCTTCAGACACTTCCTCCCAGTCTGCTCCCTCTTCTCCCTCTGACCACTCATTGTAGTCCCACCACCAATCCCCAGGCTCTGAGTCTTCTTCCATTGGGGGTTCCCCAGCTGGTGCCTCCTTCCATACCTCTGCACCCAACCAAGTCCATGACAGGGGCCTTGCTTAGAGTGTTGGACTAGTACACAGGAGGCCAGGGTTCACGCAGCCATCAAGCTCAGTGGGTGGCCTTGGGCCAGTCACAGTATCTCAGCCTAACCTACCTCTTGGCATTGTTTGGGGGGAGGAGAACCATAAACATCAGCCTTGGAGGAAAGGTGGGATAGAAATGGAACATTCACATAAACGATGCAAGGATTCTTAACCAGAGTTTCCTTGCCTTAAAGCATGGGTTCCCAGTTTTTGGTCCATGCACCAGCTTCATTCAGTTGGTCCACAGCACATATGCATTAAAAATTAACATTGATTTTTTAATTGTATTTTTGCTGCTATTCCTTATATTGTGTTTTCTTTTATTGCCATTTGAATTCTACGGAATGCAAATGATAATACAATCAAATATGGTATAAGAAATAAAACAGGCATTAAAAATACAGCTACAAAGAAAAAACTATCTAGCACAGGGCAACACAATTGCTACAGCAGGGAGGAAAAATGCTTAAGTGATCCACCAATACCATTAGCAATTTTCAGGTGATCCATGTGGGTGGTGTGGGGGGGGGAGAGAGTTTGGGAACCACCAGATTACAGAAGCACATGTGGTTTTCAGTTGGACACCATCACCTAACACCAGCTGAAATTGTCTAAGATCTTTGTTATTTCCTCTCCCCCCCCCAATAATTTTTATTAATTTTTTCAAAATATCTTAAACACAATACAGCTTAACAATATTATTCTCCTTTCAATCTACGTATATCTTATCCAAATTAACTTCCCTCCACCCCTCTTCTGGCTTCTCCACATTGATATTGCTTAAGCGTGATTACTATATATACAGTCTATAAATGTCTATAATTCCTTAATAAATTTTTGTATTATACTTTAGACATACCTTCCTTATTATATTACAGCATTACATCTTGTGGTCTAACCAAATGTTTACAATAAATGTTATGAGTTTAATTTCAGTCCTGTGAGCGTCTTTATTTATGTACAGTTTTCTCTAAGTATACCATAAATTTGGACCATTCTTTTTGGAATTTCTCATTGCCCTGCTATCGGATTCTTCCAGTTAGCCTTGCTATTTCCGCAAAAAAAATAATAAAAATAAAAAAATAAAAAGAAATCTTTGTTATTTCCATGCCACAGCACTGCAGATAAACACCTCCAGCTTTGCTTATAATTTGCAGCGCTGATCTAACTATCACATGCAGCACAGAACTGTCTCTTCCGTACCCAGCTGGGAATTAGCTACAGTCACACTGATGTGGCTGGTGGGGGTGAATCGGTGCAGTGTCCCTTTTGCAGGGCACATGGCGTTTTGCACAGCCCTGCTGCGACTCAGGAGCTTGTGGAATGAATGCTGCTGCGCTGTGTGAAGAGAAATCCTAGCAACTCTGCAAGAGGAAGGGAGGAGGAGGAGGAATAGACAACAGCAGCATGACTCAGGAAAGTGCCCTCTTCTCCTGCTGGATGTTCCTGTTTCGTAACTTTCTGCTGCTGCCGTCGCTGCCACCACCCCCTTCTCTCCTCCTGTCCTGGACATGAGCTGGCCCAGCTAATTCTTAGCATTTCCAGGTCTTGTGATCACCTGCCTGAGGCTGAGTCCCAGTGTAAACAACTGCGTCAGATGACCTCCAAAGCAAAGTCAGAATTGTGAGCAGAAGGTACAGCAGGGAGAGAACCAGTGGCAGCTGGTGCCCACTAGACCGGATGGGGTTACCAAGAAGTCATGGGGATGTGGCCAATGAGAGCCCACAGGGACATGGTTTTCTCCCCATCATCCAGCCATGCAAAGATATTGCAGACATTTAAGCATTGCTGTTTTGCAAATAGTTTGCACCTCACTAAATGGAAAAACATCTTACTTTGGTTCAGAAGGTGGGATAACCAGCCTCATTTGACCAGTATGTTTGAGCCTACAGTGGTACCTCAGGTTACAGACTCCGCTAACCCAGAAATAGTGCTTCAGGTTAAGAACTTTGCTTCAGGATGAGAACAGAAGTCGGGCTCCGGCGGCTCAGCGGCAGCAGGAGGCCCCATTAGCTAAAGTGGTGCTTCAGGTTAAGAACAGTTTCAGGTTAAGAACGGACCTCCAGAACGAATTAAGTACTTAACCTGAGGTACCACTGTAATTAACATTAACATTAAGAGTAAGCTGTTCTTTGTGGAATTATAGGGTCAGAACTACCTAAAATGTATAGAAACGTATTAATGTATGCTGC
This sequence comes from Podarcis filfolensis, assembly GCF_964270895.1. Lineage (NCBI taxonomy): Eukaryota > Metazoa > Chordata > Lepidosauria > Squamata > Lacertidae > Podarcis > Podarcis filfolensis. The sequence goes on along the minus strand of NC_139621.1, from coordinate 11,651,734 downwards.
TACAGCGGCAAGAATGCTACTTGCCCCAAAATGGAAAGAAGCAGTGTGATAGGAATTTTGAGGTATTAGATATATGTTAAATGTTCATAAGTGTAGCAACCAAGCACCTACATAGATCAGCACAGGAAGACCGACCCGGAACCATTTTTGATTCCCAAACTGACCAAATGTTTTCTCTGCAAGGTCAAAGGAAAATGGAAAAGCCTCCCCGTTGTCTTTTCCTTCACAAATCCTGTCTTAAGGGTATGTCTGTGTTTGAATAGGGTGTGAGCCTGTGACATGGCCCAGGAACTAAGTATTTATCATTACAAAAGACTGGACAGGCTCCCCAGGGTATCCAATCAAGTAAGCAAGCAATCCAATCAAGTGACCATTAAACAGGTAACCTGTCAGACAAGATAAACAAGTCATTCAGATTTCTGTTTTAGACCACCTTTTCTATGATGTATGTATGATGTATGGAGGGGTGGTCTTGAGCTCCAGGGCAGTGAATTTAAAATGCCTATATAAGGTCTTGAGCACCATTGTTCTGGGTTCCTCCTCCTCTCCTGCGGGTGAGGGGAGCACCCTGTTGCAACAGATCAATAAAGATCAGGCTTACTAGCTGCTTTGCTTCTCAATATTCTCTGGTTGGCCTCTGTTATTTTCTCCTACCAATAGGGAACCTACGTAAGGACTCTATATGGGCTCTTGGATACCCCATAAGGGAAAAAGGGCAGATTTTGTTTACAACAGCAGAAGTCCCAGCAAAGGAAGAATGGATACGAAAACTTATGGGATATGCAGAAATGGCGAAACTTCCCGGAAGAATAAGAAATCAAGATAACAATTTTTAAAAATAAAAGAATGGAAATGGTTTATTGGAATATTTACAGATAAATTGTAAACAGATAAAAACATTGGCAGGATTATTGTAGTAACCTGCAGTTTCATAGGAGCATATATTTAAGTAGATGAATAAAATAATAAATTAAATTAATCTAAAATATGCAGGAAATGTACAAAAAATAATAATTAAGGAACCACAGAAAGAGGAGGAAGGAAGACGAGTTTTGAAATGTTAGAATGACGGTAAAACTATTGAAATATATATAACTAAAAATCATATATATATATATGAAAGCTTAGCGACAGTACTGTTCTTGTTGCTTTGCTAAAATTGTACTGTGATCTACTTTACAGGGTTGCTGTGAGGATAAAAGACTATGAAACGCTTTGGCAAATTTAAAATGCAGTTACGAAAAGTAAAAAGCTACAGGGGGTGATTCAGACAAGAATGCAGTTTGCACAGCCTGTAGGAGCATGGATTACACCCTGCATGCTTGCTCTTATACAAACATACAAATATGGGGATGCCTGTTCCAGCACACAACCACACATCAGATTTCCTGATGACCTACATACAATGTCCATTGTTCTTAGATCTGAATATCCTGGTTGTGTCCCAGATTCTTTTTCCTTGCTTTTTAGGTCAAGTCTTCATGAATCCAAATCTGCCTCCCGCAACCTTCCGCTGATTCAAAATCTGGGTCCACGCCTTTCCTCCAGTGGGCTCAAGGTGGTTTTTGTGGGTCTCCTTTTCTCTGTGTCTATGTTATCCTCACAGCAACCCTGTGATGTAGGATAGGCTGAGAGAAAGTGACTGGAAAAGACCACATGTTTGATAAGCTAAAAATTTGTTTATGTACTTACAAACTCTTCAAGGATCAGGTTCATGTGCTTTTCCATAAATCAGCCAGAACAGTTGCACAGGCAGTAAAACTTGGTTAAGTTATAGTGGTGAAAGTCCCTAAATTACTGGTATAGGAACTCAAGAATGGCTTTTAAGAACCATGAGGCTCTTCACATGCTGAGCTTCTCAAGTAAGCTGGGGGAACAAAGGTTTGATTACTTAGTCCCTCCCAAGGTGAGCTAAGCCCGGCAGGACAGCTTACTCTTTAAAAAAAAAAGTATTTATACTTTTCAAGTTATACATTTCACTAATTTTACAATCATTTTGACATTTCAAAACTCGTCTTCCTTCCCCTTTTTTCTACGGTTTCTTAAATTTAATTTTAATATTTTCTGCATATCCAAATTAACTTAATTTGCTCATTTATTCATCTTATGAAACTGCAGGTTATTACAATAATCTTGGTAATGTTTTAATCTGTTTACAATTTATCTGTAAATATTCAATAAACTTGATTTCTTATTCTTTCGGTAAGTTACGCCATTTCTGCATATTTCCTAAGTTTTTGTATCAATTCTTCTTTCGTCGGGATTTCTTCTTTCCATTTTGGGGAGAATAACATTCTTGCTGCTGCAGTCGCACATGAATAAATTTCTGTACTGTTTAGGTAGTTCTAGCCCTATCATTCCCAAAAGGAAAGCTTCTGGGTTGTTGTTTTTAAACAAATGTTATTTTAAACATATTTTTCAATTCATTATATATCATTGCCCAGTAAGCTTTAACCTTACTACAAGACCACCACATATGATAAAAAAACACCTTCTTTCTCTATGTATCAAACCTATCCATTCTGAAGGAAATCAGCCCTGAGTGCTCACTGGAAGGACAGATCCTGAAGCTGAGGCTCCAATACTTTGGCTACTCATGAGAAGAGAAGACTCCCTGGAAAAGACCCTGATGTTGGGAAAGATTGGGGGCACAAGGAGAAGGGGACGACAGAGGACAAGATGGTTGGACAGTGTTCTCGAAGCTACCAGCATGAGTTTGACCAAACTACGGGAGGCAGTGGAAGACAGGAGTGCCTGGCGTGCTCTGGTCCAGGGGGTCACGAAGAGTCGGACACGACTAAACAACAACAACAATACTGTTATAGATTTGGGAGTAGGACAAACCCCCACCCCTGCCAAATGGTAGTATTTTGATGAGTGGGATGTGAAGGGAGAATGCAAGCTATAGAGGAATTCTTGAGCTATCCAAAACGACCTGGCCAAGCTAGGACCATTAAGAAACAATAGAGAGCAACTGACAGCCATTGGCAATGCCTGTGAACATAGTCTGGGGGTTTGGAAGGTTGCCGGAGTAACTGTGTGTTTTGAGATGACAGGAAAAGAGAGTCTGGTAGCAAAGGGTTCCGTGAAGGAGAAGGAAGGAGGTTTGTCTGGGATTCATTTTTGGGCAGACTCGCAGCAGGCAGTCTGGGGGAGATGCCTGGGTTCCAGCAGTGTAGCGAGCCACTCGGGTGCCTGTTGTGGGGGCATGTCCTGCAGCCGGGGGCGGGGCGATCCACCCGTGGGGGCGGGGCGAGCCTCTCTGATGCTTAGAGCCTCTCTGCAGCCTCCCCCACAGCTGTAGGGAGGTTGAGGGAGAGGCAGTAGGCAGACACAAGTCCCACGCTGCTGCTTCAGGCAGCGCAGAACCTGCAGGTGCCTAAGTCACCATATCACTCCTAAAAAGTTTCGTGAGCTCAATTTTTAAAAAAACTCATTTTGCCACCCCCCCCCTCAGTGATGACACATGAGGCAGACTGTACCCCCGCACCCGCCTTACTCCGCCACTGCCTGGGACTCCTGGAATGTTCTGCTGTGGTGGACAAGCCCCTCTTGAAATTACCATGCTGTTAGATCTGGACTCCCTTCATGCAGAGTGAAGGTGTAAATAGGTGAATAAACTATGTTTCTTAAAGCTACAAGAGTCTCCTCCATGTCTCCATTCTTGCTTCTCCATAGGAGAAGGTGAAAAAGGAATAGGTAAAAGGTAAAGGACCACTGGACAGTTAAGTTCAGTCAAAGGCGACTACAGTGGTACCTCGGGTTACAGACGCTTCAGGTTACAGACTCCGTTAACCCAGAAATAGTACCTCAGGTTAAGAATTTGCTTCAGGATGAGAACAGAAATCGTGCGGCGGCAGCGGAAGGCCCCATTAGCTAAAGTGGTACCTCAGGTTAAGAACAGTTCCAGGTTAAGAACAGACCTCCAGGATGAATTAAGTTATTAACCCAAGGTACCACTGTATGGGTTGCGGCGCTCATCTCACTTTAAGGCCGAGGGATCAGGTGTTTGTCCACAGACAGCTTCCCAGGTCATGTGACCAGCATGACTAAACAGCTTCTGGTGCAACAGGACACTGTGACGGAAACCAGAGCACACAGAAATGCCGTTTGCCTTCCTGCCGCAGTGGTGCCTATTTATCTACTTGCACTGGCATGCTTTTGAACTGCTAGGTTGGCAGGAGCTGGGACAGAGCAATGAGAACTCACCCCGTCGCGCAGATTCACTCAAAAGGAATAAACCTATGGGGGAGGAGAACATTTCTGTACTTCCTGGTTACCAAATAGCAAAGAAGCAAGCCAGAGGAGCTGCTTCATCCCTGAGCAGATCACACCCTTTCTTCTGTTGCAATATGCACAAACTATCCACAGTGAACCATTTGTCCACCCAGTCATCCAACAGTACAGTATAGTCTGGCCAAGTTCCAAAAATAAATGCAGATATTTCAGGAAGTAGAAATAGAGAAATGCATAAACAAAACTATAGGAAGAGATTTGCAATGTCCACTGTTGCTCTCTCTCCTCTCTCTCTCTGTTAAAGATAAAGGTAAAGGACCCCTGACAGTTAAGTCCAGTTGCAGACGACTCTGGGGTTGCAGCGCTTATCTTGCTTTACAGGCTGAGGGAGACGGCATTTGCCCGCAGATAGTTTTTCCAGGTCATGTGGCCAGCATGACTAAACTGTTTCTGGTGCAACGGAACCCCGAAACCAGAGCAGCACACGGAAACACCTTTTACCTTCCCACCAGAGCGGTACCTATTTATCTACTTGCACTTTTTGGCATGCTTTCGAACTGCTAGGTTGGCAGGAGCAGGGAGCGAGCAACAGGAGCTCACCCTGTCGCAGGGATTCGAACCGCCGACTTTCTGATCGGCAAGCCCAAGAGGCTCAGTGGTTTAGACCACAGCGCCACCCAGGTCCCTCTCTCTCTCTCTGTTAGGAAATATTAATTAAATAACCAAGCTGCCAAACTAACAACCATTCCCTTCTTTACATCTGCCCTGTAGAGTGTGCTTCTGAGCATGCTCAGAACAGCTCCCACATCTACCCAAAAGCTAACCCAATTGACCTTACATTAGCTGGGTTGCAATAACAAAAGAGGAGGGTGTGGGGAATGGGAGGTTGGCTCACCTGAAAGGTGGATTTCCTGGGAGTCTGTCCATCAAGTGGGTTATACTGCCACCTATTGTCTGAAATCAGAAAATGCACTGGAAATTTAGCTTAACTATGGTGCTTGGAGTTCTGACCAGTTCATTTCATGATGAGACAAACCCACGATACCTGTGATCAGTACAAGTGCGGTACAGACAAACAGAGAGGGGGAGAAAGGCAGAGAAAAATCAGTGCAACCAAATAAGAAAACACACTGGTGCTTGATAATAAAAGAATACAGTGGTACCTCGGGATGCGAACGGGATCCGTTCCAGAGCCCAGTTCGCAACCTGAATAGAACGTAAGACGCAACAGTGCATTTGCACGTGTGTGGGTCGCATTTTGCTGCTTCCGCGCATGCATGTGACGTCATTTTGAGCATCTGCGCAGGTGCGAGCGGCAAAACCCAGAAGTAACGCGCTCCGTTACTTCCGGGTTGCCGCGGACCACAACCCGAAAGTGCTCAATCTGAAGCACATTCAACCCAAGGTATGACTGTAATAACTTTTATGATTGTTACAGCACCCTAAAGACACCCACTCAGAACACTCAGGATTAATGAATGGGTGCATTTTTGCCTAGATCAGCAGAATGTGGAGAAGGACTGCAAGCCTGTTCCTAGGAACATCAGAAGCATATCCTCCAACATTCCTCAGATGAAAAGAAAGACATTTTCTTGACCCTCCATGACCCTTCCATTTTGTGTGTGTGTGTGTGTGTGTGTGTGTGCCCCTGTGCAGAGCATTTGCTATCTGAAGACAGATGAGTGCCCCCACCACGACACCAAAGGGACACAGCACACATACCCTCCACTGTCATGAGATAAACCTTTAATCCCTATGTTATTTTATTTTATTCTTTGGTGCATTTGCAAAAAGAAAAACACACACCCAAAAATAAATTTTAGAAAGAGGCAGGATTAGACACAGATGCACAAAGCATTTTTTAAAAAAGCAATCAAGACTCCTTGCGCTCGGCTCCCCCTTTCTTCCAGCCCTGCCCTCTGCCTGCATCTCAGAGAAGGTGCATCACACGGGGCTGCGTCCAGTGGCAACAGCCTCTCCTCCTCCTTCCCTGCTCTCCAACAGCCACTATGAGCTGCCCAAGGGAGGATGCTAGCAGTGGTGGCCATGGAGAAGCCAGGGAGAGGCAACGGGATGTTTGCTTCCAGTTGCCACTGCTGCCACCACTCTGGACAAATGCAAACTCCTCCTCCTCCCTGAGCTCAGCGTTGGTGCTGGTGGGGGAAATAGGGCATCTCAGGATCAAATCAGAAGCCGGGGTGGCCTCCATAATTCTGGGACCCTGATGTTGGGGAAGATGGAGGGCACAAGGAGAAGGGGACAACAGAGGACGAGATGGTTGGACAGTGTTCTTGAAGCTACCAGCATGAGTTTGACCAAACTGCGGGAGGCAGTGGAAGACAGGAGTGCCTGGCGTACTCTGGTCCATGGGGTCACGAAGAGTCGGACACAACTAAATGACTAAACAACAACAACAAGCTGCAAGAAAGAAAAGCTGCCAGTACCACCGGCTCAGATGTATGCGGCTATTCAGCTCCCTTTTCTAATCTGCCATCAGGCCACACTGAATTTGATGGCTGAATCAAGGAATAGAAAGACCTCAGACTTGTTTACTTCTTGCAGCGTTAACAGTTTGCAATTCAGCCGTCACGCTTCACCCAGGTCCTCAGGCATGGAAAAAGAGACCCAAAGAATTAATCGCACACCACATCTTAACTCACAACATTTTTAAAAAGCAAAACAAAACAGTATTTCCTCGACTCAAATATTTTAATGGCCTCCTTCAATTAATCACCATTCTCATTAATCATGTAATGATAACTAGTGATAGTTTAAGGATTAAGGACTCAAAGGCAGGCAACCTATTATGTACATCATTAAGAAGAAAACACCACACAAAAACTCAAGGCAGCAACGGATGGTCAGTGATTAAACAGAGATCATGAACTGAAATTCACTGCAAACATTTGTGTTGTGCTTCCAGGTTATCTTTTACAAAGCTGGTGATCGATTTAAGAGTCCAAGAGAAATACAAACTTTGGAAACGCGTGTAAAATCTCTGCTCTTGCATACAATGTATTGCCACATTGCTACAGGTTGTATGCAATTTATTTAATGCATCGTGCCAATAATAATAATAATAATAATAATAATAATAATAATAATAATAATAATAAATTTATACCCTGCCCATCTGGCTGGGTTTCCCAAGCCTCTCTGGGGAATTTGAGAATTGTAGCATTAGAAAACACTACAGCTACCAAAGGAACATAATTTGAAGTAGTCTTGGCAGTCCTTGATGATGATCTGGTTCAGGAGCCTTGGCTTGATGGTTGATCTGCTTGTTGTCCTTTCTCGGCGTCCACTGACTGTTTCTCCTCCAGCTGTGACTCTGGGGCTGGTTCTCCACTTCTAGCCACTCTGAATCTACTCATGTGCACAGCCTCCTCATATATGGGGGGTGTCTCGATCCCAGCAGGGTAATGTATGGCTGGGAGAACGCTGTGGGAATGAGCTACTGCAAGCATTCTTCTAGCAGCTGGACCAAACACCGAATGGAAGGCTGAAAAGGAGAAGAACACACAACTCTTACTTCCAGGACCTTAAATATCAGGAATGAGGGAGGATAAGAATGACCCTAATGCTGTGACTGATCGATGGTCGAGGGGGTTTCTGCCAAAGGAATGCACACTGCAGAATGCACACAAAATTTATTGTCCAAGATAACACAGAAGAGACGTAGTGGGAGGGGGCAGGGGGGCCATGGCCCTGGGCGCTCATTTTTGAGGGGTTGCAATCAGGTGCCCCCACAGCGGGCAAGGAGTCCTGGCAGCTGAGGGTTGTTTTTTTATTTTTATTGACAATTTCAACATAACAAATTATCAAAACACATCATCTTCATTATTTCCCCCCATTCCCCCCCACCTCCCCAACCACTGTACTCCAAACCTTTTACCTCTTCCATTATGTCCAGAATCAACCTTCAACAACAAGTGATATTCCAATTCTACTAACGATTGGTCTTTAACATAAGTTGTAAATTCTCCCCATTCCTTATTAAAATTTCGGTCTTCCTGATTTCTGACCTTTCCGGTCATTTTAGCCAATTCAGCATACAGTGGTACCTTGGGTTAAGAACTTAATTTGTTGTGGAGGTCTGGTCTTAATCTGAAACTGTTCTTCACCTGAGGTACCACTTTAGCCAATGGGGCCTTCCGCTGCCGCCGGAGCACGATTTCTGTTCTCATCCTGAAGCAAAGTTCTTAACCTGAGGTACTATTTCTGGCTTAGCGGAGTCTGTAACCTGAAGTGTCTGTAACCCGAGGTACCACTGTAGTCCTTTAACTCGATCTGCCATTTTTCTCTAGTAGGAACCTTTTATAGATTTTAAGCAGCTATCATGGGACTAGTATGGTTGCTCAACTCACAAGTGATGGTGCTTTGAAGAGTGCTGTCATGATCAAATGCGATGACTGTGACTTCATAGGGCTGGGAGTTGTCGTCTTCCCCGGCTGGGTGGCAGTGAAGGCAGCAGTACCTCACACAGACAGAGACAAGGCCGCAGAGGAGGAGCAGCCCAACCATCACAACCACAAGCCCAGAAGTGGGGGGGGGGGGGAGAAGGGGAGAGTCAGAACCACTGCCATTTATTGCTCATACTAAGTAGGAACATGGGCATAGCCTATGGTTACCAGACATCCCTGTTTCCCGGGGACAGTCCCAGGATTGACAAGTCTGTCCCTGGACAAAATCCGTCCCCAGAATGTCCCCGGATTTCATTTAATGTCCCCAGATTTATATTTTAAGTGTTGTAGATTTAGTCGTAGGGGATGAATGTTGCATGATTGGTTCAACAGCACAAGGCACATCATATGGGGACTTCCAGCGACACAAAATGGCGGGCGCCACGGCAGCGAGCAGCTCCTGAAGCCAGCCAGAGCCAACTGCGCTACCAGGCTGGCTCCGGGCTGCTGAGACTGCCGCTGCCGCCACCGCTGCTCAGGGGGACCCCGGGAAGCCCGCGTGTCAACTGGGGGAACCGCTCACATACACACACACACACACGACCCAAATTGAGCCAGGTGCAAGAGCGCCTGGCCAACTGCCCAGCAGCACTCTGGGGAAAACCCTGGAGCCGACTCAGGGAGAAGGAGGAGAGGAGAAGGAGAAGGAAAAGAGAGAAAGAGGAAGGAGAAAAAAGAGGGGAGCCCTGACCTTGCCACACCACTGCTGCCACTCAGGAGAAGAGGTAGGAGAGCACCGGGAGGGCAAGGACACGTGGCTGAGCCCAGGCCCAACCCGAGCCTACTCCACGGTGGCTAGCGCTCCAAGAGAGCAGGCCGGGGCCCAGAGGAAGGCCACATGACAGGACCACAGAAGAGAAGATATTACTTCTTAATTTTTTAAAATAACTTAAAAATATCTTTTCCCCCTCTTTTTTTTATAAAAAAGAAGTGTCCCCAGATTCTTTGAAAAATATCTGGTAACCTTAGCATAGCCAGGCTTCATGCTAGGGGGGGGGCAGAACCTCAGTTAGTTAAGTATTTTCATTGATTTACTTGATTTAGGGGGGAAGTTGCCCCCTGTCCCCCCCCCCCGGTTAAGCCCATGTGTAGGAACCCAAACATCATGAGTCAAGTGATGAGCAGATTTCCCAGCACTCCATCCTTTTGTTCCAAAATAAGTCCGTTTGCCCCTTCTCAGGCTGGCAGCTTTGTCGGCAGCCCCCGGGGCCTCCTCTGTGAATCGGCCTATCGTCCTCCTGCCGCCAAATTGGCCAATGGTGGGAAGAATTAGAGGGCGTTCCCCTGGGCGCGGGAACAACTAGCCAATAGCGACGCTTGGCCCCATGCCCAGAGCAAGGATAAATTCCTGGCCTGCTGGGCATTTTGGCGTCTCTCTCGCTGCGGTGGTACACACACACCATTTGAATGGCAATGCCCATCAACTTTTGAGGGGCTTGGCCCCCTCAAATACTTTGGAGTACGTAGGAGTTGGTTCCTATGTCTGCAGTTTGTTCCAGAAGCAGAGCAATTCAATTTGTTCCTTCAGTCTACAGTTGTACCTTGGAAGTCAAACGGAATCCGTTCCGGATGTCCGCTCAACTTCCAGAACATTTGGAAACTAAAGCACAGCTTCTGATTGGCTGCAGGAAGCCCCTGCAGCCAATCAGAAACCACAGAAGCCCCATCAAACGTTCGGCTTCCTAAAGAACGTTTGAAAACTGGAACACTCACTTCTGGGTTTTGATCATTTGGGAGCCGATTTGTTTGGAAGCCAGGGCATTTGAGATCCAAGGTACGACTGTATTTGCCTTCCCTGTCCCACTCCCCCCAACCCACATCTAGAATGACAAAACACTACCCAAAGGCACTCTTGAACTTTGTTTCTGTGTGGTGTTTTATCAATGCACACGTGCAGATCTGGTAACTGAGAAGAAAAAATATATGAACTACTGTTGGAACCTACTGTAAACCACATGTGCACGTTGGTATTGAGAAATTTAGAAGCAGGACATCAAACAGTGAAGAATTTCTAATTTACCAATACAGTGGTATTTTGGTAGTCAAATGCCTTAGTTGTCGAACAAATCAACTCCCGAATGTCGCAAACCCGGAAGTGAGTGTTCCAGTTTGTGAACGTTTTTGGAAGCCAAACATCTGACGGTGCTTCTGCAGCTTCCGATTGGCTGCAGGAAGCTCCTGCAGCCAATCAGAATCTGCACCTTGATTTTTGAACCATTTGGGGGGTCAAACGGACTCCCGGAACGGATTAAATCCAAGAACCAAGGTACGACTGTATCATTTTGGAAGGACACTGGATGCGAGGGGACACTTCCTCCTCATCTAGTCCCTGAATCCAGAGGGATATAATATTAGGGCTGCTGGCTGAGGTAGTAGACTTCAATGTGCACCATAGCATTTTAATCTGCAGGCTTTACAGGACTCACACGTCCTCTGCATTAACAATCCATCTATGCAGAAAACCAGTACAACGATAATATTATGGCTAGTCCTCTCTCTGTAATGGTAGTTTTCTATGCTGGGGTATGTTAATATTTTAAACAGAGGTGTTCTAGCCCTATTCAAAGTGGATCTTTTTGAAATTAATGGTCATTTAGGCACATTAATTTCAATGGCTCTCCTCTGAGCAGAATCAGTTGGATACAGCCTACAGATTGATGTGGCACAGACCTAGCACAGGTTTGGGTCTTCAGTGAAAATTAGACTTCAGTGGAAACAGAACTCAGTACTGCATAGAAACCTTAGGCTGTCACAATGCACATTCCAGGACCGCGTGCAGCTGGTGGCATCATTCATCAGCACAAACATCACACAACTGACACAGTTACAACATGTTTTTTTCCAAAAAGAAACTTACCAGATGTACCAGAGATGGACCCAGTTTTGGCTTGAGCAGCTTTGGGGAGAACTGGCAATTCAAGAAAATGTTACTATCATAGAAATAAAAGCCAGGTTTGCACATCCATGAATGCCCCTATTTCCCTTTGCTTGGTTACTCAATATTTGTTAAGTAGCATCTGTGCATTTAAAGTGATCAGAGGAGACAAGACTGTTTGATCAATGCTTAACATTCATCTGTTTCATGGTACTAATTGAGGCAGTAATTGATGCAAAAGGGGCCCAAACCAACTTCTGAGTACATATGCATGCTTCTACTTCTCAGAGGTCCAATATTGCTCTATTTGCAATCCTTGTTTTGCTCATTTCATTTAATATTCTAATTTTCTGAGATTGCTAATTTGGGGTTTTCATCAGCTGTATGCCATGATAATCACAATTGTAACAAATAAAGGCTTGACATATCTCGCTTTGCAGGTCATGAGTCCATCTCATATATTAGTTTCACCTTTTAAGTTGAATTACTGAAATAAACGAACTTTTCCACGATATTCTAATTTTCTGAGTTTCACCTGTACTTAGCTGAAGACCACCTTGGGAGAAAGGCAGGATATGAATATATTAGATTAAATCAATAAATGATTTGGTTTTGTAATCTGCACAGTTACTTCAAACATCTTAAGCCCCAGCTATCTCTAATACTTCTTTTCTTTGAACATCCCAAGTGCAGATAAACACAGGAAATTTACTGGGTGATAACGGAGGGCTGACAATGAGATGCTTGTTTGAAAAAAGGCGGGCAATATAAGCTTTTAAAGTGAGACTGTTTCTTTCACGACTACGTTCATCTGGTTCCAAGTAGCTCAGAACTCCTCTTCTGCACGCGCAATTTCCACAGCGCTCACTGACATTATTTAAGGATGTCTCTAAACCTGGCCCTAAGAGGCAAAGAAGTCTAGTGGCCTTCAAAAGTTGAGACTCTGTGCATCAAGCATGGATTCACGTTTAAAGCATGTGGTCTAGGACTCACCTTAAGACTAATTCTGGAAAGCTTGCTTTGCTGGAGAGGATGTGACACCCCCCCCCATAATCCCACACCTATGGTGAGACTGTGAGAAAGTGCAGGGGTTCTGGCTTAAAATATTTGCAAACTGGGCAAGTAACCAAGCCCAAGATCACCCCAGAGCCAGCATTGGCATACATCTCCATTTTCTGGGGAAGAATGACAATGCGAGACATTACAAATCCACAATGACAAAACTCTTAGTGGCAGAGTGGATAAGATTTTCCAAAAATTGGGGAACATCTGAACACATTACCATGAAAAATTGTTAAACTAGGCTATGGCAACTGGCCCTTTAGGAGAAATTGACACAAGAACACAGGGAAACCCACACCAACAAGTTCAAAGTGACCCAATACAATATCCGTTTCCCTGCCTTGTTCATAGGTGTCAACATTTTCCTTTTTTTAAGGGAAATTCCCTTATTCCGAATAGGATTCCTCGCAAGAAAAGGGAAAAGTTGACAGCTATAGCCTTGTTACTGAAGGGGATTCAGATAGGTGGCCCCCAAGTCCCCCTCTTATTTTGGATGTTGGAAGTTGGATGCCAAGTTCCCCAAAATTTCTTGCGAGTCTATAACTTCTGGTCAGACTCTTTAAAATGGCTGTTGCAGCCCCCTGTACAATGAAACCAGTTAGGAAATGATAGCGTTTGTATCACCACTAAATACACTTTCTCGAGGACCCAAGCTTTCCTTACAGGGGTCAGCAAACTTTTCCAACAGGGGGCCGGTCCACTGTCCCTCAGACCTTGTGGGGGGCCGGACTATATTGGGGGGGGTGATAAACAAATTCCTATGCCCCACAAATAACCCAGAGCTGCATTTTAAATAAAAGGAAACATTCTACTCATGTAAAAACACTCTGATTCCCAGACCGTCCGCAGGCCAGATTGAGAAGGCGATTGGGCTGGATCCGGCCCCCGGACCTTAGTTTGCCTACCCATGATGGAGACCATTGCCAAAGAGTGTGTGTCTCCCCCTCCCTCAATCTTCCACCTGAAAATTGAGGCAAAATTTCACTTAATTTCGCTCAAAATTTCAATCAACTGCAACAAGCAGTTAATTCCATGAACATACTCACTGGTCAGTGCCTGAACAGCTCTCCTGCAGCGTCACCTGAGGAATCTTCAAGACATGAAAAAGTCAAAGTGGCTTTTATTCTTTCATCTTCATCCATTCCATTTTTAAATCATAGAATTGGAAGGGACCCTGAGGCTCATCTAATCCAACCTGAATATGCAGCCGGGCCATACAGGGATCAAACCTGCAACTGTGGCGTTATCAGCACCACATTCTAACCAACTGAGCTATCTTTGCCCTCTTCCTCAAGGGATATAATATTAATTTTTGTTCTACACCCCAGCCAGATATTTCATTCTCCTCTCTCTCTCCACTGCATGACTGAGAGATGCTTTCTACATTTTACAATACAGATCCCTATTTGAATTCTAATTCCCTGCTGGCTTTCCTTTCTGGCCAAACCGAAATCCAAGGTGCCTTACCTGAGACAGACATGTCAGAGCAGAGATGGTCACAACTCGGCTCGTCTTCCCCATCAGTGAATCTTCTGTTGTTCAGTCTTCTGTCGTCCAAAGCAGGGACCTCCTTGCAACCCAACGTTCATCATGCGCCATCTTCAAGCCGGCATAAGAGACATTGAAATTGCCTGGGGGCGCCACATCTCACAGCTTTTATTCTTTATACTTTTGCCCCCCTCACGTAGCCTTTCTTAGAAATTCACACTTCCTCTCTTTTAGCTCGGATCGATCTTCTATAAGGACACACACAGAAATATAGGCAAATTGTACATGCATAATCTCAGTAGCATATACCGTATTTTTCGCCCTATAAGACGCACCAGACCACAAGACACACCTAGTTTTTGGAGGAGGAAAACAAGAAAAAAAATATTCTGAATCCCAGAAGCCAGAACAGCAAGAGGGATCGCTGTGCAGCAAACACAGTAATCCCTCTTGCTGTTCTGGCTTCTGGGATAGATGCGCAGCCTGCATTCGCTCCATAAGACGCACACACATTTCCCCTTACTTTTTAGGAGGGAAAAAGTGAGTCTTATAGAGCAAAAAATACGGTACCTCAGAAAGTCAAAGAAAGCTGAGGAGTGTCTTGTTCTGGTGCCCTGTGAAAAAGTGCTCCTGTATCACTCCGTAGTGTTACCTGTCCCCTTGCCTACACCACCCCAACCCTCAGAACCTAGTTCAGGATGAAGCAACTGACCTTCTGCTTTACCTAGGTTGAGAGGTCTGTTCCTCTGCCTCCTGCATCTATGTCCTTATCGCTTTGCAATGAACAAGAGGGGATACTTGAAAAACGACGGAAAAAGCATTTCCCAGTATTCCACCCATGCGTTCCACTAATCCCCCATGGCCTCCCTTGCTCCAAAGTTTCAATAAAGCACCAAAGGTATAAACATTAATCTGTAGCAAATGATTGCCACTTCCCTGTTTAGACCCACATGCTTTCCACGCTTTTTACTTTAGTGCCGTTTGGCTTTCTTCTCTCAATTCTCCCTCAAGCGGTTACATTAAACAGTCTCTTAACGGCCTGTTTCCCCCTTGTATAATAACCACTATTACATTCCTGCATGTTCCGCATATAAATACATGAGCTGAGCATGCAGATTTGTATATAGCAGTAGGGGAGAAATGGTAAACATTTCCGAAGAATCCATAATTCAAATTTCAGTCGGTCATAACACAATCGGTTTTTGCGCTTAATAATCCTTCTGCTCTGGGGCTGTATTGCATCTGAAAAAGTCTGGCAGGTGTTTTACCCTCTGCTACAACCGTGACAACAATTAAGCTGGTGAATCATTACTCTGGCATAATTTTCCGAGGCAGTGAGCAGAACCGATGGATTATTTTTTTTAAAAAAAATAGCAGTCACGCAACTAGAATTTAAACAGGTATCTCAGGTGTATATGCTCCAAGGAGAGCAGCATGCATATAAAAGTGCAGAAATACAGACAGCAGCATGTTGACACGGATGCTGGATCCAGAAACTGACTCTGTTTGGTGCTGGTTCAGAAACACCGGACCCCCAAACAGAACTGAATATTTTCCCCTGAATATTTTGCCCTTCAAGGTCAAGGTCCTGAGTGGAATACTGAGAAATACTTTTCCATTCATTTTTTTATTATTATTTTTTTATAAATTTTTTATTGGTTTTTCAACACATATTAAAAGACAAAACAACACAATACATAAACAAACAAACAAACAAACAAACATATAAACACGTATAATTTCTTAACCTTTCTTTCCTTAAACCTTCTTTCAGCGACTTCCCCATACCTCCCCTTTCTGCATCCCTGTTTTAAATCAATCCAGCAACCCCTAATTTCAATTTCTTATAGCACTTTCTTTAAATCTTTTTTCTCATATCCAATTGTTTGTCACTGCAATTCTGTTTTGCTTTACCCATGACATTTTAGCACTCATTAATTTTACAACAGTTCTTAAGATAAACTTTAAATTTCTTCCAATCTTCTTCCACCGTCTCTTTCCCTTGGTCACGGATTCTGCCAGTCATCTCCGCCAGTCCCATGTAGTCAATCACCTTGGTCTGCCATTCTTCCAGTGTAGGTAGTTCTTGTGTCTTCCAATACTTTGCTAAGAGTACTCTTGCTGCTGTTGTAGCATACATAAAAAACATCCTATCTTTCCTTGACACCAATTGACCTACCATGCCCAGGAGAAAAGCTTCTGGTTTCTTCATGAAAGTGCATTTAAGCACCTTTTTCATTTCATTATAAATCATTTCCCAGAAGACCTTAATCCTAGGGCATGTCCACCAAAGGTGGTAGAAAGTACCTTCAATTTCCTTACATTTCCAACATTTGTTATTGGGCGTATGGTAAATTTTTGCCAGCTTGACTGGGGTCATGTACCACCTATATATCATTTTCATAATGTTCTCTCTTAAGGCATTACATGCCGTGAACTTTATACCGGTGGTCCATAACTGTTCCCAGTCTGCAAACATAATGTTATGACCAATGTCTTGTGCCCATTTAATCATAGCTGATTTAACCGTCTCATCCTCATTTCAACAGCAAGTTATACATTCTTGACAGATTCTTAGTATTGGGTTCCAATAGCTCTGTTTCTAATTTCGATCTCTCCACCTGGAAGCCAATTTTCCTGTCCAGTTTGAAAACTTCATTTATCTGATAGTAATGAAGCCAATCTCTTACTTTTGACTTCAATTTCTCATAGCTCTGCAATTTCACTTTTCCCTCCTCATGTTCTATAATTTCCCAATATTTTGGCCATTTGGGTTCCATATTAAGTTTTTTCACTTCCTTAGCTTCCATTGGTGACAACCACCTGGGGGTTTTGTTTTCCAACAAATCTTTGTACCGAATCCAAACATTATATAATGCTTTCCTAACAATATGGTTTTTGAAACCTTGATGAGTTTTAACCTTGTCATACCATATATATGCATGCCAGCCAAATCTGTTATTGAACCCTTCCAAATCCAAAATGTCTGTGTTTTCAAGAAGCAGCCAACTTTTCAGCCAGCAGAAAGCCGCTGATTCATAATACAACTTTAAGTCCGGCAGGGCAAACCCCCCTCTTTCTTTTGCATCAGTTAGTATCTTAAATTTTATTCTGGGCTTTTTGCCCTGCCAGACAAATCTAGATATATCTTTTTGCCACCTCTTGAAACAATCCATTTTGTCCAAAATCTGCAATGTTTGAAACAAAAACAACATTCTCGGCAAGACATTCATCTTAATAACAGCAATTCGGCCTAACAAGGAAAGTCTCAAATTTGACCATACTTCTAAATCTTTCTTAACTTCTGACCAACATTTCTCATAGTTATCTTTAAATAAATTCACATTCTTAGATGTCAAATTAATCCCCAGGTATTTCACCTTCTTTGCTACCGTTAAACCAGTTTCACTCTGAAACCTCTCTCTTTCAACCACTGTTAGATTTTTATCCAATACTTTCGTTTTCTGTTTGTTCAGCTTAAATCCTGCTACTTGACCAAATACTTGTATTAGTTCTAAAACTCTTTTCGTACTAGTGTCTGGCTCTTGTAATGTTAAAACTAGATCATCTGCAAATGCTCTCAGTTTATACTGTTTAGCTCCGACCTGAATCCCTTTAACCAGCTGGTCCTCTCTAATCATGTTTAATAAGACCTCCAGGACCGATATAAAAAGTAGTGGGGATATTGGGCATCCCTGTCGTGTCCCTTTCTCAATAGCAAATTCTTCTGTGACCACATTATTTACAATCAATTTTGCTTTTTGTTCAGAATAAATTGCACTTATACCATTTTCAAAACCTTGGCCTACCCCCATCCCTTGGAGATTCTTTTTCATAAAATTCCAAGAAATATTGTCAAAGGCTTTCTCCGCATCCACAAATATTAAAACTGCCTTGGTATTGATATTAACTTCCAGTAACTCCATAATGTCTATTATGTTTCTCACATTGTCTGACAAGTGTCTTCCTGGAAGAAAGCCCGCTTGGTCTTTATGAATCTCCCCCACCAAAACACTTTTCAGTCTTTTTGCCAAAATGTCTGCAAAAATTTTGTAATCCACATTGAGTAATGATATAGGGCGGTAGTTCTTAACCTGGTTCTTCTCAGTCTCTGACTTTGGTATAAGTGTAATATATGCTTCTTTCCACGATTCAGGTGCCTTCTTCCCCTCTAAGATTTCGTTACAGACCTCCTTCAACGGTTGTATAAGCCATTCTTTCAAAGCTTTATAGTATCTGGAGGTCAGTCCATCAGGTCCTGGAGATTTTCCCAATTGCATATTTTGAATGGCTCCCTCAATTTCTTGATCAGTTATCTTCTGATTCAAAGTCACTTTACTTTGTTCAGAAATTTTTTGTAATCCATATTTTTTAAGAAATTCTTCTATTTCTTTTTCATTCACCGGCCCTTGTGCATAAAGTCTCCTGAAATAACTCTGAAAACAGTTTCTGATCTCATTTGGTTTATAAATGTTTTTTCCTTCCACTTCTAAATTTGTAACCGTATTCTGTTTTTGTCTCTTCTTCAGTTGCCATGCCAAAAGTTTCCCACATTTGTCTGCCGATTCAAATGTCTTTTGTCTCATTTGTTTTATTTTCCATGCTATCTCTTGATTCATCAGTTCCATATATTGTCTCTGGTAGAACTTGATTTCTCTCAAGATTTCATGTGACTTTGGTTTAGATCTCAATCTTTTTTCTCCTTCTTTTATCTTTTCCAGGATCTTATCCTTCTTCTCATTCTGTCTCTTTCTTTTTATGGCATTCTGTTGTATTAAAAATCCTCGCATGACAGCTTTACTTGCGTCCCAAATTACTCTTTTTTCCACTTCTGTTCTCAGATTTATCTCAAAGTAGTCCTTTACCACTTTCTGGGCCTTTTTATAGACCTCTTCGTCTCTAAATAGGGAGTCATTCATCCTCCATCTAAAGGAGCCAGCTGTTGTTGGGTTCATCTCCATCTTTACAGCATTATGGTCGGAGCAAGTCTTTGGGCAGATTTCCACTTTCTTAATCTTTGATGCCATCCCACTAGTTATCCATATTTGGTCGATTCTAGTCCATGTCATTTTTGCTTCAGAGAAGAAAGTTCCCTCTCTTTCAAGAGGGTTCCTTGTTCTCCAGATGTCAATCAGATTCATATTGTCAGTCATTTCAAAAAAGGTCTTAGGTAATCTCCCATCCTTGGAGATCACCTGTTTTTGTGCTTTGTCCATATTTGTAGAAACCACTCCATTCATGTCTCCCATTAAAATTACATTATAATCCAAAAAGTCTATTAATGTCTCATGCAATTTCTTAAAAAATTCTGACTTCCCTTCATTTGGTGCATAAACTCCTATTATCAATAATTTTTCTCCTTGAACTTGAATTTCAATTGCCAAATACCTTCCTTGTTCATCTTTAAATATTAATTTAGGGGCCAACTTTTCCTTTGCATAAATCACCACTCCTCTTTTCTTCACTTTGTCCGATGAAATGAATTCTTGTCCTAATCTTTTGTTAATAAGTAATTTTCGATGTACTCTAGTCACATGGGTTTCTTGTAAACAAATCAAGTCCAATTGTTCTTTTTTTAAGATATAAAAAACCTCTCGTCTCTTTCTAGGAAGATTGAGGCCATTACAATTCCAACTTAGAAATTGCAGAGACATCTTGTTCTTTATTTGGTTACCCCTCCAACAGCTCCAAGAAGATCTTCTTCTGTTGATTTTTTAGCTCCAAAAGATAAATTGGAAATATCTGGTAAATCCTCTAGGTCCGTAGGTTCCGCCGTTCCCTTCAGAAGATCCTCCTCGTTCCTTGTCAGAAACTGTTCTTTGTCTTGCACTGTTTTAATCTTAATTTTCTTTCCTTTGTAGTTAAAAGACAGGCCTTGTGGGAACTCCCATCTGAATAGTATGTTGTTCTTTCTCAATAGAGTGACCAAATCCTTGTAATAGGTCCTCGCTTCCAAAATATATTTAGGGATATCTTTAAAGATCTGCACACGAGAATCTTCAATCTCAAGGGCTGTTTGAAAATGTAAATTCAATATCTTGTCTCTCTCCTCCTGAGATCTCAAAGTTATCAGGCAATCTCTTGGGCTCTTTCTGTTCTGTCTCCTTCCCAGTCTGAAAGCAGTTGTTATCTTAAATTCCTCCTCTTTTAAGCTGTCCTGCCAAAAGTCCAGAAATTCTTTTGTAAGATAGTCTATCAAATTGTCCTTTTCATTTTCTGGAATCAATCTCAATCTCAAATTTTTACTTTTCCTCTGTAGTTCCATTAAAGACAGGGCAGCATCATGTTCTTCCAGCTTTTTACAGACTGGTACTATCTTTTCCTGTGTGTTTCCTGCAGAAATTTTTGCCTCCTCTGCCGAAGTTTTTGCCTCCTCTGCGATCTTTCTAGTTATCTCATTTTCTTGAACTAATTTATTTATAGTCTCTGTATTCAGGTCCAATTTTGTTGATAATTCATTCAACTGTTTGGAGTTTTCAGTGCTCTGCTTTGTTAAGACTTCCAGAGTTTCATTTATTTTAACCAATGCCTTTGCTATTGTTACTGTATCCATGGAGGGAGTTGAAGCAGGTGCAGTTGGGTTTACGATTGAGCCTCTTCTCTTTTGTTCAACTTTGCTCTTAGCCCTTGTTAATCTCTCCTCTGTTGGGCCACTCATATCCCAAGGTCTTTCCCACGAGAATCACTTTCAGCTGGGAAATTCCACAAGCCTGTTCCTTACAGTAAAAAATAGTGGCTATATTCCTACAGCCTCTAGATGGAGCAACTCAAAGTTCCAAATACAAAGAAACAAAAGTTCCCTTCAGAGGTAAACAAAAGTAGCAACCAATTGTCCAATAATTTCCAAAATATCAAATTGTATCTTTCCAAAGTGCCAAACTTGTAACAAATAGTGTCTTTAGTTTATCCAAGGCAAAGCGTCTACTTTGTAGCAAATCGAATGACAGTTCTCAGTCCCGGTGGCTCACTTTCCAAGCAGTCCTCCCCAGGGGTTTAAAACGGCAGAACTTTCCCCTTCTAAGCTTCTTTCATGCAGGTAAAACAAATCACAAATCTTCCCCCCCTGCCCCTGCCTGCTAAGGGGGGGATTTAAGTCCAATGTCAGAGTCCGTCAATTTTAAGGCTGCTGTCAGAGACTGCCTCTAGGTCCCGGCTCACAAAGGACCAACGCTAGCCGGTAGAACGGAATAAAGTCTTTATTGAAGTATAGTTTCCATTTCCACATCTTAGCGTGCGTCTCTACGTCTATTCCCTAGATCGGCGAAGTCCCATCTGAATCTCCGCCTCCTGTACACCAGTTCAAGACCCTAGCCTTGCTCCACCTTTTGCGTCTCTCCTTTCGCCTCTGGGTCCTACCACCCCCCGGGGTTCCTTCCTTCCTGGATGCCTCGGATGCGGACCCTTCGGATTCCTCCCCCTCCCTTCGGCGGGCTTTAGGACCTGGCTCCCTTTCCGGGCTGCTCATTGCGCCTCCCTCTGGTACATTTGAACTAGGCGCGCGCGCGCTGTCTCCGACCCTCCTCTCTACCGTTTCCTCGCTCTCTGACGCAGGCGTGGCTGCTGCCGGAGAGCTGCCTGTCGCTGGTGCCTGGAACTCCTCCCCCCTGCTGCTCTCTGGTGGAGTAGCTGGTCCGGATTTCCAGCTGCTGCTCTCTGAATCCCCTCTGGTCCCTTCTTCCTGGGGTGCCCCTCTTGGTAACCCCCCAGCTCTGCCCACGGGAGCCCCTTTCTGTGAATCCTCCGATTCGCTGGACAGACTTAGAGATCTCGGACGGCTATCATCGCTAACCTCTCCTTCCGATTCCTCGCCATCCGTTCCCTCTGCTCCTGAACCCCTGACATCCATCCCCCCCTCGAAGCCCCCCCTTCCCCCCTCCCCTCCTTCCGGTGTGGGTTCTGGGTGCTCCGTCGTGGCAGGGGTGAGTGCCGGATACAGTTCTTCCCTCGTGTCGTACATTACATCGGGCAGGTCTGGCTCGTCCTCCGTGCGCTCGTCGACGTCGATCTCCTCTGCTTCCATCTCCCTGCCTTCGTGTTCAAATCCCACGTCCTCCCCCAACACGTCCATGTCCATCTCTCCCCCGTTCCCCTCTGAGGGTGATGCCTGCCAGGGACCCCCCAGCCACTTCCTGCGCCACTGCTCCTCTGGTTGATTATCCCACCAATAGGAGCGGTCTGAGGCAGAACCCGAGGGTGAACCTTCCGGAGAGCGTATGTGTGGTGCCGTCTCCTCGTCCGAGTCGAACCCCTGGAACGTGCTGCCTGAAAGTGTGGGTGTGAAGAGCCAGTCGTCGAAATACTCGGCTGGCATGGGCCTGTGTGGGAAAATGGCATGGAACTCTTCCTTGAGAAGAGGCTCGTCCAAGGCATAGCCCGGCACCCAACTGTTGGCGCTGGCCGGGGTATCCTCTCTGGCAAGAAGGTATTCTACTCCCTCTTCCCCCCATCTCGAGTCTAAAATCTCTGTGGCTTCGTTGATGCGCTCCCCTCTTGGCGACCCCCTTTCCCTGGGTCCTTCTCTGGGCGGATCTGGTGCTGTGCCTGGCTCGTGAAATCTATGCGGTGCTTTGTAGGGCGTGAGCACCGATCTATGGAACACCGGATGCATTCTGGAACCCTCCGGAAGCGCTAACCGGAAGGCCACTGGATTGACCTGTGCCTGGACTTGGTAAGGCCCTAGCTGCTTATGCCCTAGCTTCTTCTTGGCCAACGATTTGGTCGGCACTGCTTGCGCTGCTAACCAGACCCAGTCTCCCACCTGTATGTCTTCCCCTACTCTCCTGTGTCTGTCAGCCTGCAGTTTGTATGCGTGCTTGGCCAGTTCCAACTGCCTCCTAAGCTGTTCGTGGACTTCCTGCAACTCTGACGCTAAGTCTTCCGCTGCCTGCGGCTCCCCCTCCCCCACTCTCTCTAAACCTGGGAAGGTTCTGGGATGCCTCCCGTTGTTGGCGAAGAACGGCGTCACCCCCGTCGACACGTGCTTCGTATTGTTGTAAGCGAACTCTGCGAGGGGCAGGTAGTCCACCCACGTGTTAGGCTGCTGATTGGCGTAGCATCTCAGGTACTGCTGCATGATGGCGTTGACCCTCTCCGCTTGTCCGTTGGTCTGCGGGTGTCTCGCCGACGCTAGATTGATCTTGACGTTCAGGATGCCCATCAACTTTTGCCAGAAGTTCGAGATGAACTGCCGCCCCCGGTCGGATAGAATAGATCGTGGCAGACCGTGGACCTTAAACACGTGGTCTATGAACAGCCTGGCGGTCTGTTCTGCCGTGGGCACCTTCGCACACGGGATGAAGTGTGCCATCTTGGTAAACATGTCCACCACCACAAGCACTGCCGTCTTTCCCCTCGAACTGGGCAGATCCGTGACAAAGTCCAGGGCCACCCGTTCCCACGGCTCAGACGGCGTCTGCAACGGTTCCAGCAATCCCGCCGGCGGTTTGTGCACTGACTTGGCTCTTTGGCAGGTGTCGCATCTCGAGACGTAATCCGCTACTTCCCCCCGCATCTTGGGCCACCAAAAGTCTCTGGTCACTAGTTCTACAGTCTTTTCTCTGCCAAAGTGCCCGGCAGTGGGGGCGTCGTGTAGCTGCTGCAGCACCCTCGCGCGGAGGTCATTCCCCGGCACGTAGAGTGCTCCCTTGCGGATGAGCAACCCGTCTCTGATCTGGAACTCATCGTCCTTCACCGTGCCCTTGTGCACCTCCTCCATCTTGGCTTGCGCGAAGGGGTCCTCCTGCAACGCTCGACGTACGGCGTCCAGATCCACGGTCGCCGAAGCGCAAGCCCACGCTTCCGGTGCGAAAATGTGCTTGGCTGCCGACGGTGCCTCCTCCTCGAGGTATTGCGGCTTTCTGGACAAGGCATCCGCCATGATGTTGTTGTCACCCGGGATGTACTCTATCTTGAAGTCGAAGTCCGCGAAGAACTCTGCCCATCTAATGTGCCTCTGATTCAGGAACCTCGCCGTGCGCCAGTACTCTAGATTCTTGTGGTCCGTGCGGACCTGCACTGTGTGTCTGGCTCCGATAAGGAAGTGCCGCCACGCCTTGAACGCTGCATGGATGGCTAGCAACTCCCTGTCCCAGATGGTGTAATTCTGCTCCGACTTGCTGAGCTTCCTTGAGTAGAAGGCGCACGGCCTCCAGTCCCCCTGCTGGTCTTGTTGCAACAGTACAGCTCCCACGGCTCTGTCTGAGGCGTCTGTCTCCACCCTCATTGGTCTGCTGGGATTCACATGCAGCAGCTGCTCCTCGGACGCGAAGAGACGCTTGAGTTTCTGAAAGGACTGCTCCGCTTCCTCCGTCCAGAGAAACTTCTTCTTCTTGGAGCTGAGCGTGTCGGTGATGGCCGCCGTTTGCATAGCGAACCCCTTGATGAACTTGCGATAAAAGTTGGCAAAGCCGACAAACCGCTGGACTTCCTTCCGATTGCGCGGGCTTTTCCAGTCCAATACTGAGCGAACCTTGGCGCTGTCCATGGCGAGCCCCTTGTCCGACAGTTTATAGCCCAGGAAATCCACCTCCGTCACGTCGAACTGGCACTTCTCCAGCTTGGCGTACAGCCTGTGCTCCTTTAGTCTCTGCAGAACTTCCCTGACATCCCTCTCGTGCGCCTCTCGCGACTCAGAAAATATCAGGATGTCGTCCAGGAAGCATACGCACTTCTTGTAAAGGAGTCCCGCCAACACGTGATGCATAAAGGCTTGAAAACAGTGAGAGCCATTTTGTAATCCGAAGGGCATAACTCTGTATTCGTAGGTGCCCAGTGGTGTGAACATGGCCGTCTTCCACTCGTCGCCCTCCCGCACACGAATCAGGTTGTACGCGCCTCGCAGATCCAACTTGGTGAAAACGCGTCCTTTCCTTACCGTCGCGAGCAGGTCGTCTATTTTGGGCATGGGGAAGGACGAGGGCTTGGTTTTCGAGTTCAAAATTCGAAAGTCCACTACAAGCCTCTTCTGGGGCGTGTCTCGCTTCTTCACAAAGAATACTGGGCTGCCCCCTACAGCTTTCGACTCCCGGATGAACCCGCGCTTCAAATTGTGGTCTATGAACTCCCTAAGTTCCTGCAGTTCATCCTCAGACATGGAATACAGTTTCCCTGTTGGCAGCGTCGCCCCCGGCAGGAGATCAATCTTGCAGTCATAGGGTCTGTGGGGGGGTAGCTTGTCCGCTTCCTTCTCGCAGAACACCTCCAAAAATTCAGAATACTTGAGAGGTACTGCTTGCAGCGTGCCCAAATGTAACTGTGGGTCATCCTCCTCCCCTTCTGGTCTAGGCAGAATGCAGTGTTCCGCACAGTAGGAGGAGCCAAAAGTCAGTTGGCGTTGGTACCATGCCAATGCTGGGCTGTGCCTGTGTAGCCAACTCATTCCCAGAACTACTGGCGTGTCCGACAATTGGGTGACGTTGAAGCTGATTATTTCTCGGTGATTCCCAATTTGCATCACCATAGGTGGTGTCTGCTGTACCACCTGCCCCCCTAGCAGTTCCCTGCCATCCACTGTGACAACGTTCAGGGGCAGTGTGGCTGGCAGTAGCGCTATGTTGTGTTGTTGAAGGAATTCCAGTGCGATAAAGTCCGCATTACTGCCAGAGTCAATCGTAATCGGCACTTCTAAAGTGAGACCACTGGGCAGCTGGAGCGATGCGGTGAGCTGCACCACTGGTTTGGGCGGGAGGGGATCCGTGGGCTTCAAAATCTCTGGGGACTTCTTTACTGACTCGCCTGGCTGGCCCCCAGTGCTTCCGTTTCCCTGCCGTGGTTCACTTTGCTGAGTTGCTCCCATTACTGTCATTGAAGCTGCAGTGTGCTTGTGGAGCCTCTGGGGACACTCTTTCGCCATGTGCTTCGAACTGTCACAGATGTAACACTTCCTGTTCCCTCTAGGCTGCTTTGTTTTGACTGCTCCCGGTGTTAAGGCTCTGGTGGCTGAATGAGCTCTAGCACCGCCGATCTCCATCGGCTCCTCCCCCCCTGCTTGCGGAGGCGTTGATTGCGCACGCGCGACATCCCTGGGCAAGAGGGAGGGCACTCTGGCTGGTGTGCGTCCCCAACGCCCTTCTCCTCTGTCCCAAGGGCGGTCCTCCAGCCTCACCCCCACTGCAAGCGATCTGTCCACCACTTCCTGGGTGCTTTTGGGTCTCTCCCCCCGCGCTATCTCATCCTTGATTTGGGGGTTCAATCCTTCCCAATAAAGATCTCTAACGGGGGGGGAATCCTTGTCCCACCCCAAGGCATTGACCAATGCAAAAAAGCGGGAGTGATACTGCCTCACGCTGGCTTTCCCTTGTCTCAGCTCAAATATGTCCTTACGGGCAATGTCAATGTCTATTTTCGATAGAAAGCAAGAATCCATCGCTTTAATGAATGCAGCTGAACTCTGGAGCGCTGGGTCCATATCTCTCCACAGATTGCGCAGACATGCTTTCGCCTCTCCATGCAAATGAGACAAGATAAACCCCACTTTTTCTTGCTCATCTCTAAACTCTTTCTCCAGCAGTTTCAGCGCAAACTGCACGTCTGCTCGGAAATTGGGGTACTGCTGCAAATTCCCATCAAAGTGAGATACAATGCTGCCTCCAGTCCTTCCCAACCCGATTCCCTCGGATCTGGAACCCGTTTGTGCCTGCTTAGTAAGCACTTCCAACCTGGCTTGGAGATCTCGGCATGCAGCAGCCGCTTCATCCTCTCTTTTCCTGGAGGCGATTATCTCTGCGCTGAGCTGCGTTACCGCTTCTCGCAGGGAAGCAATTTGCTCTTCAGTAGACATGTCGCTTGACTTTTGTGAGCTCCAAAGGCACCAGTCCTCTTTCCTCCCTGCTTCGCTCCCCACACGCCGCTTGAGTCAAAGAGAACTGATGAAAACTTCTGGGAGATGGGACTTACTGTCAGAGACTGCCTCTAGGTCCCGGCTCACAAAGGACCAACGCTAGCCGGTAGAACGGAATAAAGTCTTTATTGAAGTATAGTTTCCATTTCCACATCTTAGCGTGCGTCTCTACGTCTATTCCCTAGATCGGCGAAGTCCCATCTGAATCTCCGCCTCCTGTACACCAGTTCAAGACCCTAGCCTTGCTCCACCTTTTGCGTCTCTCCTTTCGCCTCTGGGTCCTACCACCCCCCGGGGTTCCTTCCTTCCTGGATGCCTCGGATGCGGACCCTTCGGATTCCTCCCCCTCCCTTCGGCGGGCTTTAGGACCTGGCTCCCTTTCCGGGCTGCTCATTGCGCCTCCCTCTGGTACATTTGAACTAGGCGCGCGCGCGCTGTCTCCGACCCTCCTCTCTACCGTTTCCTCGCTCTCTGACGCAGGCGTGGCTGCTGCCGGAGAGCTGCCTGTCGCTGGTGCCTGGAACTCCTCCCCCCTGCTGCTCTCTGGTGGAGTAGCTGGTCCGGATTTCCAGCTGCTGCTCTCTGAATCCCCTCTGGTCCCTTCTTCCTGGGGTGCCCCTCTTGGTAACCCCCCAGCTCTGCCCACGGGAGCCCCTTTCTGTGAATCCTCCGATTCGCTGGACAGACTTAGAGATCTCGGACGGCTATCATCGCTAACCTCTCCTTCCGATTCCTCGCCATCCGTTCCCTCTGCTCCTGAACCCCTGACAGCTGCTTTCTGTCAAATTGCAGCTTCCTGTCCATTGCTTTATTTACATGCAGTCCGAGGAAGGCAGACTTCCTTATTTTTTGCCTTCTCCGTTTTCAGCCAATTTCAAATTGTTTCCTTTTAAATTTGTTGTTCAATCTTACTCACGGTAGTCCAATTTAAGTTCCAAATGTCAGGAAGGAATCGGCGCTCTCCGTCAATGGCGACGCGGCTTCACTCCACGGGCTGGGTAGCGGCTCTCAGCACCGCGCTCCCCGATGCCACTCCGGAGCCTTTAAAAAGGCTCCTTTGCAGTAAGGGGGGGCGCTTAAGGTGCCCACCGAGCCTCCTTGCTCTCAGGCTTCTGCGCCTGAGATTTTAGGGGTCCCCGCTTCGCCGTAGCGGTCAGACCCGAACTCGTGAAGTAGCCTCCCTGAGCGGAGCTCAGCAGGAGGCGGCCATTAGCGCTGGCGCCGACCGGAAGTCCTTTTCCATTCATTTTTCAAGCACCACCACTTCTTCGCTGCAAAGCAATAAGCACATAAATGCAGAAGGGAATCTTGGCAAAAACCCCATCTGGAAGGTGAAAACTTGTATTTCCCTCTCGATTCTCAGATTTGTTGGGTGCAGCAGGAGCTTTTGTCAAGCAATTTCTTAAGCCCTATTTGAACATCAGGCTTCAGGGATAGCCGGCTGAAGCCTCCAGAGTGCAGCGGGGGCTCCCACTGCGCTCTGGAGGCTTCAGGTTCCTTTTGCTGAAGCCGGGAAAGCAAGACTTTCCTGGCTTCAGCGAAAGGAACCTGAAGCCTCCGGAGCACAGCGGGAACTTGCGCTGCACTGCGAAGGCTTCATTCAGGGATAGCTGCCTGAAGTGTCCGGAGCACAGCAGGAGGTCCCGCTGTGCTCCGGAGGCTTAGGGTTCCTTTTGCTGAAGCCAGGAGAGCAAGACTCTCCTGGCTTCAGCAGAGAGGGAGAGCTGCTCAGCGCCCCTTCAGCGAAGCAGGAGGAGAAATGGAAGGGGCTCCGTTTCTCCTGCTGCTTCGCTGAAGGGGCGCTGAGCAGAGAGGGGGAGAATTCTTTTTTCTTGTTCTGCCCCTGTAAAACAAGATGCGTCCTATGGTCGGGTGCGTCCTATAGAGCGAAAAATACGGTACATTATTCTGGAATACTAACTGAAGGACAACAACCTCATGAGGACAATCCCCTGCAGCCCCCCTGGGGAAACAGATGCTCTCTTGATCCTGTAACAAATGCGTCGGGGAGGCTGATGGCCCAATTGGCCATGGAAAACGATCTTTGCATCGCGAATGGTAACATCACTCCCTTGTCCTCGCAGCAATTAACGTGCATCACCTCCCGGGGAACCAGTGTTGTCGACTACATTTTATTGACGTCGGAGCTATTCTCAATTTCTACAAAAATGGAAGTGGCTGAATATTTTGGTGGTGACCACCTTCCATTGACTCTATTGTTAAACCTAGTAGAGCCATTTTCAGCCCCCTCAAACTATAGTTCCACGGCACAAAGTCACCCAGTATACAAAACAAAGAAATGGACAAGCCTCAGTTCCTCTCTTGCCCTGGACATACAAAAATCATTTGATATGTCTGCTGTCCCTTCTGACCCAATTTTGCCCGCTGACCAATATCGGAAATTAATTGACGCTTTCTCAACAACTTACATAACCACCACCTCGCCTATCCACCAACGCCTCTTCTCTGAATCACCTTGGTTTGACAAGGAATGTAAAGCCCTAAGAAGGCGAATTAGGAAAATGGTCAGAATCATCAAATTTTCCAACGACCCCCAAACTCGTGCAAAGCTCATAGATATTAAAAGGACATACAGAAACATGATTCATTGCAAGAAACAGCAGCACATCCTAGAGGCTTGGTCCACTCTTCGTTCGGCTGTAGAGAGGCATGACTCCTGCTCCTTTTGGCGCTTAGTTAGACCTTCGGCACCACTCAATTCAGCTACCCAGATTTCCGCTGATGAATGGATTGCCTATTATTCAACCAGTTTCGCTTCTCCAAATCATCTTACAGATCTCCTTCACCCCCCGTCGGACTTCTGTTCCTGTTCTCTTAGTCCCACTTCTTCAATAAACTTTACCTCAACTCGCATCTTCAACATCATAATGTCCATGCGAAGGAATAAGGCCCCCAGCCCAGACATGGTCCTGTTGGACCTTTTCCTGACTGATCCTATTTGGTGGAGCGAACAGCTGACTCCTGTATTCACCGCTATCTCCTCCGCCTTAGACATCCCCGACTCCTGGAGAGAAGCTATAATAGTTCCAATTTTCAAAGGCGGCCAGCCAAACATCCCTAGGAACTATCGCCCCATTAGTTTATTATCTATTCCGGGGAAAATATTTGCTGCTGTTTTACTGGAAGAACTTCTTTCATGGGTCCAGGAGAGGAACATTCTACCGTTAGAACAGATTGGCTTCCGAAAGTCAGCATCAACCATGGACCACTGTCTAACTCTTTATCACCTTGCCAGTAAATACACTGCACCAAGGCAAGGCCACCTATTTGCCGCTTTCATGGACCTGGAGGCCACCTTTGATTCCATCCCTAGGCAGAGATTATGGTCCAAACTTGCCCATCTGGGAATTGATCCGCACCTTCTCTCCCTAATTATTTCCCTTTATTCAAACACCACAGCTTGCATCCGAAGTGGTCCCAACGGCTCCCTTACCACCCCATTTCCAACGGCCAAGGGTGTCCGACAAGGTTGTCTCTTGGCCCCTTTACTGTTTAATCTCTATCTTCATGATGCTATTTCCCCTTTGAAGCTATCAACTAAGTATCCTCCTCACTTAGCAGGTCACCCCGTTGCTTCCCTTTTCTATGCAGATGATGCCGTCATCTTATCCAGAACAGCTGCGGACCTAGCAAATGCAGTTAATGCATTTATCGCCTATTGCAAGGCGGAAGCTCTTAATATTAATTATAAAAAATCGAAAGTCCTTCACTTCACTCGTTCCCACAAACTCAAGCTGGAGCCGCTTAAGATTACAGGTGGCTACTTAGAAAAGGTAAAAGCCTTTAAATATCTAGGCTTAATATTCACTTATAATCTCTCCTGGACCACCCATCTACAATCTGCCTTTTTCGCCGCAACCACGACCTCCAATGCCATTGTCCGATTTTACCACCAGAAGGGCGGCAAACACCTTCCAGCAGCAATTCAAATATTTAATGCCAAAGTTGTTCCTAAACTATTATATGGCTGTGAAGTATGGACTACAGCAATATCAGGTAACTTGGATCGCCCACTTCATATGTTTCTGAGATCTCTTTCCGGTGTTCCGAGATGCGTCTCAGGTGCAGCCCTACGACTTGAGTTCGCCCAGCCCTCAATTGTAAAACGAGCATGGTGTCGAGCCATCTCCTATAGCTCCCACCTACTAGCATCGGATGCTCGAATTAGAGGTGGTTTTTCCAATTTGATTCTAAGAGATATTCATAATTCCCCTTGGAAAACTACAATTAACCTCAAACTCCGCTCTCTTTTTAATCTGAATTGCAAAACTGTTCTTAAATTAGAGTGTATTAGTCCGGCGGCCCTACCTTCAATTAAAAAGAAGCTACAGCAACTTGACTTCTCTAACACAGCTGCCGATGCAAGAGGGCCGTGTTCAGGCCTAGCCCTAGCTATTCCTCCCCCTGAAGGAATCTCTCTATACTGCTTCACAATTTCTTCAGAGGCTAAGCGAAGGGCCTTTACTTGTGCCCGTCTCAACTGTTTTCCTACAGCAGTTCTGTCGGGTCGTTATTCCAGAGTCCCCATCGCAAACAGAACATGCACCTGTAATGACACGGCTCTGGAGACTATGGAACACGTAATGCTCTTCTGTCCTAACTGGTCAGATGAAAGATCTCGGTTTTTAACTCCTCTCATGAACAAGCTTCATCTCCCAATCCAGCCCTGGATAGTGTCCCTTTTTTTGCAGGATTCTGATTGTTGGATTACCAAGATGACAGCTAACTTCCTGCTCAGTGTGATGAAGAGGAAAGCGGCACTAACTTCTTTTTTAACACCACAGCTGCAGTCGATACGGTGCACAATTGAACGAAGTTCCAAGTAGCTTTATTGTACAAGGACAATGGAGCTAGGACAAATCTGAGGAGCTGAAGGACCCCATTAACGATCCTCCTCCAGCCTCAGCAGTTTTTTGTCTTTTTGTTTCTGTACTATTCGGTCACTCGATGTTTTAAATCCTCTGTTGCTTCTGTTATCTCTTTTTTTTTTCTCCCTTTAAGCATTTGCCCAGGACGATATCTACCTTTACCTCCCCACCCCCATTTTATGTTGTTATTTCTATGTATATCATGCTATGGCCACACGGCTAATGCAATAAAATCTATTGATTGAACCTCATGAGGTCCAATGCAGGAAAATCAGGGGGTGAGGGGACCACTCAGACATGGTAGCATTGCAAATTACATATCAGATTACACATCTAATTACGTAATGGTCAAAAAAAATGTTATATAGCCTTACTTTGGACATGGTTCTGAATGCTAAAATAAATGCACACTGAAAAATTGCAATGCTCTATTTTGTGTACAGTATATTGTTATGCCTTTGCCAACACTTTACAGAAAGCAAATGTCAACGACAGACCACATGAAAGCAAAAGAACAGAAATTAAGTGTATTTGGTTAGATGAATCCCAATCTTTGAAAAAGAAACAGATATGCTTTTACATGGTTTCCTCTTTAAAAATAGCAATTAATGGGGACAAGGAAGGGCAGCAAAAGCCACCTCCACAAAGATCAACAGAAACGTACCCCAAACCGACTCCAACTGAAATAAACAGGTATCAGCTATTCACAAGAGCAATTTTGACACTTCAGTCTCAGCATGATATGAGCTTGAAATAGTTATGCGTGAATGTTTGGTAGTGAAAATGGGGCTAGGATTTCAGAGAAAACAACAGTAATCTTTAGAAAAGTATCCTTTGTTGCGGGGCTGAATGATTACATGTTCATTTTTGAGAAAATCCCCACAAACCAATTTATTTTCCAGCATTTTCCTAAACAGAAAATCAAAGTTGTAACTACTAAATCAAGACAACCATTTTCCCAATGAATATTCTATATCCAGAGGAGTAGAAAGATAAGGAACAGCTGCAGAACTATCAGAGATATTCTTCATCCAGAGAGTTATACAAAATTTGTTGTGTTTCATGATTCCAAGGTGACAACTATTTCCCTCTGGATTTTCAGATTCTTTGGGTGCAGGAACTTTTGCCAAGCGATTTCTTAAGCGCTATTTGAACATCTTTGTTTCTCAGGCTGTACACCAAGGGGTTCAACAAGGGAGTTACCATTGTGTAAGAGACAGAAATAAAAGTGTCCTCATCTAGTGTGTATCTGGATTTGGGCCTTAAATAGATAATGGAAGCACAACCAAAGTGCACTACGACCACGATAAGATGGGAGGCACAAGTAGAAAAGGCTTTGCGCTTCCCAGCCATTGTGGGGATTTTCAAGACAGTGTTAACAATTAAAAAGTATGAGAGAAGGATGAACAGGAATGAGCAAAATACAACCAAAACACAAATAACGAAAATGACAATTTCTCCTATGTAGTTTCGGCCACAGGCTAATTCAAGCAAAGGTGCTAAATCGCAAAAAAAGTGCTTAAGTTTATTTGGTCCACAGAAAGGCAAGGTAAATATGATTATAGTCTCTGAGGTGGAAAAAAGAAATCCAGTTGTTGCTGAACAAGCCACCAGTTTGGTGCAGAGACTTTGATTCATCAAAATCTGATAACGTAACGGTTTGCATATGGAGACATATCGGTCATACCCCATCACTGCTAGAAGCATACAATTTGTGCACCCAAAGCCCAGGAAAATGCACATCTGAGTAGCACAGCCAGTGAAGGAAATGGTCTTCTTTTCTCTTAGAAGATTTGCAAGCATATTGGGGATAATGACCAGTGAGTAGCAGATTTCTGAGAAGGAGAGGATGGAGAGGAAGAAGTACATGGGGATGTGGAGACTGCGGTCAAGCCGTATCGCAGTGATGATGATTATATTTGCCATCAAAGTAACCAGGTAAATTAGAGAGAACACCAGAAACAAGGGAATCTGCAGGTCTGGGAAATTGGAAAATCCAGCAAGGATAAATTCTGTGACCACTGTTTGATTTTTTCTTCCCATTGATGCAGCATCTGAAAATAAACATTAAAAGCGTTACTGATTGCAACAGTGCTCGTCAGCTGATGTTTTATACAAAAATACCGGGGGGAAATGCTTGTTCATAAAATTATTTATTATTTTTTGTTATTTATTAAATTTACGTACTACCCTTCAACTGAATATCACAAGCCAGTTTACAACATAAAAACACAAAATGCATAACGTGACTGTAAAAATGCAATAACAATAATAACTTACAAGGAAGCGGGTGTGATGTTGAGCTCTTCCAAGTGACAGCAGTTAGCCACAATATCCTTTTTATGATGTTTTTATTTAGCATGGAACGATGTAAACACTTAGAAATCCCACCTGATATTATCTCCACGGTGTTTCAAAACGTAAAATAATCAACCATCTTATTATCAGTGGGAGTTGTTAAAATCTACAAGTAATGTAAAAATACACATAATTTTATTGGGTGTATTTTTTTTCTAAAACTGTTGACTTCATCTATATTGATACATTTTAGTATGTCTACTTGATTTTCAATTTTTATTTTATCATGATGAATATTACAGTTAGTTTCGGTCTTTCTGATTAAGTGGTTTGTGAATATTGTTTAATAAATAAAACAGCTGGGTTAGCTGCACCAAAGTGACCTCCTCGGGATACAAGTGTGGGCAGTGTATATGGAGGTACATGTCATGTGACAAAGACACGTGAGAGCAGAAGCAGCAAAGCAGGCTGGGAAGTGCTGGGACTGCACAGTCATTTGGGCCTACTAAAGTTATTCAGGCCTAACTGCCAACTGTTGAGTCACCCTGACATGTGACTTAGTAGCCAGTTTCTCTTTTGTGCTCTCTGTAAAATGTGAGAGTCTGTCTGCTTCAGCTATGAACAGTGTTGAATAGTGGGTAGACATAGCAGACGACGCAGCGATTTCTCCAAAGCAGCTCTTTATTTGTAAGCTGGAACAGAACTGAACTGAAGGGTTCAACCAGCCTGCTTATATAAAGCTCCACAGTAACCATTTTCTGTAATTATCCAATCACTGAATGTCACTTTCGATCCCTTATTTGCATATGTGGACCTGAACGATCTACAGTATCCCCCTGCTGGCCCAGGATGAGAACTTCAGTACATAACAAACAGAGTCTGTATGTAATCTCAGTCAAACTGTTTGGAACCATGTTGTTTATGAAGACGTTTATTCTAACTCAGTAAAGCTTTTATTCAATTAAAAACTCTGCATTATTAATTTACGCAGCGCGTCAGTACAAGGAGGGCCCAGACAAGAGACTCCACTGACCACTTGCTGATGTGGTCTAAAGGGAAGCAGGGCAATATGCTGGGTAGCACCTTAGCTGCAGGAGTTGTTGGAAGGAGGGATACAAAGCCCCATTCAACCATCTTAGGGACTCCACTCCTTAAGGCTTTACTCCTTAGCCTTTTCTTTTTCCCAAGATATCCTGCAAAGTAGCAGAGGTTTATGATCAGAGTTTTCTTTCTCGTAGATGGGCTACCTTCCCAGGTTGATGAGCCCCATCTGCCCTCACAATTTATACCCTGCCCATCTGACTGGGTTTCTCCAGCCACTCTGGATGGCTCCCAACAGAGTATTAAAAACACGATAAAACATCAAACATTAAAAACTTCCCTAAACAGGGCTGCCTTCAGATGTCTTTTAAAAGTCAGGTAGTTGTTTATTTCCTTGACATCTGGAGGGAGGGAGGGCGCCACTACCGACTAGGCCCTTTCCCTGGTTCCCTGTAACCTCACTTCTCTCAGTGAGGGAACTGCCAGAAGGCCCTCGGAGACGAACCTCAGTGTCCAGGCTGAACGAAGGGGGTGGAGACGCTCCTTCAGGTATACTGGGCTGAGGCCGTTTAGGGCTTTAAAGGTCAGCACCAACACTATGAATTGTGCTCGGAACCCAATGGTATCTCCAAGCAGGGCTGGGAATTAGCCCAGCCTGAATCCCTCTAAAGAGCTGCTTCTGACAGCCAGTGTAAACCATACTAAGCTAGATGAGCCAATGTGGTTTGAGTCAGTAGAAGACAGCATCCTGTGTTCTCATTTAAATCAACCCTTTGGGACTGTGAGGACTAAAATCTTATTTTATGTTTAGGCAAGGGAGAAACTAGGCTTTATTTCCCATGGGTCAAAGACCCAGTTTGGCACCCCGCACATGCACATTCGCTCTCGCACATACACATAGGTTGGGAGTCTCAATGGCCCCCCTCGGGAGGCTTCACTTGGGAGGAAAACCTGGGTAGCCCTCACCCCCAAACAGTGGCGTAGCGTGGGTTGTCAGCACCCGGGGCAAGGCAAGTAATTTGCGCCCCCTAACCCGTGGATTTGCGCCCCCTAACCCTAACCCTCAGATGTTGCGCCCGGTGCGGCCAGCCCCCCTGCACCCCCCATGCTACGCCACTGCCCCCATAGCTCTGAAGGGGGAGGGTCATAACTCTTTGGTGGAGCACATGCCCCTATGGCATCTTTAGGTGGTGTGGAGAAGGAAAGACTCCTGACTGGAACGACTGAGACGCCTTCAAATGTGTAGTGTGATTTGTTGACTGAGTTTTCAGAAGTAGGCACACCTTAGAAAAGGAGGCCTTCACCTCGGTATAATAATAATAATAATAATAATAATAATAATAATAATAATAATAATTTATTTATACCCCACCCTCCCCAGCCAGAGCCGGGCTCAGGGCAGCTAACAACAGTAAAATTACAATAAAAAAATAATAGGGGAAAAAATTAAAATACAGGTTAAAATGCAATTTAAAATGCAGTATGGCTTCCCTGTATCACATACGCGGCACAACAAGACAACAAGAACCCACTGAAGGCACACAGATCAATATGACCCAGCAATTCCCACACACAGATGCAAACAAATCTCACTGCAGCCAACTAAAGACAACCAGCCACGCCCTGCCCCTCCCAACCTCTCTCACTATTACCAAGGAAAAATATAATAAAATGAATAGAAAGAGAATCTGCCCAAGTAACACAGGCATAAAACCCCACAGACACACTTAAGTATTATCACCCCAACTCCCTCTCCCCCCTTCTTCTTCCCCAACCTTATTCTGTATACAACAAAAATGTTCTATACATGATGTTTTTATATCAAATGTAAAAAAAGACTCTGCAGCTTGGAAAAAAAGAGAGAATTCACGTTCTTTTGCAAAACAAGGAAATATTTAAATATATACCGGTATATATATATATATATATGTGTGTGTATATATAGATAGGCACACCTATGCTTATGCAGCAGAACCAACAGAAACGTTTTGAGTGATAATATTATGTGTTTTATTTTAATTATCTCATATTTATCCGCATTTGATAACTTTTTTACAGCGGGGGTGGAGCAATAATGGGAAGTTGAGGGACCTGCACAGTTCCTTGGGGCTGTCGTTTTCATTTCCCGTGAAGGATCTCAGAGGCTCCTCTGAAATTTAATTGATTGGTTTCCCCCTCATCTGAAAATCTCAGGGCATAAAAATACAAGATAGAAACACAAAATACAGAACAAAAACATAAACAAACAAAAAACACCCCCCTCTCCCACAAACACATTTAAAAGAATATAAGATGTTACTTCAGCCCAAGGCCTCAGTTGACAAGGAACGTTTTTGCTTGGTACCTAGAGGTAGTATAATGAATGCACCAGGCGAGGCTCACTTGGGAGAATAAAGCCCCTTTTATAAAAATTCCTCCTCCTTCTTGGTGCCCGCTTGTGGACCCAGAAATGTGGCCCCTCTTCCTTCAGCCCTTTTCTTGGAAATGCATGCAGGGCACTGCAAGAAAGAGGGAGAGAGGGCAATGTCTTCTGCTCCGAATGTCTCTCACTGTGTATATGTGGTGGGGGGCAGGCAGGGGGCAGAGAGAGTTAAAGGCCAAAGGCCTGGTTATAGAAGAAACTCTATTGCCTGGTGCCTAAAAATATATGATGGTAGTCCCAGTGCAACTATACAGCTGTGAAGCCTATTCTATGTGTGGTAAATTTGTCTGTGAAAGAGTTCGGCATCTTGCCAGGGAGATTGAGAATCTTAAGTTCCTCTTATGCTTTTATCCATTTTTTGTTTTAGATCACTTTTTTCAGATTCATTGCTTTTTTAACATTTCAGTTTAATATTAGTTAAATAAGGGGCTATATTTCCTTTTCAAGGGGGATTCATCATCATAAGTTGGTTTGTGGTGTAGTTTATCTGGGTCTGAGGTAACTTCTGTTTCTGCTTGTCCTACTTTTGTATTGTTAAACTTTAGCCGTATCGATGCTACACATTTAAAGTTCTGTGGTACCATTTTGAATGGTGGGGTTGGGGCTCCCTCAGGGTGAACCCCCCACCCTCCAGCTCTCATTCCCCAGCCCCCAACCCAGGGTGTGGGGGACATCCTTCAAAACCACCATAGCCTCATACTCCTTCCAGTATTGGAGGCAGCCTAGCTTACCTCAGAGGGTTATTGCGAGGATAATTTGGACAGGGATAGCACACCATGTATACCACCTTGAGTTCCTTGGAGGAAAGGTGGGGTGTTCAAGTGAAAATAAGAACAATTTTGACACTTCAGTCTCAGCACTATATGAATTTGAAATAGTTCTGCATGAATGTTTGGTAGTGAAAACGAGGGCTAGGATTTGGGAGAAAACAACAGCAATCTTTAGAAATGTTTCCTTTGTTGCAGGGCTGAATGATTACAGGTTTATTTATGAGAAAATTCCCACAACCCAATTTATTTTCCAGTGATTTACTACAGAGAAAATCAAAGTTGTTTGTAAATGCTAAAGCAAGGCCACATTTTCCCAAATGAATATTCCACATACAAATGTCCATTAAACAGATACAGTATTTGTTGGGTTTCATAATTCATCTTCAATTTTTAAAAAGATGAGAAAAAGCTACAATATTATTTGAGGCGTTCTTTGACCATTATACTATACATATTTGTTGGATTTCATAATTCCTTTTTTCTTTTTTGAGAAATATTTATTAAGATTTTGCAAAAACAAATATACAAAAACACATAATAAAAGAAACAAAAAAATAAGAATAAACACACAGAAAAAATAAGAAAAAAATTAAAAACAATTCTTTTTCATAACTTAAAACTCATTTGCTTGTTTCTTTGACTTCCTCACACCTCCCCTTCTTGTATTCCCATTTAAATAATAAAATCAGCAAATCCTTACCCTCTTTCATTTATCTTATCTCTATAACTTAACATTTTATAAC
This sequence comes from Podarcis filfolensis, assembly GCF_964270895.1. Taxonomy (NCBI): domain Eukaryota; kingdom Metazoa; phylum Chordata; class Lepidosauria; order Squamata; family Lacertidae; genus Podarcis; species Podarcis filfolensis. Next base: position 11,612,609 of record NC_139621.1, on the reverse strand, counting down.
TCAGTATTTTCATCCATTATCAATTCATTTTTGCAAATCCAACATCATTTTAATTATGTTTTTACCTATTTACAGTATACCCTTTTTCCATATTCTTAAAGCATTACAGCTGGAAACCACTTAATTTCTATCCAACATCATTCTAACATTCATTAATTTTACAGTATTTCTGTAGATAGTCTTTAAATTTCTTCCAATCTTCTTCCACCGACTCCTCTCCCTGGTCTCGGATTCTGCCAGTCATTTCTGCCAATCCCATATAGTCCATCACCTTCATCTGCCATTCTTCCAGGGTAGGTAAATCTTGTGTCTTCCAATACTTTGCAATAAGTATCCTTGCTGCTGTTGTAGCGTACATAAAAAAAGTTCTATCCTTCTTTGGCACCAATTGGCCAACAATGCCCAGAAGGAAGGCCCCTGGTTTCTTCAGGAAGGTATATTTAAATACCTTTTTCATTTCATTATATATCGTCTCCCAGAAAGCCTTGATTCTTGGGCACGTCCACCAAAGGTGAAAGAATGTACCTTCAGTTTCTTTACATTTCCAACATTTATTATCGGGCAAATGATATATTTTTGCAAGCTTGACTGGGGTCATGTACCACCTGTATATCATTTTCATAATATTCTCTCTCAAGGCATTACATGCCGTAAATTTCATACCTGTGGTCCACAACTGTTCCCAGTCAGCAAACATAATGTTATGTCCAACATCTTGTGCCCATTTAATCATAGCAGATTTCACCATTTCATCCTGTGTATTCCATTTCAACAGCAAGTTATACATCCTTGACAAAATCTTGGTTTTGGGTTCTAACAGTTCTGTTTCTAATTTTGATTTTTCCACCTGGAAGCCAATTTTCTTGTCCAAATTATATGCCTCCATTATCAATAATGAAGCCAATCTCGCACTTTGTTTTTTAGTTTCTCAAAACTCTGCAGTTTTAATCTATCTCTCTCTTGTTCCAAAATTTCCCAATATTTCGGCCATTTGGCCTCCATATTGAGCTTTTTCTGGGCTTTTGCTTCCATTGGTGACAGCCACCTTGGGGTTTTATTTTCCAATAAATCCTTATATCTTGTCCAAACATTGAACAAAGCTTTCCTGACAATATGGTTCTTAAATGCTTTATGTGCTTTAACCTTGTTGTACCAAAAATATGCATGCCACCCGAAAACATTGTTATACCTTCTAAATCCAAAATGTCTGTGTTCTCAAGAAGTAGCCAGTCTTTCAGCCAGCAAAATGCTGCTGATTCATAGTAAAGTTTAAAGTCTGGCAGGGCAAATCCACCCATTTCCTTTGCATCAGTTAATATCTTAAATTTTATTCTGGGCTTCTTGCCCTGCCAGACAAATCTAGATATATCTTTCTGCCACTTCTTGAAACAATCCATCTTGTCCACAATTTGCAGTGTTTGAAACAAAAACAGCATTCTAGGCAATACATTCATCTTTATAGCTGCAATTCGACCCAACAAGGAAAGCTTCAAATGTGACCAAATTTCTAAATCTTTTTTCACTTCCGTCCAACATTTTTCATAATTATCTTTAAATAAGTTCCCATTTTTTGCTGTCATGTTAATCCCCAAGTATTTCACTTTCTTGACCACATTCAGACCTGTTTCATTCTGAAACCTCTCTCTTTCAATCGGTGTTAAATTTTTCTCTAAAAGGATTTCATAATCCCTCTTCAAAGTGGCTAACACTTAATTGTCACATTCTTTGGGTGCAGGAGCTTTTGCCAAGTGATTTCTTAAGCGCTATTTGAACATCTTTGTTTCTCAGGCTGTACACCAAGGGGTTCAACAAGGGAGTCACCATTGTGTAAGAGACAGAAATAAAAGTAGTCTCATCTAGTGTGTAACTGGATTTGGGCCTTAAGTAGATAATGGAAGCACAACCAAAGTGCACTACGACCACGATAAGATGGGAGGCACAAGTGGAAAAGGCTTTACGCTTCCCAGCCGTTGTGGGTATTTTCAAGACAGTGTTTGCAATTAAAATGTACGAGAGAAGGATGAACAGGAATGAACAAATTACAACCAAAAAAGAAATAATGGTAATGACAATTTCCCCGATGTAGTTTCGGCCACAGGCTAATTCAAGCAAAGGTGATAAATCACAAAAGAAGTGCTTAAGTTTATTTGGTCCACAGAAAGGCAAGGTAAATATGATTATAGTCTCTGAGGTGGAAAAAAGAAATCCAGTTGTTGCTGAACAAGCCACCAGTTTGGTGCAGAGTCTTTGATTCATCAGAATCTGATAACGTAAAGGTTTGCATATGGAGACATATCGGTCATACCCCATCACTGCTAGAAGCATACAATTTGTACACCCAAAGCCCAGGAAAAGGAACATCTGAGTAACACAGCCAATGAAGGAAATGGTCTTCATTTCTCTTAGAAGATTTGCAAGCATATTGGGGATAATGACCAGTGAGTAGCAGATTTCTGAGAAGGAGAGGATGGAGAGGAAGAAGTACATGGGGATGTGGAGGCTGCGGTTAAGCCGTATCGTAGTGATGATGATTATATTTCCCATCAAAGTTACCAGGTACATAAGAGAGAACACCAGAAACAACATAACCTGCAGGTCTGGGAAATTGGAAAACCCAACAAGGATAAATTCTGTCACTATTGTTTGATTTTTTCTTCCCATTGATGTAGAATCTGAAAATGAACTTTAAAGATGTTACAGATTTCAACAGTGCTCGTCCGCTGATGCTTTATACAAAAATACTTTGGGACAGGCTTGTTCATAAAATGATTATTTATTTTTTGCTCTTTATTAAATTTATGTACTGCCCTTCAGCTGACTATCACAGGCCACTTTACAACACAAAATGCATAATGTGACAGTAAAAATGCAATAGCAATAACAAACCATTTGATGTGCCTTAAACAGCACGCTATGCAGCTGCCTGAGAAAAGGCCGCCTCCATTTGCCCAATGGTAGAACCGGCCTCAGTAGACCGAACCTAGCACAACAGTTGTGCAACCAGCAAAATAATTGTGTCACCCCTTAGACCTTTTATGACATTCACTTTACCAACACGTCTACACTGCAGAGTTGAATGTCTGATATCTCCCTTTCGAGGAATCCTGGGAATGTCTGCTCCCAACTTAGTGAGGCAATAGAGCCAGTTTACAAAACTGTATTTTCCATCAAACTAAAATTTTAGCAATCAAACAACATCTTGGCATAGCTCATCACCATAGATTACAATTCTGTATTCTTATAATTGATGTAATTCCACTGTGAATGAATGTCTGGCTACAGCCCACAAACTGATGAAGGAGCACAGAGGCAAGTGAGCTGAAGAGTTTGAGGCTTCACAATATTCCTGTCAATGGAAAAATTAACAGCATCACAAGGCATAACTCTGAACACCACTAGAATATTTTATTGAGGAGCATGCCTATCTTACCCTGCCTTGTAAATAGTCATGCAGTCAGTGTCTATTCCAAATTGTAGCACCTCTGCAGCGTCTCAGGTTGCAGTCTTCACTAGTCCTGCTAAGCTACCTCATACCCCTTCAGGAAAATATTGGATCTGGAGCGTTGTGCATGAAAAACAGTAACTCTGCCATTGAGTATGAATCTTGTGGCCAAGATAAAAAAGAGTCAGGTGCTTTGAAATTGTTCTTATTTACCTTTAAAGTGGCATAGACAAGAGCATGGGTAGGCAGACTAAGGCCCAGGGGCCAGATCCAGCCCAATCGCCTTCTAAATCCGGCCCTTGGACAGTCTGGGAATCAGCATGTTTTTACAGGAGCAGAATGTGTGCTTTTATTTAAAATGCATCTCTGGATTATATGTGCGGCATAGGAATTCGTTCATTCCCCCCACCCAAAAAATATAGTCCGGCCCACCACAAGGTCTGATGGACAGTGGACTGGCCCCCTGCTGAAAATGATTGCTGATCCCTGGACAAGAGCATCTGAAGGGCTGAATGAATGAATTCAAAACAAAGCTTCAGTACCTCAAACAACAATAGACTTACAAGGAAGCACGATGGATGTTGAGCTCTTCCAAATGACAGCAATTTGCCACAATATCCTTTTTATGATGTTTCTACTGAGCATGGAACAATGTAAACATGATTATAAATCCCACCAGATATTATCTCCACGGTATTTCAAAACATAAAATAAACCAACCATCTTATTATCAATGGGAGTTGTTAAAATCTACAAGAAATAATTAACAATACATGTAATTTTATTAGGTGCATTTTTTCCTAAAACTCTTTACTTCATCTCTATATCAATACATTTTAGTATGTCTACTTGATTTCCATTTTTTCTTTTATCATGATGAATATTACAGATTGTTTCGGTCTTTCTGATTAAGTGGTTTGTGAATATTGTTTAATAGATGAAAATAGCGTACAGGACAAATAGCTCTGGGGTAAGCCACACCCATCGTCAAAAAGGCAGGGAAAGTTCCATCTCATGAAACCTAACATCTCACAAGGGTACTGAAGACTTCAGGGTTCAAGGAGATGAGCGTAAACTGACTATTTTCACAGACTATATATTACTGATGCTCCACAATCCAAGCTAAGTCCCTTTTCCTTTGCAGAGGGTACTAAATAATTTCATGGCAGTATCTGCATTCTCAGTGACTTCTGGACCCAGGTGTTCAATCTAATTCCAATTATTGTGGGTCAACCCTTGGCAATGGATCCAGATTTGGCATTACTTTCTTTAGAAAGCAATACAACCCAACCATTGACCACTATCCTCTTGTATTTATGTTCTAAGCGGCAGCTAAAATCTCCATTGCTAGTCACTGGAAATCCAGTTCCCCATCCCGTGATCATTGGTTAAGGAAGGTTATGGGACATTGCGCTTTCTGAACATCTAACATGTCAGAGAGGGCTTAGCGGCAGGGAGACGAAAACAGACTGTTTCTATTCCATTTGGTAGCTCTTTCTATCCTTTGGCAATGCTGAGCCAAACAAGCATCAACCGTCCCATAGCCCAAATAAACATATGGAGAAGTTTTGTCACTCACAGTTGATATTATGTGGTAAACAACTGTCTTGGGCATCTATGTTTTGAGCAGCATTGCATGAATGGTTCTTTTTTCCCATTGTTGTTGTTGGAACCATAGAATCTTAGAGTTGAAAAGGACCCAACTTCACCGTCGGCTGTGGTGAGGAGTGCAAGGCCTGCTCCCTTACAAAGCCTTAGCTGGCCTAGGGGGCAAGGCCCAGGCCCTCACACTTCCAGCTATAGACTCCTCTGGCAGAAACTGCCTTCTTGGCTATTGAAGCCACTATTGGTCTCATCAGCTCAATCCACCAGAACCTGTCTTCGCGTACAGGGGAAGTCCTCCTTGACACACAAAGACACAAACACACACACCAATTAATCCAGTAACTTCTTTCAATACTGCCTGCCATTCCCATTCTCCCCAGATAACAACATGCTTGCTCTGCTCAGACTGAAGTGAGGAAAAGTTGCTGAAAAATGGACACCATTCAGACCATTCCCTCCCAACCACACCACACAGTAGAGTTGCAGCCAACCCTCTTCCACACTACTGAATCAGGTTGGACCTTTCTTCAGATATTTCATATTTTTGAGAGAAGGAAAATCAGCCTGGCAGCTACATTGTTCTGGAATACTAACTGAAGGACAAAGCCACTTCCGACCTCAGGAGGAGGTGGTGGTGTGTGCTTCACGCCCCCAACACGCGTGCGGAGGCTGGCTTCCAGCACCGCGCGATCAGGGGAATCCTTGGGCGGCGTCATCCCCTGGCCAGCCAATCGGCTGGCTCAGGGGGTGTGGCTTGCCTCATTGAAGGCAAGCACGGCCCGGGATCTCCCTCTCGTCACAACGTCTTTGGTTTTGGAGGTTAGGCATTGGTAGCGGTATTGTTATGTAGATGTGCTGGGGGGGAGGAGCGCCATCACCTCCTCCAAAATATCGAAGGGTAGTCCGGTGAAGGATTCCAGGGGGCGTGGCCTTGTCTGAAGCCTGTGGAGGTCAGGGCCTAAAGCGCCCCCCCGAGCGGTGACCCCGGGGGAGTCCCTTGTTGATGTGCCTTGTTGAGGCGGGAGCTCACCACGCAACAACCTCATGTGGTCCAGTGCAAGAAAATCAGGGGGTGAGGGGACCACTCAGACATGATAGCACTGCAAATTACTTATCCAATTGCATATCTAATTATGTAATGGACATATAATATGATATAGCCTTTCTTTGGGCATGGTTTTGAAAGTAATTAAAGTGTCAGGTTTAAATTTTATATATATATATATATATATATATATATATATATATATATAAATAGCAATACTCCATTTTGTGTACAATGTATTATTACATTCTTGCCAACACTTTACAGAAAGCAAATGTCAGAACAAATAACATGAAAGCAAAAGAGCAGAAATTAAGTGTGTTTGGTTACAAGAATTCCAACATTGAAAAAGCAGACTCCAAATGTTTTGTGTCACTTGGAAGGCAGGAATTCTGTATTGATTAGCTATGAATATTTGTATGTGATGCCAGTAAAAGGTTTGATGATGATGAAAAAGCAGATTCCCTCCTTAAAAAATACCATCACTAGGGACAAGGAAGGGCAGAAAAAGCCACATCCACAAAGATAAACAGATACGTACCTCAAACTGACCCCAAAAGAAATATACAGGTACCAGCCAGGTACCTGGGCAGGGGGAGAATTCATGCCGCTGCCTGGGAGAGGCTGCGCGCTGCGATCCCATAAGCCAGGACAACAAGCTGCGATCCCTCTTGCTGTCCTGGCTTCTGGGATTCAGAATAATTTTTTTCTTGTTTTCCTTCTCCAAAAACTAGGTGCGTCTTATGGTCTGGTGTGTCTTATAGAGCGAAAAATACGGTACTTAATTCGTTCCGGAGGTCGGTTCTTAACCTGAAACTGTTCTTCTTTTTTTAATAATTTTTTTATTCAAAGTTATAACAAAACATATTTTCCAAAAACATATCCTTATTTTCCCCCCATTTTTCCTCCCCCTCCTCCCCCCCATAAAACCCATCCCCCCACCCCACCCCCCGACTTCCCTCAGTTCCAGTCTTTGGTTTCTCCAATAATGCTATTTTCTGCATGTTACAGAGTTGTATAGATCCTCCAACTGTTTAGCCAATTATAATCAGTAAAAAAATTGTGAATGTTTATTCAAAACCTGCCAAGGAGTCTAGTTCGCTTTGTTGCATCTTCAAATACTTTGTGAAAGGTTCCCATTCATCCTTAAAGTCACAGTTATCCTTATTTCGTAGTTTATATGTCAATTTTGCCAGTTCTGCATAGTCCATCAATTTTTCTTGCCATGATTCTTTAGTTGGGATTTCTTCAGTCTTCCATCCTTGTGCTACCAAAACTCTCACAGCCGTTGTCACATACATTAAGATGTTTTTCAACTTTTTTGGCAGGTCTTTCCCTACAATCCCCAACAAAAATGCCTCGGGTTTTTTAATAAATGTTAAATGGAACATTAACCTGAAACTGTTCTTAACCTGAAGCACCACTTTAGCTAATGGGGCCTCCTGCTGCTGCTGCGCCGCCGGAGCATGATTTCACTTCTCATCCTGAAGCAAAGTTCTTAACCCAGGGTACTATTTCTGGGTCAGCGGAGTCTGTAACCTGAAGCGTCTGTAACCTGAAGCATATGTAACCTGAGGTACCACTGCATACGGGTACCAGCCATTCAACAAGAACAATTTTGACACTTCAGTCTCAGCACTATATGAACTTGAAATAGTTCTGCCTGAATGTTTGGTAGTGAAAATGAGGGCTAGAATTTGGGAGAAAACAAGAGTAATCTTTAGAAAAGTTTCCTTTGTTGCAGGGCTGAATGATTACAGGTTCATTTATGAGAAAATTCCCACAACCCAATTTATTTTCCAGTGATTTACTAAAGAGAAAATCAAAGTTGTTTGTAAATGCTAAAGCAAGGCCACATTTTTCCAAATGAATATTCCACATACAAATGAATTTTTAAAAAGATGAGAAAAAGCTACAATACTATTTGAGGCGTTCTTTGTCCATTAAACTACAGATACAGTATTTGTTGGGTTTAATAATTCCTCTTCAAAGTGGATTACGCTTAATTTTCACGTTCTTTGGATGCAGGAGCTTTTGCCAAGCGATTTCTTAAGCGCTGTTTGAACATCTTTGTTTCTCAGGCTGTACACCAAGGGGTTCAACAAGGGAGTCACCATTGTGTAAGAGACAGAAATAAATGTCGTCTCATCTAGTGTGTAACTGGATTTGGGCCCTAAATAGATAATGCCAGCACACCCAAAATGCACCACGACCACGATAAGATGGGAGGCACAAGTGGAAAAGGCTTTTCGTTTCCCAGCCGTTGTGGGGATTTTCAAGACGGTGTTTGCAATTAAAATGTACGAGAGAAGGATGAAGAAGAATGAAGAAATCACAACCAAAACACAAATAATGAAAATGACAATTTCACCTATGTAGTTTCGGCCGCAGGCTAATTCAAGCAAAGGTGCTAAATCGCAAAAGAAGTGCTTAACTTTATTTGGTCCACAGAAAGGCAAGGTAAATATGATAATGGTCTCTGATATAGAAAAAATAAATGCAAGTGATATTGAACAAGCCACCAGCTTGGTGCAGAGTCTTTGATTCATCAAAATCTGATAACGTAACGGTTTGCATATAGAGACATATCGGTCATACCCCATTACTGCTAGAAGCATACAATTTGTGCCTGCCAAGCCCAGGAAAATGCACATCTGAGTAGCACAGCCAATGAAGGAAATTTTCTTCTTCTCTCTTAGAAGATTTGCAAGCATATTGGGGATAATGACCAGTGAGTAGCAGATTTCTGAGAAGGAGAGGATGGAGAGGAAGAAGTACATGGGGATGTGGAGACTGCGGTTAAGCCGTATCGTAGTGATGATGATTATATTTGCCATCAAAGTAACCAGGTAAATTAGAGAGAACACCAGAAACAATGGAATCTTCAGGTCTGGGAAATTGGAAAACCCAGCAAGGATAAATTCTGTCAGCACTGTTTGATTTTCTCTTCCCATTGTTGCTGCATCTGAAAATAAACTTTAGAGGTGTTACAGATTGCAACAGTGCTCATCAGCTGATGTTTTATACAAAAATACTTGGGGAGAGGCTTGTTCATAAAATGATTATTTTTTTTGTTCTTTATTAAATTCAGCTGACTATCACAGGCCACTTTACAACATAAAAACACAAAATGCATAATGTGACCGTAAAAATGCAATAGCAATAAAAACCATTTGATGTGCCTTAAACATCACTTAAACAGGTTTAAGGATTTAGATTTGGTGGACAGAGTGCCTGAAGAACTATGGATGGAGGCTCGCAACATTATACAGGTGGCAGCAACGAAAACCATCCCAATGAAAAGGAAATGCAAGAAAGCAAAGTGGCTGTCCAATGAGGCCTTACAAATAGCGGGGGGGAGAAGGCAAGCAAAATGCGAGGGAGATAGTGAAAGATACTGGAAATTGAATGCAGATTTCCAAAAAATAGCAAGGAGAGACAAGAAGGCCTTCTTAAATGAGCAATGCAAAGAAATAAAGGAAAACAACAGAATGGGAAGAACCAGAAATCTGTTCAAGAAAATTGGAGATATTTCGTACAAAGATTACCATAATAAAGGACAAAAGTGGAAAGGACCTAACAGAAGCAGAAGACATCAAGAAGAGGTGGCAAATACACGGAGGAATTATACCAGAAAGATATGGATGGTTCGTACACCCCAGGTAGTGTGGTTGCTGACCTTGAGTCAGACATCCTGGAGAGTGAAGCCAAATGGGCCTTAGAAAGCACTGCTAATAACAAGGCCAGTGGAAGTGATGGTATTCCAGCTGAACTATTTAAAATTTTAAAAGATGATGCTGTTAAAGTGCTACACTCAATATGCCAGCAAGTTTGGAAAACTCAGCAGTGGCCAGAGGATTGGAGAAGATCAGTCTACATCCCAATCCCAAAGAAGGGCAGTGCCAAAGAATGCTCCAACTACCGCACAATTGCACTCATTTCACATGCTAGCAAGGTTACGCTTAAAATTCTACAAGGAAGACTCAAGCAGTATGTGGACCGAGAACTTCCAGAAGTGCAAGGTGGATTTAGAAGAGGCAGAGGAACCAGAGACCAAATTGCAAACATGCACTGGATTATGGAGAAAGCTAGAGAGTTCCAGAAAGACACCTACTTCTGTTTCATTGACTATGCAAAAGCCTTTGACTGTGTCAACCACAGCAAACTATGGCAAGTTCTTAAAGAAATGGGAGTGCCTGATCACCTCATCTGTCTCCTGAGAAATCTCTATGTGGGACAAGAAGCTACAGTTAGAACTGGATATGGAACAACTGGTTGGTTCAAAATTGGGAAAGGAGTACGACAAGGCTGTATATTGTCTCCCTGCTTATTTAACTTATATGCAGAATTCATCATGCAAAAGGCTGGGCTGGATGAATCCCTAGCCGGAATTAAGATTGCCGGAAGAAATATCAACAACCTCAGATATGCACATGACACAACCTTGGTGGCAGAAAGTGAGGAGGAATTAAAGAACCTTTTAATGAGGGTGAAAGAGGAGAGCGCAAAATATGGTCTGAAGCTCAACATCAAAAAAACGAAGATCATGGCCACTGGTCCCATCACCTCCTGGCAAATCGAAGGGAAAGAAATGCAGTGAGAGATTTTACTTTCTTGGGCTCCATAATCACTGCAGATGGTGACAGCAGCCACAAAATTAAAAGACGCCTGCTTCTTGGGAGAAAAGCAATGACAAACCTAGACAGCATCTTAAAAAACAGAGGCATCACCTTGCCAACAAAGGTCCGTATTGCAAAAGCTATGGTTTTCCCAGTAGTGATGTATGGAAGTGAGAGCTGGACCATAAAGAAGGCTGATCGCCGAAGAATTGATGCTTTTGAATTATGGTGCTGGAGGAGACTCTTGAGAGTCCCATGGACTGCAAGAAGATCACACCTATGCATTCTGAAGGAAATCAGCCCTGAGTGCTCACTGGAAGGACAGATCCTGAAGCTGAGGCTCCAATACTTTGGCCACCTCATGAGAAGAGAAGACTCCCTGGAAAAGACCCTGATGTTGAGAAAGATGGAGGGCACAAGGAGAAGGGGACGACAGAGGACGAGATGGTTGGACAGTGTTCTCGAAGCTACCAGGATGAGTTTGACTAAACTGCAGGAGGCAGTGGAAGACAGGAGTGTCTGGCATGCTCTGGTCCATGGGGTCACGAAGAGTCGGACACGACTAAACGACTAAACAACAACAACAACAAACATCACTCCATGCAGCTGCCTGAGAAAAAGCCGCCTCTATTTGCCCAACGGTAGAACCGGCCTCAGTAGACAGAGCCTAGCACAACAGTTGTGCAACCAAGAAAATAATCGTGTCACCCTACAGACATATTATTAAATTCACTTGACCAATAAGTCTACACTGCAGAGTTGAATGTCTGATATCTCACTTTCGAGGAATCCTGGGAATGTCTGCTCCCAAGTTAGTGAGTCACTAGTGCCAGTTTACAAAACTGCATTTTCCATAGAACTAAAATGTTAGCAATCAGACAACATCTTGGCATGGTTCATCACCATAGATTAAAATTCTGTATTCTTTTAATTGATGTAATTCCACTGTGAATGAATGTCTGGCTACAGCCCACAAACTGATGAAGGAGCACAGAGGCAAGTGAGCTGAAGAGTTTGAGGCTTCACAATGTTCCTGTCAGTTGAAAAATTAACAGCATCAGAAGGCATAACTCTGAACACCACTAGAATATTTTATTGAGGAGCATGCCTATCTTACCCTGCCTTTTAAAGAGTCATACAATTGGTGTCTATTCCAAATTGTAGCAGCTCTCCAGGGTCTCAGGTTGATGTCTTCACTAGTCCTGCTAAGCTACCTCATACCCTTTTGGAAAAATAGTGGATCTGGGGCCTTCTGCATGAAAAGTAGTAAATCTGCCATTGAGTATGAATCTTGTTCCCAAGATAAAAAAGAGTCAGGGGCTTTGAAATTGTTATTTCTCTTTATAGTAGCAAAGACAAGAGCATCTGAAGGGCTGAATGAATGAATTCAAACCAAAGCTGCAGAACCTCAAACCACAATAGACTTACAAGGAAGCACGATGGATGTTGAGCTCTTCCAAATGACAGCAATTTGCCACAATATCCTTTTTATGATGTTTCTACTGAGCATGGAACGATGTAAACAAGTTTGTAAATCCCAGTAGATATTATCTCCACGGTGTTTCAAAACGTAAAATAAATCAACCATCTTATTATCAATGGGAGTTGTTAGAATCTACAAGTAATAATTAACAATACATGTAATTTTATAGGGTGTATTTTTTTTCTTAAAACTGTTGACTTCATCTCTATATCGATACATTTTATTATGTCTATTTGATTTTCAATTTTTATTTTATCATGATAAATATTACATATTGTTTCGGTGCAAAGTACAGTAAGGTCTTTCTGATTAAGTGGTGTGAATATTGTTTAATAAATAAAAATAGCGTACAGGACAAATGGCTCTGGGAAAAGCCACACCCATTGTCAAAAAGGCATGGAAAGTTCCATCTCACAAAACCTAACATCTCACAAAGGTACTGAAGACTTCAGGGTTCAAGGAGATGATCATAAACTGAATATTTTCACAGATTATATATTACTGATGCTCCACAATCCAAGCTAAACCCCTTTTCCTTTGCAGAGGATACTAAATAATTTCATGGCAGTATCTGCATTCTCAGTGACTTCTGGACCCAGGTGTTCGATCTAATTTCTATTATCGTGGATCAAACCTTGGCAATGGATCCAGATTTGACATTACTTTCTCTAGAAAACAATACAACCCAACCATTGACCACAATCCTCTTGTATTTAATTTCTTAGCAGCAGCTAAAATCTCCATTGCTAGTCACTGGAAATCCAGATTTCCATCCCGGGATTGATGGTTTGGAAGGTTATGGGAAATTGCTCTCTCTGAACATCTAACATGCCAGAGAGGGCTTAGTGGCAGGGAGATTAAAAACAGACTGTTTCTATTCCATTTGGTAGCTCTTTCTATCCTTTGGCAATGCTGAGCCAAACAAGCATCAACTGTCCCATAGCCCAAATAAACCTATGGAGAAGTTCTCCGTATGTTTAGTTGATATTATATAGTATTATATAGTTGATATTATATGGTAAAAATGTCTTGGGCATTTTCGTTTTTAGCAGCATTGCATGAATGGTTCTTTTTTCCATTGTTGTTGTTGAAATAATAGAATCTTAGAGTTGGAAGGGACATGTCATGAATGAGCCAGCTCCCAGTGAAGGAATCAGTTACGAAGAGACAGGGTTAAATGACAGACAAAAGAAGCCTCGGCCAGGCTCAACTCCTCTGCCCATTGGAATGACAACTGATAGTGTTGCATGCGGGCAGGAACCTAGCCAAAGCTGTCAGGACTTTCAAACAGGAGCGAACAGAAACATGGGTAGTTCATCAGAAAAGGAAGAGACTGAGCTAAACCAATAAGTGTGGAGAGTAGGTGAAGGGACGGGTTGTTAAGAAAGAAAAAACAACAACAGGGTTAGTAAGTTCAATATCTTCCGTCATCACAGAAAGGAGTCGGAAGGGTCATCATGATTAGTGGAGAATGGCGACACTGTAGAGTCATCTGGAGAACACTGTTATTGCTATAAATCTTCTTTTTTAATTAACCACGCTGGCTGCGTTATCAAGTCGGAAACTGGGACTCCTGACAGGACCCAAGGGCCACCATCGGCTGTGGTGAGGACTGCAGGGCCTGCTCCCTTAAAGGCCTTTCCAGCTGACCTAGGGAGCAAGGACCAGGCCCTCACACTTCCAGCTATAAAGGGACTCCTGTGGCAGAAACTGCCTTCTTGGCTGCTGAACCCACTATTGGTCTCATCAGCTCAATCCACCAGAGCCTGTCTTCGCATACGGGAGAATTCCTCCTTGACACACAGACACACACAGGCACTATAGCTAATCCAGTAACTTCTTTCAGTACTGCCTGCCATTCCCATTCTCCCCAGGTAACAGCTTGCTTGCTCTGCTGAGACTCTGTGCGGAAAAGGTGCTGAAGAACGGACACCATTCAGACCATTCTATCCCAACCACACCATACAGTAGAACTGCACCCAACCCCTTCCACACTACTGAATTATGCTGGACCTTTCTTGATATATTGTGTGTTTTATGGTAGAAGGAAAATCAGCCTGGCAGCTACCTTATTCTAGAATGCCAACTGAAGGACAAAAACATTATGTGGTCCAATGCATGAAAATCGGAGGGTGAGGGGGGTCCACTCAGACATTATAGCACTGCAAATTAACGATCCAATTGCATATCTGATTATGTAATGGGAATATAATATGATATAGCCTTTCTTTGGGCATGGCTTTGAAAGTAATTAAAGTGTCAGGTTTAAATTATATATATATATATATATATATATATATATATATATATATATATATATATGAATGCTAAAATAAATGCATATTGAAAAATAGCAATACTCCATTTTGTGTACAATCTATTATTACATTCTTGCGAACACTTTATAAAAAGCAAATGTCAGAACATACTACATGAAAGCAAAAGAGCAGAAATTAAGTGTGTTTGGTTACAAGAATTCCAACTTTGAAAAAAGATTCCCTCCTTAAAAATAGCTATTACTGGGGACAAGGAGGGGCAGAAAAAGCTACCTCCACAAAGATAAACAGAAATGTACCCCAAACTGAACCCAACCAAAATATACGGGTGGCAGCTATTCAACAAGAACAATTTTGACACTTCAGTCTCAGCACTATATGAGCTTGAAATAGTTCTGCGTGAATGATTGGTAGAGAAAATGTAAGCTAGGATTTGGGAGAAAACAACAGTAATCTTTAGAAAAGTTTCCTTTGTTGCAGGGCTGAATGATTACAGGTTCATTTATGAGAAAATTCCCACAACCCAATTTATTTTCCAGTGATGTACTAAAGAGAAAATCAAAGTTGCCTGTAAATGCTAAAGCAAGGCCACATTTTTTCCAAGTGAATATTTCATATACAACTGAATTTTTTAAAAGATGAGAAAAAGCTACAATACTATTTGAGGCGTTCTTTGTACATTAAACAACAGATACAGTATTTGTTGGGTTTCATAATTCCTCTTCAAACTGGATTACGCTTAATTTTCACATTCTTTGGGTGCAGGAGCTTTTGCCAAGCGATTTCTTAAGCGCTATCTGGACATCTTTGTTTCTCAGGCTGTAGACTAAAGGGTTCAACAATGGAGTCACCATTGTGTAAGAGACAGTAATAAAAGTAGTCTGATCTAGCGTGTAACTAGATTTGGGCCCTAAATAGATAATACCAGCACACCCAAAGTGCACTACGACCACAATAAGATGGGAGGCACAAGTGGAAAAGGCTTTACGCTTCCCAGCCGTTGTGGGAATTTTCAAGACAGTGTTTGCAATTAAAATGTATGAGAGAAGGATGAACAGGAATGCACAAATTACAACCAAAACACAAATAATGAAAATGACAATTTCTCCTATGTAGTTTCGGCCACATGCTAATTCAAGCAAAGGTGCTAAATCACACAAAAAGTGCTTAAGTTCATTTGGCCCACAGAAAGGCAATGTAAATATGATTATAGTCTCTGAGGTGGAAAAAAGAAATCCAGTTGTTGCTGAACAAGCCACCAGCTTGGTGCAGAGACTTTGATTCATCAAAATGTGATAACGTAAAGGTTTGCATATGGAGACATATCGGTCATACCCCATCACTGCTAGAAGCATACAATTTGTGCATGCAAAGCCCAGGAAAATGCACATCTGAGTGGCACAGCCAATGAAGGAAATGGTCTTCTTCTCTCTCAGAAAATTTGCAAGCATATTGGGAATAATGACAAGTGAATAGCAGATTTCTGAGAAGGAGAGGATGGAGAGGAAGAAGTACATGGGGATGTGGAGGCTGCGATCAAGCCGTATCGTAGTGATGATGATTATATTTGCGATCAAAGTTACCAGGTAGATTAGAGAGAACACCAGAAACAACATAACCTGCAGGTCTGGGAAATTGGAAAATCCAACGAAGATAAATTCTGTCACCGCTGTTTGATTTTCTCTTCCCATTAATGCAGCATCTGAAAATAAACTTTAAAGATGTTACCGATTTCAACAGTGCTCGTCCGCTGATGCTTTATACAAAAATACTGGGGGAGAGGCTTGTTCATAAAATGATTATTTATTTTTTGTTCTTTATTAGATTTATGTACCGCCCTTCAGCTGACTATCACAGGCCACTTTACAACATAAAAACACAAAATGCATAACATGACTGTAAAAATGCAATAATAACAAATTAAAGAACAAGCCATTTGATGTGCCTTAAACATCACTCTATACAGCTGCCTGAGAAAAGGCCATCTCCATTTGCCCAATGGTAGAGCCGGCCTCAGTAGACAGAGCTAGCACAACAGTTGTGCAACCAAGAAAATAATTGTGTCACCCCTTAGACCAATTATTACATTCACTTGACCAATAAGTCTACACTGCAGAGTTGAATGTCTGGTATCTCCCTTTCAAGGAATCCTGGGAATGTCTGCTCCCAAGTTAGTGAGTCACTAGTGCCAGTTTACAAAACTGCATTTTTCATAGAACTAAAATTTTAGCAATCAGACAACATTTTGGCATAGTTCATCACCATAGATTAAAATTCTGTATTCTTCTAATTGATGTATTTCCAATGTGAATGAATGTCTGGCTACAGCCCACAAACTGATGAAGGAGCACAGAGGCAAGTGAGCTGAAGAGTTTGAGGCTTCAAAATATTCCTGTCAATTGCAAAATGAACAGCATCACAAGGCATAACTCTGAACACCACTAGAAAACTGAGGAGCATGCCTATCTTAAGCTGCCTTTTAAAGAGTCATACAGTCAGTGTCTATTCCAAATTGTAGCAGCTCTCCAGGGTCTCAGGTTGATGTCTTCACTAGTCCTGCTAAGCTACCTCATACCCTTTTGGAAAAATATTGGATCTGGAGCGTTGTGCATGAAAAACAGTAACTCTGCCATTGAGTATGAATCTTGTGCCCAAGACAAAAAGGAGTCAGGGGCTTTAAATTGTTCTTATTTCCCTTTAAATTGGCAAAAACAAGAGCATCAGAAGGGCTGAATGAATGAATTCAAATCAAAGCTGCAGAACCTCAAACCACAATAGACTTACAAGGAAGCACGATGGATGTTGAGCTCTTCCAAATGACAGAAATTTGCCACAATATCCTTTTTATGATGTTACTACTGAGCATGGAACGATGTATGCATGTTTATAAATCCCACCAGATATTATCTCCACGGTATTTCAAAACGTAAAATAAATCAACCATCTTATTATCAAAGGGAGTTGTTAAAAGCTACAAGTAATAATTAACAATACATGTAATTTTATTGGGTGTATTTTTTCCTAAAACCATTGACTTCATCTCTATATCGATACATTTTGTTACATCTACTTATTTTCCATTTTTTTATTTTATCATGATGAATATTACAGATTATTTCTGTGTAAAGTGCCGTGTGGTCTTTCTGATTAAGTGGTGTGTGAATAATGTTTAATAAATAAAAATAATGTAAAGGACAAATGACTCAGGGGTAAGCCACACAAAAAGACAGGGAAGGTTCCATCCATGAAACCTAAGATCTCACAAGGGTACTGAAGACATCAGGGTTCAAGGATATGATCATAAACTGAATATTTTCACAGATTATATATTACTGATGCTCCACAATCCAAGCTCAGCCCCTTTTCCTTTGCAGAGGATACTAAATAATTTCATGGCAGTATCTGCATTTTCAATGACTTCTGGACCCAGGTGTTCAATCTAATTTATATTATCGTGGATTAAACCTCGGCAATGGATCCAGATTTGGCATTACTTTGTCTAGAAAGCAATACAACCCAACCATTGACCTCTAACCTCTTGTATTTAATTTCTTAGCAGCAGCTAAAATCTCCATTGCTAGCCACTGGAAATCCAGATCCCCATCCCGGGATTGTTGGTTTGGAAGGTTATGGGAAATTGCTCTCTCTGAATATCTAACATGCCAGAGAGGATTTAGCCACAGGGAGACAAAAACAAAGTGTTTCTATTCCATTTGGTAGCTCTTTCTATCTTTTGGCAATGCTGAGCCTAACAAGCATCAACCGTCCCATAGCCCAAATAAACATATGTAGACGTTATGCCACTTCTCCATATGTTTAGTTGATATTATATGGTATTATAATCAATCAAATCCATTTATTGAGAGGACCATGCCTGTGCACAAACATCAACACTACAATAGTTAAAAATATTAAAATTCATTACATACTATGCCAACAAAACCTTCTTCCCACAGAATAGAAAAGGAGGGAAAACGAGCAACGAGTTAAACAGACGATGAAGGAGTCTTTACATTGTCGTCCATAAATCTTTCCCTAGCTTTCATGGCCTTCATCACAAAAACCGCTACCACATGGGTAATGCGTGGGTTTGCATCAACTAACAAAAATTTTACTCTATCATCAGGACTGGTTATAGAATTGGGTATAATTTGCAGCAGTGCGTCTCTAAAGCCCGAGTAAATGGGGCAATAGAGGAGGTAATGTGTAAGATCCTCTTTAATTTTCATGAGGCAAGGACATAAACGGTGTTCTACTGGGGTTTTTGTGTATCTACCGGTCAAATAAGCAGTTGGCAATGTTTGGAACCGTGCCATAGTAAAAGCTCTCCGAAGGGTGGGATCAGTGATCTCCACCAAGTAGTTGGCACAGATTTTGACTGCTTTTACTCGAGGGAACCAGTAGGAAAACCCAGAGTTTTTTATCTTAGTGGAGTCCAAAAAGGCGTCTTTTTCAAAGATCCATTCCCGAATTTTATCAGGGCTCCACAATTTGAGAGTATTAAACTCAGGTAGGTTGTATCTAGATAAAATGTCTAGTAGATTTTTATGCCAAGTGGTATTATTTTGTAATGATACAAAGGCTTGTTTAGCCAATAAGGTGTTCGGGGCATCTATGAGGTTGGTGAAAAAACGCAGGAATCTTAAGTGGGCCCTGGCAAACACAGAGGGTAATCCTACTTCCACTCTTAGGAAAGCTGCCGGAGTGCTCTGAGGGAGGCCTAGAATTCTTCTGAGATAAAAATTTTGGAAGATTTCAAGCCGTTCTAACAGCTTCTGATTCCATCCCCAGAGTTCTACTCTGTATAACATCTGGGGAATC
The DNA here is from genome assembly GCF_964270895.1 of Podarcis filfolensis. Classification (NCBI taxonomy): domain Eukaryota; kingdom Metazoa; phylum Chordata; class Lepidosauria; order Squamata; family Lacertidae; genus Podarcis; species Podarcis filfolensis. The sequence continues at coordinate 11,593,318 of NC_139621.1, read as the reverse complement.
ACTTTTCCAACAAAAGTTTTTAGTGCCGGGGTCACCAGTTGCCCTCCCCTCGAATAAAAAAAGCTGAGCAGAGCACCAATTGTCCTACGTGCTAGAAGGGCTACAGTCTTGAAGTGGGCAAGCCAGCTAGATGTAGCTTGGAAAGTGATACCAAGATATTTAAAGAGAAGACATTGTTCAATTTTGTGTTCATCTAAAGACCATCTGAATGTGTGGCGAGCTCTAGTAAATACCACAATTTTTGTTTTATCATAATTTATCTTTAGAGAGTTTTGGGAACAATAAGCTACGGGCCCTCCAGCATGCTATGTAGGCCCCTTCGAGTGAGTGCCATGACCACCATGTCATCAGCATATAGCAGTATATTCAGGTGTTTTCCTTCCAGGGCAGGAGCTGATGACTTATACTTTGCCTATATGGTATTATATAGTTGATATTATATGGTAAAAATGTCTTGGGCATTTTCGTTTTTAGCAGCATTGCATGAATGGTTCTTTTTTCCATTGTTGTTGTTGAAATAATAGAATCTTAGAGTTGGAAGGGACATGTCATGAATGAGCCAGCTCCCAGCGAAGGAATCAGTTACGAAGAGAGAGGGTTAAATGACAGACAAAAGAAGCCTCGGCCAGGCTCAACTCCTCTGCCCATTGGAATGACAACTGATAGTGTTGCATGCGGGCAGGAACCTAGCCAAAGCTGTCAGGACTTTCAAACAGGAGCGAACAGAAACATGGGTAGTTCATCAGAAAAGGAAGAGACTGAGCTAAACCAATAAGTGTGGAGAGTAGGTGAAGGGACGGGTTGTTAAGAAAGAAAAAACAACAACAGGGTTAGTAAGTTCAATATCTTCCGTCATCACAGAAAGGAGTCGGAAGGGTCATCATGATTAGTGGAGAATGGCGAAACTGTAGAGTCATCTGGAGAACACTGTTATTGCTATAGATCTTTTTTAATTAACCACGCTGGCTGCGTTATCAAGTCGGAAACTGGGACTCCTGACAGGACCCAAGGGCCACCATCGGCTGTGTTGAGGACTGCAGGGCCTGCTCCCTTAAAGGCCTTTCCAGCTGACCTAGGGAGCAAGGACCAGGCCCTCACACTTCCAGCTATAAAGGGACTCCTGTGGCAGAAACTGCCTTCTTGGCTGCTGAACCCACTATTGGTCTCATCAGCTCAATCCACCAGAGCCTGTCTTCGCATACGGGAGAATTCCTCCTTGACACACAGACACACACAGGCACTATAGCTAATCCAGTAACTTCTTTCAGTACTGCCTGCCATTCCCATTCTCCCCAGGTAACAGCTTGCTTGCTCTGCTGAGACTCTGTGCGGAAAAGGTGCTGAAGAATGGACACCATTCAGACCATTCTATCCCAACCACACCATACAGTAGAACTGCACCCAACCCCTTCCACACTACTGAATTATGCTGGACCTTTCTTGATATATTGTGTGTTTTATGGTAGAAGGAAAATCAGCCTGGCAGCTACCTTATTCTAGAATGCCAACTGAAGGACAAAAACATTATGTGGTCCAATGCATGAAAATCGGGGGGTGAGGGGTCCACTCAGACATTATAGCACTGCAAATTAACGATCCAATTGCATATCTGATTATGTAATGGGAATATAATATGATATAGCCTTTCTTTGGGCATGGCTTTGAAAGTAATTAAAGTGTCAGGTTTAAATTTTATATATATATATATGAATGCTAAAATAAATGCATATTGAAAAATAGCAATACTCCATTTTGTGTACAATATATTATTACATTCTTGCGAACACTTTATAAAAAGCAAATGTCAGAACATACTACATGAAAGCAAAAGAGCAGAAATTAAGTGTGTTTGGTTACAAGAATTCCAACTTTGAAAAAAGATTCCCTCCTTAAAAATAGCTATTACTGGGGACAAGGAGGGGCAGAAAAAGCTACCTCCACAAAGATAAACAGAAATGTACCCCAAACTGAACCCAACCAAAATATACGGGTGGCAGCTATTCAACAAGAACAATTTTGACACTTCAGTCTCAGCACTATATGAGCTTGAAATAGTTCTGCGTGAAGGATTGGTAGAGAAAATGTGAGCTAGGATTTGGGAGAAAACAACAGTAATCTTTAGAAAAGTTTCCTTTGTTGCAGGGCTGAATGATTACAGGTTCATTTATGAGAAAATTCCCACAACCCAATTTATTTTCCAGTGATGTACTAAAGAGAAAATCAAAGTTGCCTGTAAATGCTAAAGCAAGGCCACATTTTTCCAAGTGAATATTTCATATACAACTGAATTTTTTAAAAGATGAGAAAAAGCTACAATACTATTTGAGGTGTTCTTTGTACATTAAACAACAGAATTTGTTGGGTTTCATAATTCCTCTTCAAAGTGGATAACGCTTAATTTTCACATTCTTTGGGTGCAGGAGCTTTTGCCAAGCGATTTCTTAAGCGCTATTTGAACATCTTTGTTTCTCAGGCTGTACACCAAGGGGTTCAACAAAGGAGTCACCATTGTGTAAGAGACAGAAATAAAAGTCGTCTCATCTAGCGTGTAACTAGATTTGGGCCCTAAATAGATAATGCCAGCACACCCAAAGTGCACTACGACCACAATAAGATGGGAGGCACAAGTGGAAAAGGCTTTACGCTTCCCAGCCGTTGTGGGAATTTTCAAGACAGTGTTTGCAATTAAAATGTATGAGAGAAGGATGAACAAGAATGAACCAATTACAACCAAAACACAAATAATGAAAATGACAATTTCACCTATGTAGTTACGACCACAGGCTAATTCAAGCAATGGTGCTAAATCACACAAGAAGTGCTTAAGTTCATTTGGCCCACAGAAAGGCAAGGTAAATATGATTATAGTCTCTGATATAGAAAAAATAAATGCAAGTGATACTGAGCAAGCCACCAGCTTGGTGCAGAGTCTTTGATTCATCAAAATCTGATAACGTAAAGGTTTGCATATGGATACATATCGGTCATACCCCATCACTGCTAGAAGCATACAATCTGTGCACCCAAAGCCCAGGAAAATGCACATCTGAGTAGCACAGCCAATGAAGGAAATGGTCTTCTTCTCTCTTAGAAGATTTGCAAGCATATTGGGAATAATGACGAGTGTGTAGCAGATTTCTGAGAAGGAGAGGATGGAGAGGAAGAAGTACATGGGGATGTGGAGGCTGCGGTTAAGCCGTATCGCAGTGATGATGATTATATTTCCCATCAAAGTTATCAGGTACATGAGAGAGAACACCAGAAACAATGGAATCTTCAGGTCTGGGAAATTAGAAAATTCAGCAAGGATAAATTCTGTCACTATTGTTTGATTTTCTCTTCCCATTGATGCAGCATCTGAAAATAAACTTTAAAGGTGTTACAGATTGCAACAGTGCTCAACAGCTGACTTTTCATATAAAAATACGGGGGGAATTACTTGTTCATAAAATTATTTTTTATTTTTCTTATTTATTAAATTTATGTCCTTCAACTGAATATCACAGGCCAGTTTACAATATAAAAACAGAAAATGCGTAACAGGACCGTAAAAATGCATAATGTGACGGTAGCAAATTAAAGAACAAATGATTTTATGACCTTTAAACATCACTCCATACAGCTGCCTGAGAAAAGGCCGCCTCCATTTGCCCAATGGTAGAGCCGGCCTCAGTAGATAGAGCCGGGCACAACAATTGTGCAACCAGCAAAATAGTTTTGTCACCCCATAGCCATATTATTACATTCACTTGACCAACACATCTACACTGCAGAGACAGATATCTCCCTTTCAAGGAATCCTGGGAATGTCTGCTCCCAAGTTAGCGAGGCGTGAGAGCCAGTTTACAAAACTGCATTTTCCACAGAACTAAAATTTTAGCAATCAGACATCTTGGCATAGTTCATCACTGTAGATTAAAATTCTGTATTCTTTTAATTGATGTAATTCCACTGTGCTTGAATGTCTGGCTACAGCCCACAAACTGATGAAGGAGCACAGAGGCAAGTGAGCTGAAGAGTTTGAGGCTTCACAATATTCCTATCAATTGAAAAATTAGCAGCATCACAAACCATAACTCTGAACACCACTAGAATATTTTATTGAGGAGCATGCCTATCTTACCCTGCCTTTTAAAGAGTCATACAATTGGTGTCTATTCCAAATTGCAGCAGCTCTCCAGGGTCTCAGGTTGGTGTCTTCACTAGACCTGCTAAGCTACCTCATACCCTTTTGGAAAAATATTGGATCTGGAGCCTTCAGCATGAAAAACAGTAACTCTGCTATTGAGTATGAATCTTGTGGCCAAGATAAAAAAGAGTCAGGTGCTTTGAAATTGTTCTTACATCCCTTCAAAGTGGCAAAAACAAGAGCATCTGAAGGGCTGAATGAATGAATTCAAATCAAAGCTGCAGAACCTTAAACCACAATAGACTTACAAGGAACCACGATGGATGTTGAGCTCTTCCAAATGACAGCAATTTGCCACAATATCCTTTTTATGATGTTTTTATTGAGCATGGAATGATGTAAACAAGTTTATGAATCCCACCAGATATTATCTCCACGGTGTTTCAAAACGTAAAATAAATCAACCATCTTACTATCAAAGGGAGTTGTTAAAAGCTACAATTAATAATTAATAATACATGTAATTTTATTGGATGTTTTTTTACCTAAAACTGTTGACTTCATCTCTATATCGATACATTTTGTTACATCTACTTGTTTTCCATTTTTTTTATTTTATCATAATGAATATTACAGATTGTTTTTGTGTAAAGCGCAGTTAGGTCTTTATGATTAAGTGGTGTGTGAATATTGTTTAATAAATAAAATTAGCGTACAGGACAAATGGCTCTGGGGTAAGTCACACCCATCGTCATATAGGCAGGGAAAGTTCCATCTACAAGTACAATGCTAGCACAACACCTAACATCTCACAAGGGTACTGAAGACATCATATAGCCTTATTAGACTTTACCGATTGGTTGGGTGAGCGTTGCTCCCGGAGAGGGAGGAAAGAGTCAAAAGACATCGAGGTTGGTTCGGAGGAAGAGTTCTTTATTTCTGCTCTCCGGAGCAGCAGAAAGGCACTTGCATGGTCAGTTCACAGCAAGAGCACTTAAGGAACGGTTACACACAGCTTATATACCCTTTCTGGTCCCCTTGACCCCTCCCCAGGAATCCAGCCACGTCAGCTTATACACGTAAGTTGACATCCCAGAAATCCAGCCACGTCAGCTTATACACGTAAGTTGACATCCATGACCATAAACAGTTGTTCCTGTTCCTGTACTCTTGACCATAAAAGGATGTTCCTGTTCCTGTATTCCTTATCTTGGGGTAAGAAGGTCACTAACTCAAAGAGCACTCCTGGCACCATCCCCGAGCGCGGGGGTGTCTTGCAAGGTCTGTGCGTCAGTGTGTCAGGATATTTACAACCCACAAGATAAGCCCCAGCTCTGCCCGTCCCGTCTCCACTTCGGAACTGACAAGGCCATCCATTAAGCGTCACGTACTGATAAAGGAGAGGGCTTTGTTTATACAGCTGGGTTCCTGTTATACATGAGCTCAACTCCTCAAGTTAATGGATTTTAGCTAATGGACCCTTGGGGAAGGAAAAATGGGGATTTTGGGGCCTGTTGCAGACTGACTGCACAATCAAGTTTAGGTTTGGGAAACCCATTCCTTCAATCAGGGTTCAAGGAGATGAACATAAACTGAATATTTTCACAGATTATATATTACTGATGCTCCACAATCCAAGCTAAACCCCTTTTCCTTTGCAGAGGATACTAAATGATTTCATGGCAGTGTCTGCATTCTCAATGACCTGTGGACCCAAGTGTCCAATCTAATTCCTATTATTGTGGGTCAACCCTTGGCAATGGATCCAGATTTGGCATTACTTTCTCTAGAAAGCAATACAACCCAACCATTGACCACTAACCTCTTATATTTATGTTCTTAGCAGCAGCTAAAATCTCCATTGCTAGTCACTGGAAATCCAGATCCCCATCCCGTGATCATTGGTTAAGGAAGGTTATGGGACATTGCGCTCTCTGAACATCTAACATGCCAGAGAGGGCTTAGCGGCAGGGAGACAAAGACAGACTGTTTCTATTCCATAGCTCCTTCTATCTTTTGCCAATGCTGAGCCTAACAAGCATCAGCCGTCCCATAGCCCAAATAAACATATGGAGAAGTTTTGTCACTCACAGTTGATATTATGTGGTAAACAACTGTCTTGGGCATCTACGTTTTGAGCAGCATTGCATGAATGGTTCTTTTCTCCCATTGTTGTTGTTGGAACCATAGAATCTTAGAGTTGAAAAGGACCCAACTTCACCGTCGGCTGTGGTGAGGAGTGCAAGGCCTGCTCCCTTACAAAGCCTTTACCAGCTGGCCTAGGGGGCAAGGCCCAGGCCCTCACACTTCCAGCTATAAAGAGACTCCTCTGGTAGAAACTGCTTTCTTCGCTGTTGGACCCACTATTGATCTCATTAGCTCAATCTAATTCATGTCTGGTTACTGTTGAATGGTCACTTTAAAATGTGAAGGTTCATTATTGCTTCACAAGTTGTGTATGTCTTTAAGGGTCAGGGCCAGGGCAAATAACGAGGCCCAGTCTTACAGCTGTGAAACATAGCTGCTGAGTTGTGTTAATCAAGCTGTGTCAGCAATTGGGTATACTATCTAAGGAGCAGCACCTAGCTCTCCCATTACCCTGGGGGATGGGTCAGTGGTTGGGTCATGTTTGTTGTTATCTTTAGTGTAAAAGGAGTTTTTCTTTTTGTTATTAAAACCTTGTTTAAGTTATTTTTTGAGTCCCTTTTTAATGCATGGTCTCTGCAGCAAGCACTCTGCAGCGCTACTAAACTGCAAATAGCCAGCAGTTACATGAATTCCAACCATTGAAAACGCAACATATATGATCCCCTGTTTAAAAATAGCCATTACTGGGACAAGGAAGGGCAGAAATAATTATGTACCAAAGAAAAGCAGAAATGGACACCAAACTGACCCCAACAAGAACATTTTTGACACTTCAGTCTCAGCATTTTATGAGCTTGAAATAGTTCTGCGTGAATGTTTGGTAGTGAAAATGAGGGCTAGGATTTAGGAGAAAACAACAGTAATCTTTAGAAAAGTTTCCTTTGTTGCGGGGCTGAATGATTACAGGTTCATATACGGGATAATTCCGACAACCCAATTTATTTTCCAGTGATGCACTAAAGAGAAAATCAAAGTTGTTTGTAAATGCTAAAGCAAGGCCACATTTTTCCAAGTGAATATTCCATATACAGATGAATTTTTCAAAAGATGAGGAAAAGCTTCAATACTACTTGAGGCATTCTTTGTCCATTAAACAACAGAATTTGTTGGGTTTCATAATTCCTCTTCAAAGTGGATAACGCTTAATTTTCACATTCTTTGGGTGCAGGAGCTTTTGCCAAGCGATTTCTTAAGCGCTATTTGAACATCTTTGTTTCTCAGGCTGTACACCAAGGGATTCAACAAAGGAGTCACCATTGTGTAAGAGACAGAAATAAAAGTCGTCTCATCTAGCGTGTAACTAGATTTGGGCCCTAAATAGATAATGCCAGCACACCCAAAGTGCACTACGACCACAATAAGATGGGAGGCACAAGTGGAAAAGGCTTTACGCTTCCCAGCCGTTGTGGGAATTTTCAAGACAGTGTTTGCAATTAAAATGTATGAGAGAAGGATGAACAAGAATGAACCAATTACAACCAAAAAAGAAATAATGAAAATGACAATTTCTCCTATGTAGTTTCGGCCACAGGCTAATTCAAGCAAAGGTGATAAATCACACAAGAAGTGCTTAAGTTCATTTGGCCCACAGAAAGGCAAGGTAAATATGATTATAGTCTCTGATGTAGAAAAAATAAATGCAAGTGATACTGAGCAAGCCACCAGCTTGGTGCAGAGTCTTTGATTCATCAGAATCTGATAACGTAAAGGTTTGCATATGGATACATATCGGTCATACCCCATCACTGCTAGAAGCATACAATCTGTGCACCCAAAGCCCAGGAAAATGCACATCTGAGTAGCACAGCCTATGAAGGAAATGGTCTTCTTCTCTCTTAGAAGATTTGCAAGCATATTGGGAATAATGACGAGTGTGTAGCAGATTTCTGAGAAGGAGAGGATGGAGAGGAAGAAGTACATGGGGATGTGGAGGCTGCGGTTAAGCCGTATCGTAGTGATGATGATTATATTTCCCATCAAAGTTACCAGGTACATGAGAGAGAACACCAGAAACAATGGAATCTTCAGGTCTGGGAAATTAGAAAATCCAGCAAGGATAAATTCTGTCACTATTGTTTGATTTTCTCTTCCCATTGATGCAGCATCTGAAAATAAACTTTAAAGGTGTTACAGATTCCAACAGTGGTCATACCTGATGTTTTATAATAAAAAAAAATACTTGGGGGAAATGCACTCATAAAATGTCTGCTTCCAAGTTTGTGAGGTATTAGATCCAATTTACAAAACTGCATTTCCTTGAGAAATAAAATTTTAGCAATCAGAAAACATCTTGGCATAGTTTATCACCGTAAATTATAATTCTGTATTCTTTTAATTGATGTAATTCCACTGTGCTTGAATGTCAGGCTACAGCCCACAAACTGATGAAGGAGCACAGAGGCAAGTGAGCTGAAGAGTTTGAGACTTCACCATATTCCTGTCAATTGCAAAATTAACAGCATCACAAAACATAACTCTCAACACCACTAGAATCTTTTCCTGAGGATCATGCCTATCCTAACCTGCCTTTTCATGCAGTCAGTGTCTATTCCAAATTGTAGCAGCTCTCCAGGGTCTCAGGTTGATGTCTTCACTAGTCCTGCTAAGCTACCTCATACCCTTTTGGAAAAATATTGGATCTGGAGCCTTCTGCATGCAAAGCAGTAACCCTACCTTTGAGAATGAAGCTTGTGCCCAAGATAAAAAGAGTCAGGTGCTTTGAAACTCTTCGTATCTCCCTTTAAAGTGACATTTGAATGACTAAACCATTCTGCAGTTCAAATAAAACCTGCAGAACCTCAAAACACAATAAACCTCTTCAGTTATCAATCCGAAAATATATATATATATATATATATATATACCAAATAATTCTTACAAGGAAGAAGGTTTGGAGTTCCAAATGACAGCAGTTTGCCACACTATCCTTTTTACAATGTTTTACTGAGCATGGAATAATGTAAACAAGTTTCTAAATCCCATCAGAAAAACTTAAGTCAACCATCATATTATCAATAGGATTTCTTAAAATGCACAGGTAATGTGAATATTGTTTAATAAATAAAAAATCCAAAGTCTAAAAGGTGAGGAAAGTTCAGTCCATAAGTACAATGCCTAGCACTTTCTAATATCCTCAGAAGCATTGTGAAGATTTGGGGCTGGTTCATTAATGAGAGATTTCAGAATGATTTCCATGAAGTATGGGAAAACTGAAAATCTACTAAAGAACCAAAATCATCTAAAGAAACGGATTTGGCTGCACAGGGTGCTTACAGATGAGCCCAGGTGTAAGAAGAGCATACGTAAGAAATGGAAGGAAGGAGAAATCATGAATAAAAAGTGTACATGAACAGCCAACAGTTGCAGGGAGAAGATCAGGTAGCCCAAGCTCTGGATTAACTCCTACTTGCAAGAGATTAAATATAAAAATCATAAAGGTTTCTTTGACTATGTTCAAAGCATGAGGAAGAACAAGCAAGTAGGACGTCCTCTGTATGGAGATGGTGGAGAAATGCTATTGAGTGACAGAGAAAAGGTGGAACACCTAATTCAAAATTACAGAGCCTGATGAGCTGCACCCAAAGGTACTAAAGGATTTAATCTCAGAGCCTCTGTCTATAATATTTGAGAATTATTGAAGAACAGATGAGGTCCCTGTGCACTGGAGGCAGGCAAATGTTGTCCCGATCTTCAAAACGTGGTGGGGGAGAAGACCCAGGTAACTACTGACCTGTGAGCTTGACATCGATACCAGGAAAGGTCTTAGAACAGATAATAAAACCATTTGTCTGTGAGCACATAGAAAAGATTCTGTGATTACTAAGACCCAGCATGGGTTTCATGCCAGACGAATCCCATTTAATTTTTTGATAGAGTTAGAAGCATGGTGGATCAGGAGAATGCTATGAATGTAGTGTATCTTGATTTCAGTAAGGCTTCTGTCCCCCATTTATATTCTTGTGGAGAAGCAGGTAGAATGTGGGTGGATGAGGTATCTGTCAGGTGGATTTGTAGCTGGTTGAGTATGAGGACCTCACACATCAGACCGCCCTAGGGACATAGTCATCTGATTCTAGAGATATCAAGCTAAAGAAGCTATCTTCAAAGCATCGCTCCATTTCCATGAACTGAAATGTGGGTTGGATTTAATAGAAATATTCAAGGTTCTCTGTCCAGGGATCCTTTCCTGCCACAAAGCTTTCAGTCAATACACTCTGGCTTTCAAAACCATGGAGATCCTTTATCAGTGGATCCTTCAAATTGCTAGTGCAAGATAATGGCAAATTCTGGGTAATTAGTGATGACCAACAGGCAGAAAACCTCCTCTGGTACCTCAAAATTATGCTTAATGAATCTAAACTTGGTCTTACTGTCCTACCCTCTGCTTCCTCTTACTTAACCAGTTGCTAATCCACAAAAGGACCACTCCTCTTATTTCTTATTTCTGCTATGAAACTGGTATATTTTTTAAAAAGAATCAAATAGCAACAAGCTCTCTAACTGTCCCTTCATATTAGTTCATATTAGTTCATATTATAGTTCATATTATAGCAGAAGAAAATAACCACCCCCCAAGTGTCTTGTTTGTCTAAGAGAACAACAGAAGGGAATTAAAACTGATAAATGCAATTATAAGTTCAGGTGTCCCTCAGAAATCACTTATTTGAAAAGTGCCAATTTCCTAATGATGCCCTCGGTGACTTATCTCTTCTCTGCTGTGCTGGGGAATTGGAAGGATGATTTGAGATGGGGAAATGATGCAATATTCAGCTTTGTTTCTCTTGGTATCTAACAAAACCAGAGTTCAGTGTCTGCACTTTTGGCCCTGCTTCTGGCATGGGGCACAGTGCTTGGACCCCTTTCATGTTCTCTTAGAATTACACTGCTTTGTTGCTGTTCCCTTGAGTATCCGCTAGGGGGAGAACCTTCTCTCCCGGACCTGACTGAACTTTGCTTTAAATCGTTCCCTTTAACCTTTTCCCTTCCTCTTATTGGTGGTTCTTCCTCCTTATTTAAGCATAAGAATTATTACCACCAGAAGAATAGTAGGTTTTATTGTGGTGTCTATGATTTTTTAAAAAAATAGTTGTCATTTGATTTTTACAAATTCCTTCACACAAATAGTATTATCACAAATATCAAACTTTACTCAATATTCTTTTGAATCTCAAGACTCCCCTCCTCCCCTCCGTGGATTCTTTAACTAACTTTTTAAACTGCATATTATAAATCTGTCTAGTTTATCATCCTCCATTGTATCTGAAGCGTATGTGTCATTGCAAGAGTTATTTAAAGCCTGCCAAAGATTTTGAGTGTTTACAGTGGTCTTTCAAGTACATTGTATATTTGTCCCATTCCTTGTTGAAGTTTTGATCCTCCTGATTTCTGACTTTCACGGTTAATCTTGCCATCTCTGCATAGACTAATAATTTCTTCTGCCAGTCTGCCCTAGTAGGTATCTTGTTGTCTTTCCATCTCTGGGCAAGGAGCATCCTTGCAGCTGTTGTAGCATGGTGTCTATGATTTTGGAGGAGGGCCCTAGGAGCTGCAGCTCAGGAACTGAAATGCACCACCCTACAAAAACTGCATTTGTGTGGACAGGCGGAGTCCCCCAGACCCTGGGCGCCCCCCTGTCATGTGGAATAACAACTCAAGACAATGTGCTATGGGATTAAATTGGCCACAACTTTATTATATTTCAGATGTGGGTAGACCGTGGCTCAGGCATTGGGCGTTTATCCCTCCCCAGTCCCCAGCCGGGGATCTAGGGAACATCAGGGTTATCCAGTGTGGGGGGGGATGGGCCGGCTCTGGAGAACATATGTTCAAGCAGAGATAGCCACCCCCATTACGCCGCCGTCGCAGGGGAGAGCAATGATGACCTCTCAGCGTACGGTGAAAGCCTCCCCTCAGAAACCCCTTTAACGGGGAACCCTGGTATCACCGCTGCAAAGAGGAAGATAGACTAAAGGATTCCGCCCAAGGCCTGATATCTCCAAAGTTGTGACGTTTTGCTACGGGAAAGGCAAAACCTGACAATGCAGGGGAATTCCTTTCCGGCCCTTTAACAGCGACCTTAACGTAGCAGCGCCCGCATACCTGTGAAGAAAAGTTAACCTGCAAAATAAGTCCTAACTAAGGGTGGGTAGGGTGGGAGAAGCTCTGGAGCCGACTGAGGATTCCCAGGTAAGATCCTCCCTCTATTGTGTGGGCAGGTAGTCCCTCCCCTACCTGGCCTGGTCTCCTTGGCAACACCGCCCCCAGGCGGGATTGGCCAACTGACTGAGGTAGGCAGAGACCTCCAGGTATCCCACCTGGGGGAAGGCGAAGCCAAGCCTGTGCTGATGGAGCACTCCAGATCCAGGGGCTGTGCGCGTCCACGCAAAGGGCACCTCCCGTTTATGCGGGGAGCAGTCATTACTGAACAATCTGATGCACCGATTATGCTGGGGGAGGAGCAGATACATCACCACTATTTTGGTGGACTTCCTGCCATAGCCAAAGAGTGCTTAGCCTGGAAGTTGAGACGGAGACCACACCAGTAGAAAGCACAAAAAATGGCATACACATGACACTCCCACAATGTCCCTCAAAACACAGCTCCCTGGCCCCACAAGTGCGGGGCTGTGCTGGTGACAACATTCACATGCCATGTGGACATGGTGCTTCTAGCACCTCCTAGCTCATCTCTTCCCCAGGCTGCTCACCCGTGTCCCACCATGATCTGGGGTCTAAGTCTTCTTCTATGTACTCTCTGGGGAACCCACACATGCATACACCAGCGATCCAAGCAGAGTTAAGTCTAGTGGCCATTTAAACTTTAAATCCTCTCGCGCAACAGCATCCCCTAAGGGCGCTATGTGTGTAACTGCAGGTACTGGCCCCAACTTGGTGGAACGCTCTGTCACAAGAGACCAGGGCCCTGCGGGACTTGACATCTTTCTGCAGGGCCTGCAAGACAGCTGTTCCGCCTGGCCTTCAGTTTGGACTCAGTCTGACCGTTATGTTTCCCTCCCCTTATGGTTTTGATCTATGAGCTACTATTAAAATTAGGCTGGATTTTAAATTGTATTTTACCATATTTTAATTTGGGTTTTTTCCCCTCCCCCCCATTATGTTTTTATTGTAATTTTACTGGTGTTAGCCATCCTGACCCCGGCTCTTACTGGGGAGAGCGGGGTATAAATAAATTATTATTATTATTATTATTATTATTATTATTATTATTATTATTATTATTATTGAAAGCAATGGAGAACTACAGAGACCCAGTGGCGGAGCTTCATGCTCTGGCACCGGGGGCGGAGAGCAGGCGGGGGCGTGGCTGGCGCGCATCCCAGGGGGCATGGCATGTGTCCCGGGGGCGTGGCGCGTCACCTGTGGGGGCATGGCACCCAGAGCAGGGGGGCAGCCATGATGGCACCCCACCAGGATTGTGGTGCCCCCTCTTCCTCCGCCAGTGCAGAGACCTGCCTGTCAAACCGTGTGTGTGAAATAAGTTTAGCACTAGCGGAAGTTATTAATCTTGGCCAATTTTATGAATGAAAGCTCAGGGAAAACATGAAGGAACTCCAGAAACTGTATGAACATGGGTTTAATTGTAAATAAAAGTCAAGCCGAAGATCACTACCTAAACCAAAGGGGTTCCAGGGATCAGACCAAACCATGAACTGCCACGATCTCCAAGGCGCAGGATAACGTGGGCAGAATCCGGTCTTGGGAAATTGCCAAGCGGGCTATCAGAACCGGTGTTAGGAGAAAAGGGCAGCTATCAATGCACAAATAAAGAAATGTTTGACACAGATAAGGTGAATAGCGTATGGCAATGACTGTGACTGAATGTGAAAGCAAATGTTAATGTATGCCGGAAAGGTGAAAGACGAGTGGAGACTCGCCATTCAAATATCTTGATGGACAGCTGACCTATCAAGTTTCAGATATCTTGATTGACAGGTGATCTATCAATGGCGAAACTTACCAGAAAAATAAGAAATCAAGATAACAAACTTTTTAAAAAAGAATGGAAATGGTTTATTGAATATTTACAAACAAATTGTAAACAGATAAGAACATTGGCAGGATTATTGTAATACAGTGATACCTCGGGTTAAGTACTTAATTCGTTCCAGAGGTCCGTTCTTAACCTGAAACTGTTCTTAACCTGAAGCACCACTTTAGCTAATGGGGCCTCCTGCTGCTGCCGCGCTGCCGGAGCACGATTTCTGTTCTCATCCTGAAGCAAAGTTCTTAACCCGAGGTACTATTTCTGGGTTAGCGGAGTCTGTAACCTGAAGCGTATGTAACCTGAAGTGTATGTAACTTGAGGTACCACTGTAACCTGCAGTTTCATAACAGTATATATTTAGATTAATAAATGAACAAATTGAGTTAATTTGGATATGCCGAAAATATTGAAAATAAATTTAAGGAACCGCAGAAAGAGGGGGAAGGAAGTCAGGTTTTGAAATGTTAAAATGACTTTAAAATTATTGAAATGTATAAACCAGATATAGATATAGATATAGATAAACACACACACACACACACACACACACACACATATATCAGGTGACCTGTCAAGGACTCATATTTCCATAAAAACCACCTCTTTCTGTGACATGTTGTGATGTTTGTATTACACTTTTAGAGGTGGGATCGGGGAGTGGTGGACAGCTTTTAAAGAAGTTGCATCCTTTCTTTGGGGCTTCTTCTTCTGATGTTATTTTAGTTGTAGAAACCTTGTTGCAGCAAACTAAAGATCAGGCTTACGAGCTGCATTGCTTTTTATACACCTGGTTGCAGTTTCTTGCTTTACTCTAACCAACAAGCGGACCCCACAGGATCGTGAGTTCCTTGAGCTATAGCAGTGGTCCTTTAACAAAATTCAGAGTTCAACCTCCAACACCAGAAAAGATTTGAACCAGTCAGGAAGAGTACCAGTAGCATGACATCTGCATGGGCAGGTCAGCAATTTAGGGCAGTCTCCTCCAACTGGCAGCTCAATTCTCTCCCACCCTCCACAACACTCTTTGGTCCTACCCCTGTTTGCCCACCCCCAACTGACTATTGTATTTTTTGCTCTATAAGACTCGCTTTTTCCCTCCTAAAAAGTAAGGAGAAATGTGTGTGCGTCTTATGGAGCGAATGCAGGCTGTGCAACTGTCCCAGAAGCCAGAACAGCAAGAGGGATTGCTGCTTTCACCTCTTGCTGTTCTGGTTTCTGAGATTCAGAATATATTTTTTTCTTGTTTTCCACCTCCGAAAACTAGGTGCGTCTTGTGGTCTGGTGCGTCTTATAGAGCGAAAAATACGGTACCTCATACACCCTTGGCAGCAGTATCCTTTATATTTGTGCACTCTGAGATGGAGGCCTTCCTGTTTACTGAGCGGAAAGAGAGGACAAAGGCTGCTGGCTCATCAACTTCCCTGCTAGCTTCATCTCACGGTTCTATCCTGAGGCCTTCTGAAGCCAGATCATTCTAGGGCGTGGGAAAGGGATGCCTGCCTGCCTGCCCCTCCCTAGCAACAAAGGAACAACACTGTGCCAAAACCATTGCACAATGTTTGGGATGGAAAAGATCCAAAAAGGAAAAGGCACTAGGGTGTGGTTGAGACCCAGTCATTCCTGCAGGGGTTTTGTGCCTTGGACAGCAGGGTAGACATTCACAGGGAAACCAAAATGCTTGCTTACAAAGCTGTTGTATTACCAACCTTACAGTATGCTTGTGAAACATGGACCACTTATAAACGCCATCTCCAACTCCTCAAAAGATTCCATCAACAGTGTCTCCGAATCTTTTTACACAACACTTGGGAAGACAGGCAAACTAATGCCAGTGTACTGGAAGAAGCAAAGATCACCAGTGTCAAAGCAATGATTCTTCAACATCAACTTCGTTGGACTGGTCGTGTTGTTCGGATGCCCAATTATCGTCTTCAAAAGCAACTATTCTATTCCATAGCTGTCAACTTTTCCCTTTTCTTGTGAGGAATCCTATTCGGAATAAGGGAATTACCCTTAAAAAAAAGGAAAATGTTGGCAGCTATGCTCTATTCCAAACTTAAAAATGGAAAGTGTAATGCTGGTGGTCAACAAAAGAAGTTTAAAGACTCTCTCAAGGCAAATCTTTAAAAATGTGGTATAAACACCGACAACTGGGAAAAACTGGCCTGTGAGTGCTCCAGCTGGAGAATAGCCTTTACCAAAGGGTGTCATGGAATTTGAAGACCCTCAAACTCAGGACAAAAGGCAGAAATGTGCTAAGAGGAAAGCATGTTTGGCAAACCCTCACCATGATGAACTCCTGCCCAGAAACCCATGTCCCCAATGTGGAAGGACGTGTGGATCCAGAATTGGCCTCTACAGTTGCTTACTGACTCAATGTTAAGACCGTGTTCATGTAAGACAATCTTACTCAGCTACGAGTGATCGCCAAAGAAGAATAAGACAGTGATGTATCACTAGATTCCTCATGGCACAAACTCCATGTTCTGAACACCTTTACTTTCTTTGTTATGGAACTTGCAAGACTGCATAATCAAGGGACAGAACAACTTGACTGCGTTGCTAATTTTTTTTTGAGGGGAATGCATTCCAACGTGGATTCAGCATCATGCCAGCTGAAGGATGGGAGATGGTGTCCATTACAACATGTGCAGAAATCATGACTTCTTCGTTTAGGTTCATGGGCAAAAAGAAGCAAGTATGGATAAGACACAAAAAGAGCCAAATTGATTTTGAAGCATCATGTTCAGACCAACGGTACTTAGCAGGCTGACAGCCCCACAAAACACATTTGAGATGCACCCTTTAGTCTCACCACCCCACACCTAAAAGAAATTGGAAATGTATCTAAATGTCAAAGCTGTTTTCTCTACAGAATACAAAGGAATTAAATTTGGAAGGTTTTCATAAGTGTTTGCCTTGTGGGCTGCCATAGGCCTGCCCATATTCAGCAATATCAAATTACAGTATAGGAAAACTGGTGCTATCAACAGTAGTCCTTCTAGTTGGTTCATTGGTTCGGCAACTTCCTTGCACATGACGTGTGATGCTAATTATTTCCTGTGAGTGTTAAATGATAACCAATCAGAGGCCGCTTTGTCAATCCCAGCAGGTATATAAGAGCCAGTGTGGTATAGTGGTTAAGAGCGGTAGTCACGTAATCTGGGGAACCGGGTTCGCGTCTCCACTCCTCCACATGCAGCTGCTGGGTGGCCTTGGGCCAGTCACACTTCTTTGAAGTCTCTCAGCCCCACTCACCTCACAGAGTGTTTGTTGTGGGGGAGGAAGGGAAAAGGAGAATGTTAGCCGCTTTGAGACTCCTGAAGGGGAGTGAAAGGCGAAGTATCAAATCCAAACTCCTCTTCTTCTTCTAAAGCATGTCTAGGAGGTGGGGCCCATTCATCCATCCATCCATCCATCCATCCATCCACTTACCTTCATCCAAAGATCTCAGGGCAGTTCACAGCATAAAAATACAAAATAAAAACACAAAATACATAAAAAGAGCAAAAGCAAAACAAACCAATAACCCCCGCCTCCCACAAATACATTTAAAAGGGCATGTCAAAGAACACCACCGGAATCTTTTCTTGAGGATCATGTCTTAACCTGCCTTTAAAAAAGTCATAAGGTCAGTGTTTATTCAAACTTGTAGCTGCTTTCAAAGCAGTGTCTACCACTGAGTCTGAAATGTGTATCCATGACAAAAGGAGTCAGGTACTGTACTTTGAAACTCTCAAAAGTTGCAAAGACAAGAGCACCTAAAACCTGCAGAACCTCAAGCCAAAATAAAGTTTTCCAGTTCTCTACCAAGAAGAAATATACATCAATTCCTACATGGAAGCAGGTTGGTTTCTGAACTGTTCTAAAAATGACAGCAACTTGCCACAATATCCTTTTTATGGTGTTTTTATTGAAGAGGAAATGGCCGCTTACCCGGTACAAGGGTGGGCAGTGGTTGTGACCCGGCATGGCGCTCCCCCATCCTGGAGCCCCGCCATTTTGACCCAGCCATTGGCTGGGTTCCTGCCAATCCATGAATTCTGGCCAATCCGTGGCAGCCTGGGGGTGGGGCCAGTGAGCAGACTGCGTGCCTGGAGGCTTCCCTCTGATCCACTCACCTGGTCCTTTTTATGATGTTTTTATTAAGGAGGAAACAATGTAAACAAATTTATAACCCATGGTGGAGTTTCAAAGCATAAATCAGCCATCCTATTATCAACGGGAGTTGTTAGAATCTACAAGTAATAATTAGCAATACATGTGATTTATAGTCAGACATGTAATGTTAAGGCTTTATTATGTCACGATGAGATTGTTTTTCTGTAAACTGCAATTAGGTTTTCTGATTAACGTATTTTTCGCACCATAGGGCGCACCGGACCATAGGGCGCACCCAGTTTTTAGGGGGGGAAATCAAGGAAAAAAATATTTTCTCCCCCCAGCCCCAAAGAGCAGCATACAGGCTGCACACAACCTCTCCCTGCCAGAGGGGTTGCGCGCAGCTATGGAAGAAGGCAAGGCAGCGAGCGGGATGGATCCCGCTCGCTGTTTTGGCTTCCCCTTTAGCCCCGTGCAGCCTCTCCTTGCTGGGAGACGCTGCGCAGGGCTAAAGAAGCCATAGCCCCGTGCAGCCTCTCCCTGCTGGAGGGGTTGCGCGCGGCTATGGCACAAGCCTGCATTCGCTCCATAGGACGCACACACATTTCCCCTCAATTTTTGGAGGGGAAAAACTGCGTCCAATAGAGCGAAAAATACGGTAAGTGGCATTTAAACTTGTTAAATAAATCAAAAAGGTGTACGGTACAAATGGCTCTGGGATAAGCCACACCCAGAGTCAAAAAGGTGAAAGAATGTACCATCCACACGTACAACACTAGCCCTTAAGAAAAAGAATCACAAATTGTAACTAACATGTGACAACAAATAACCATGAACCAACGCAAAAGCAGCTCATTAGTCACTTTGTTTAGAGAATTACAATGGACAACCGGGTATTTGCATAGGCATATGAGAGGCACAGTAATACCGTAACTCCTGTCCATAATCCAGTAGATCTCTCCACAGGTTTCCATAAGGGGGCCTCCTTGTTTTGTCTTTGTAGTACGTATATGAAAAAAATAAATGCCATTCAACATAGAAAGTCAAAGGATCTGATGTGATTTGCTTCTACAGTGGTACCTCGGGTTACATACGCTTCAGGTTACATACACTTCAGGTCACATATGCTTCAGGTTACAGCCTCCGCTAACCCAGAAAAAGTACCTTGGGTTAAGAACTTTGCTTCAGGATAAGAACAGAAATCGTGTGGCAGTGGCGTGGCAGCAAAGGGAGGCCCCATTAGCTAAAGTGGTGCTTCAGGTTAAGAACAGTTTCAGGTTAAGAATGGACCTCCAGAACGAATTAAGTACTTAACCTGAGGTACCACTGTACTTGACTTTTCAGCTACAGCAACAGACCAAACTTTATCATACCAAGACCCCTGTAGTGGAGTGCCAATGTCTGGCCATTTCTAGGTGAGCTGCCACCAGAAGAAACATTAATTCTGACTATTTCTTATTTACTAAAGTTCTCAGTCGCTTTATCTTGCCCAAGGCAACCCAAAGTGACTTGCAAACAAGCAGTTCTTTATAACACAATTGTTCACTCAACTCATCTGTAATCCCAAACATGGCTGAGAGAGGAGAATGTACAAATGTCATATGACAGATTGTTTCTGTTTCTTTAAAGACAGCTGTCCAAAACTCATCTGCCGTGGCACATTGCCACCAACTAAAACATCCCTTTTGGCTGTGTACACACTCCTGCTTACTTTGCATCACGTGCAGTCCCAGTGCTGGTTTGAGAAATAGTGTGCAAATGAAGTTAACCAGAATACAAATCTATACTGCTGTTTTTTTTAGGGAATGCTGTACTTGGACCCATTAGTCCTCTGACTGGCTTCGATCTGAATTGAGAAAAAGAACAACCTCTGTGTATTTTAAGCTTGCAATGTGTACAGAGTCTTAATCGGCTTCCTGTTCTACGAGTGGGGAGAGATGGCAGAAAGAGAGGGAGATTTCACAAACATTTGTTCCACCCATGCCCAGGGCTGACTTTTTCCCCTTTGGCTGCCTCCTCGTCATCGTATCGAGAGGCATCACTTTCTTTCTTAAAGTTTCTCATTCATAATTCTCATCATGAGGTGATTCTTATGATCTATAAAATAAGACCCCAATAAGATTTACTTGGGGGTAAGTCCTTTTGAACTTAGTGAGGTTTATTTCTGATTTAGGCATCAATTGCTCGGTCCCTGCTCCTGCCAACCTAGTAGTTCGAAAGCACGTCAAAGTGCAAGTAGATAAATAGGTACCGCTCCGGCGGGAAGGTAAACGGCATTTCCGTGCACTGCTCTGGTTTGCCAGAAGCGGCTTAGTCATGCTGGCCACATGACCCGGAAGCAGTATGCCAGCTCCCTCGGCCAATAAAGCAAGATGAGCACCGCAACCCCAGAGTCAGCCACGATTGGACCTAATGGTCAGGGGTCCCTTTACCTTTACCTTAGCCCTGGTTTATAAATGTTGGGTGGCCATTAAAAATATTGTTATCCCAGAATTATTACTAGGTGCATATTGTAAACATTTAAGTCAGAAGAAAATGAAATGTGGAAATTTTGCATTTCAGGTCTCTCCCTCTTAATCGTCTTCATTCTATTGAAAAACAATTTTTTTTATCTCATTGCTCCCTTGCATTGAGATAGATGTAGGCAAATTAATAATGCAATCCTGTACATGCCTAGGTAAAGGTAAAGGGGCCCCTGACCATTAGGTCCAGTTGTGACCGACTCTGGGGTTGCGGCGCTCATCTCACTTTACTGTCCGAGGGAGTTGGCGTACAGCTTCCGGGTCATGTGGCCAGCATGACTAAGCCGCTTCTGGAGAACCAGAGCAGTGCACGGAAATGCCGTTTACCTTCCCGTCGGAGCGGTACCTATTTATCTACTTGCATTTTGACGTGCTTTCATATTTTTTTTAAAGTAATATTTATTAAAAAAACTTTTAAAATTATAAAAAAGAAAAAACAGAAAAAATAGACAAAACAGAAAAATAGAAAGAAAAAATACATCCATCATTCTCAAATTTTTAACTTTCAATACCTTCTTTCTTTGACCTCCTCCTCCTCCCCTTTCTTGTATCCTGGTTAATAATTATCACAGCAAATCCTTTCCATAGTTCATAATATTTTGTCCTTACATTATCTTAATCTATTTTCATCTTGTCTTATAGCAAACCTTAGAACTTAAAACTTAAATCTTATTTTTACCAACTTCTCATAACCATATAATTAACCTAATTTAAACATTTTTACTAGAACCAAGTAGTTCCATTTCAACATTTTTCTAACATTCATCAATTATTTTAAAACAGTCCTAATGACAAAAGAAAAAAAAGTAAAACAGTCCAATCTTCATCCAGCGTCCCTTCCTCCTGGTCCCGGATTTTGTCAGTCCTTTTTGTCCCATTAATCTAGCGCATTAACCTGGTATCTTATGTCCGAGGCCCTCAAGTCTCTTCCATGTCCCCTCCGCGACTCTTCTTCATATTTTCCTTTCACTCGTGGGAACTCCAGCTTAGTAATGTTTTTGACCCTTTTCAGCAGATCAGCCCCATTTCCATAGTCCAGACTAAACTCCATGTGATATTTAAACACCTGTTTCAGATTCCCTCCAAAATTAAGAGCCCCCACAGCTCCAAACATCTGACGGCCCATTACCAGACTCAGAAAGTCCAAACATCCCTGCATGGGAGGGTCAGTCCAACCCCCCATTTCCAAACCAAACCAAACTTTATCTTTCCAAATCTAGTTTTTTCCAAATTCATTTATCAAATCCAAAGGCTCATAATCCTGCAGGGCTGCAACTCCCTCCATTTCTGGCACCCAGGATTCAGCAGTATCCTCTTCTCTCATCTGTGCTGTCATAGCACACTCCTGTTTTAGTTCCTGGGTAGGCTCCATGTAGTTTCCTACTGCCTGTTCAAAATTTCTGGCCGCATTAGTCATCAAATCCGTCTTCTGGCTTAGCTGGTCCAATAGGGCATTTATTTTACAGAAAGCACCCAACCGAGCTTCTGAAAACATTGTCCTACAAGGTCACAAGTCCTTTCCCACGATTGTAATCTGTAACAGCTGCAAGCTCCTGAAGTTGGTTACAATTTCACAGTCTCCCTCTAGGGGGAAAACTTCTGTTTCTTCTTTCTTTTAAGAGCAATAGCAACAAAGTTTCTTTTTTAAGATATTCAGTCAATATTTGTTCCTTTGAAATGCGAAAGGAAACAATGGAATCACTATGTTACTTTTCTTTTAGCTGTCTGTCAAAAACATTTGTCTCTGGTCAATGAGCTTCAAATGTCAGTCCTGACACTCCGCTCCAGGATCAGGACAGTGGAAAGTTACTTTACTTTAAACTCACTTCTGCAGGTTTAAACAGTCCAAAAAGAGATCCCCCTTCTTCTCCTGCTACCGAAGGGGGGTTCCACGATTTTAAATGATGAAAGCCAATCCTTTAAAAGTAATTTTCTAGGCTCTAGTTTACGTTGTCTTTGCTTTATTCTGACTACAAAGAAACGGAAGGCTGACTTCCTGTTTAGACCTTCCCGTTTCAGTACCAAATTGAGGTAAATTTGAGTCCAATTCCTCTCTACTGGCCAGTCCTTATTTAAAATCCAATTGTTCGAGTTTTAAGTACTCACGGGTGATTCTTTAGATGCCAAATTGTCCCAGGAAAAAGGCAGCGCTCTCCGGCAACGGCTATGTGGCTTCGCTCCACGGAAAAAGCAGTAGACTCACAGCACCGCGCCACATCCCCCTCTTCGCTTCGGAGCCCATTAATGGGTTCCTTTGCGGGTTGGGGGGGCGCTAAAGGTGCCCGCCGAGTCCCATGGTCACAGGCTTCATCCGCCTGTGATTTTTTAAAGGGTCCCCGCTTCGCCGTAGCGGAAACGACCCGTTTCGCGCGGAGCTGGTCCCTCCAGTTCAGAGGGAGTCCGCCATTGCCGATGGCGCCACCTCGGAAGTGCTTTCAAACTGCTAGGTTGGCAGGAGCTGGGACCGAACAACGGGAGCTCACCCCGTTGCGGGGATTCGAACCACCGACTTTATGATCGGCAAATCCTAGGCTCTGTGGTTTAACCCACAGCGCCACCCTTGTCCCCTGTACATGCCTACTCAGAAGCAAATTCTGTTGAGTTCAATAAGGTTAGAATACTGAAGTCTTAAATTCGGTTCTCCGGACTTCTGAAATAATCTGCAATTTGTTCTCATAAATATTCATCAGGATTTCTAATGCAAATTCCTCCTAGTCAACACATTTTTGTACATATTAACACATTTTTTGCAAGCAGTTTACCCTAGTAGACATTTTTGTATATTATTTTCACCAGTGTATACATTTTTAATCACATGTCCCCAGAACATATGTAGTATTTGTTCATATTGTTTGGCTGGAGAACTGCACCACAAAATTCAGAGAAGTGCAAAATTCAAAGGATACCTTTGAGAAGTGTGAATTAGGTGGCTTCTTGTTAAAATGCAAACAAGATCAAATTTCTCCTCCAACCCTAGACAAGAGACAAATTCAAGTTGCTACTGAGAAATTAAAAATGAGCAAGGCACTAGGTACAGACGGCATCCGTCTCTGAAAAGATAGGTTACAACTGGCCGGTAACAAATGACAAAATTTCCTGCTACCGGCGACTCAGCCAAAAGGCAATCTAGGAACACACCCAAACTGTGAGTCAGCTCTTTTAGGAGAACTATGACTCCATCTAGAAGAGGCAAACACACCACCTTGAGTTCATGTGCACTCCACTATTGTCTGGATTTTGCCTCACTTGGCCCACAGCTGAGTCCAAACACTGGCACAAGAAACCGATTGCAGCACTTGGAACAGATGAAAAAGATGCAGTATACTGATGACACTACACACCCAAATGTCAGATGATCTTCCTTAATGGGCTGCATTTTAAGCTTTGGGGTAACAAAACTAAATCTTGCACTCTTTCCAGGTGAGGTTCTACAGAGCAAGCAGAACTTACTCAATACTACCAAGTTTAATCAGAAAGTGGTGGAATAACTGCAAAGAAGAGCTGCTGAGAGGTTCAACGAATCATGAGCAGGTCACGCACTTTCTTAAAAAATAAAACAAAACTATACTTTTCCATTACAAATTTTCACATTTCAATCAATATAACCATACATTCATAATGATTGACTCCCCCCTGCCACCGGTTCCATTTATTTCTCCATTTCAACTGCATATTCTGTTTACTCCATATGTTTTATTTTCTTCAGCACTTGAAACTGCTAGATTTACTCCAACTCTGCTAACGTTTTAACTTGTTTAACATAATTCTTCAGATATTCTGCAAACATTTTCCATTCTTCCTTGAAGTCTGGTCTCTTATTCTGTTATTTAGATTTGCTAATTCCATATATTCCATCAATTTCATCTGCTACTCCTCTTTTGTTGGTGTTATTTTCTCCCACCATTTCTGAGCATAAACCACTCAGGCTGCCGTGGTTGCGTAGGGAAATAGATTTTTTTGATCTGTGGGGACATCCATACCTAATATTCCTAATAAGAAGGGTTCTGGTCTTTTTATAAAAGTTTTTTTAAACATTTTCTTCATTTCATTATATATCATCTTCCAGAAATCCTTCACTAATTTACACCACATATAATAAAACATACCCTCCATTTCTTGAGACTTCTAACACGTACCTGAATCTGATTTATACATTTTTGCTAATTTACTTGGCATTAGGTACTACCTATAAATCATCTTCATAAAATTCTCTTTCAAGCTGTAACAACACAGGTTACATACTTTCTGTCAACCTCTAGATACAGAAAATTGATCAGGACCACAAAAGCATTCTCCAACCCAAAACCCTGTCTGAAACATGAGAGGGATGACTCTGGTAAATCTTTCTTATTAAAGGCTAAGTTAGAATATCTGTGTCCACTTGATTGCTATTCCTCAACATGGAACATTCAAACCTGGTCTGTGCTTATTCAGCCCAGGCCAATTATATGGTTGCTTTTGTTTGATTTTGGTATTGGAATTAAGGTCAAAGACATCTATAAAAGAAGAGTTAATCATTACTCTAAGCAATAAACAAAACCTCTCTAATATTTGGCAAGGGTCAAATGGATTTGAGTTTCCAGTCCATTTGGCTGCCTCCCTGGGAGGTACTAATGGGAAGAATCCAAACTAACCAGATGAGCAGAAGATTCAGAGGCATCTGCAGCAGGTGTGGGGAACCTTTTGCCCTCCAAAAATTGCTGAACTACAACTCCCATCATCCCTGGTCATTGGGCATGGTGTCTAAGGTTGGTTGGAATTTTAGTTCATCAACCTCTGGAGGCCAAAGATTCCCCACTCCTGCTCTTCAGGAACTGCTACAACAGCCATGTGCAAGTTGGATCGGAAGCGACTGATTTTATCTTCAAAATGCTTTGCAAACTGGTCACAGCAGGCTGGTGAAGGGCAGGTCACCTCCACAGGTGTACTAGGGATGTAACAATCCCAAAACTCAGAAAATATAAATATGAAATCTCTCATTGCAAACATGCCTGCAGCCTAGAGACAATTGCACAATTTGCTCTCTCACAATATGACTTCGGTTTTTCAAAATTTCTGTGCTTTTGCAGTACTGTGAGTTGATTCAGAGTTCAGCTTCCACTTCCTTGCGGCTTTTAAATATTTTGAAATGTTGTCTTGGGCATGGACCCATTACTATAAACATGACTTGGCTTCTGTTATGATCCAGTGGTGCTCAGCTCTACCAAGTGAAATGGCCTGCATTTTTAAAAAAATAAGTACCCTGCAAAATCTCAAAGCCACATTTTTTTTCTATTCTCACACATCCTTCCATCACCCATTTTGATGTAGAGAGCGTTCTGGATACTTTCCTGTCAATCTTCCATTCTCTGGCCAATCAGTTCTCTGCACCACTCAGCCAATCTCAATCCAAAGTATATCTATGGCCAGGAGGTCCCACCCATCTATCTCCAAGCAGAAAAAAGCCAATTTTCATTTTACCTTGATGTGCAGCTTCCCTCTCATTTTTATTATCTCAACCCAGCTAACATGTCTAACATTAACTGGCTTTTGGGTTTGTCCAGGGGCTGTTTGGCGCATGCTCAGAGCTGTTCTCTTCACATCTTTCACAAGGAGGCAGGAGAAAGGAGTGGTTCTTAGTATGAGCAGATTGTATTCGCCACATGAGAGAGAGCGTGGAACAGGGGATAGTGTGAATTTCTTTCTATAATAAACATGTATCTATTTTACAACTCTTAAGCTGTTTGTGTTTATTTTTGCACACCATAGGAGGAGAAAAAGCAAACTATGGACAGCTTGTGTGTGTTGCAGCAGAAGAAAGGCTGCTATCTGCTCTTGGTGGAGGCAAAGGATCTTCTTCTTGTCTTCCCTGAGCAACTCCTCTGCCTTACTTCCATGCCACTTAGTGATCAGGAAATGCAGAAATGCTTTCCTCCCCCAGATTCATTTCTCATCTTCCAGCCCAGAGCTTCTACACCCCATAGATGTGTCTGAAAGAGGTGTGGGTGTGATGGCCTGGGACTCGGGCTTGGACTCGAGGAGACTCAGTCTGCCTCAGGCATCATCTGAACCCAGTCTGGGGCCTGATCCTGAAGAGTCCCAGTCTGCACAGGTTTCCCTGCAGCAAACACCAGCTGGGCCGAGTCAGGGGCCTGAGCCTGCTCTGGCTCCAGATGCAGGGATTACCTCGTTGCCTTCAGCTGGGCCATCACTTACAGCTGCTCCACTACTGGTTTGGTTAAGGGAGGCTGAGGCAGCCCCTGGGTCTAGTAACCCACCAACGTCTCCCGAGCTGCAGAAACTCAGGTCTGAGAGAAGGAGAGACCTGAGTACTCGCAGGAGGAGTGCTCGCCTTTGGGTGAAACAGGGAGGTGAGACCGGCCGCTACCCTGACAAAGATAAAAGGCTGTCGGACCCCGCCCCAGGTTGCGGGAGCAACATTGCTGTATGCTAGATCCTGTACCTGTTCTTGCCTGGTTTCCTGCCTTGTGTCCTGCCTTGGCCCTGTTGGACTGACTCCCAGTGGAACCTTCGGATTCTGGACCAGTCCTGGACTGCATTTTACGGGTTACCCCTGGGCCCAGCACAGGGTGGACCAGACATGCCTTTGTGGGCCCTTGCCTACCTCAGCCTCCTAGAGTGTACCTCCTGCTGTTCCTTACCCCTCAGAGCCCATCGTGTTCAGGGAGACAGCGGCCCTTCTGGCGATGGGTCCTGCTGCTCTGGTTCCTGGGCATTGACCTCCATTTTCTCACCATCCTCCGTCATCCTGTGAAGACTTTCTGCCCCAACCTCTCCTTCTTCACCCACAGTCTGCCCCGGTGTGCCCCAGTCATGGCTACACCTTGCTGGGATCTTCTTCCTCCTCCCTGCATGTCAGCCTCATCCCAGTATACCTAAAGGAGTGTCTCCACCCCCATCATTCAACCCGGACACTGAGGTCCAGCTTTGAGGGCATTCTGGCAGTTCCCTCCCTGCGAGAAGTGAGGTTACAGGGAACCAGGCAGAGGGCCTTTTCGGTAGTGGCACCCGCCCTGTGGGATGCCCTCCCATCAAATGTAAAGGAAATAAACAACTACCTGACTTTTGGAAGACATCTGAAGGCAGCCCTGTTTAGGGAAGTTTTTAATGTCTAATGTTTTATCATTTTTTTATTATTATTATCATTAATTCTGTTAGGAGCCACCCAGAGTGGCTGGGGAAACCCAACCAGATGGGCGGGGTATAAATAAATAAATTATTATTAATAATATTATTTCCTTGTCTTATCCGTTCCTGGCAACCTACCCTGAGGGTTGGATCCTCTGATGCCTGACGCTGCAGTTCATGACACTTTGCAGTTTTGGCTTATACTCTTCCTCCACCATCTCTCAATAGCTCTGACTTGGATAAGCAATGGTGGGAAGAGGAAGAATGGTTGCCTACACAGTTAGAAGAAGGTACAGTGGTACCTCAGGTTACATACGCTTCAGGTTACAGACTCCGCTAACCCAGAAATAGTGCTTCAGGTTAAGAACTTTGCTTCAGGAGGAGAACAGAAATCGTGCTCTGGTGGCGCGGTGGCAGCAGGAGGCCCCATTAGCTAAAGTGGTGCTTCAGGTTAAGAACAGACCGCCGGAACGAATTAAGTACTTAAACCGAGGTACCACTGTATTGCCAAAAAGGAGGAGGAGGTGGTGGTATTGACAGCTTTACTTTTGGAACAAGTGTATTACCCTGCATTTTGGCTTCCGAAACATTCAACAACAGGCGCCACTTCCGACTGGTAGCAGGAGCTTCCTGCGCTCAAGCGGAAGCTGCGTTGGACGTTTGGCTTCCGAAAAACATTTGAAAAACAGAGCATTTCCTCCTCGGTTTTCAACATTCAGGAGCTGAAACATTCCAAAACAGAGGCGTTCAGGAGCCGAGGTTTGACTGTACTTACTTCTGTGGGCAGAAAGAAAAATCTTATTTTTTGTGGTCCAAGAATAAATTTATCACAGGATCTTCATGCTCTCTAATTCTATGTAGCAAATGCTTGACAAGGGCAAACCATTATGCATCCCTGGAAATGATTACATGCTAAGCTGCCCTAATGAATCTGCTGAGAACACTTAACTCTGTCTCAAGTAAGTAGGCAAGCAACTGCTGACATTTCAGAGAAGAATGAACAAGGCAATAGGTGTCTTTGCATTCAGTAGCCTGCAGAGCAAGTTTGAAGGGCACAAGCAGCAGTATGACGTGCAGGTATATATTGTTTTGAAATTCAAGAATTACCCAGTTCCCAGACACACCTTTTGTGGAATGTGCAATTTAGAGTATCAACCTAGCAACATAATCAGTGCAAAAATATATTAGAATAAAAGTTGTTGTTTGTAACCCACAACTATGAGTTTCCTTGCAGATAAAAAAGTCATTCCACATGATATTTGTCCATTGTCTTAATCTGCAAATCTGGTCTGAGTAAAAACTGCAGTTTGTAAGACAATAGCCCATAACTGCAGGTCTCTTTACAATAACAGAAGCTACAAAATTACCTTTCAGGATGCAAAATCTGCAGATGATAATCATAAAGCTGCCTTTGAAAAGTGTTCAGAAACTTCAACTGGCCCAAAAAGCTACAGGCAGATTGTTGACCAGGGCTAGTTATAGAGTGCACATGACTCCCTTGTTACAAGAACTCCACCGGCTACCAGTCTGTTTCTAGGCACAATTGGGGCTGCCATATTTCAAAAAGTAGAAACCAGGAAAGACCCCCTGAAAGTGAGCTTTTAAGGAAGCCACACACAAAAATTGAGCTTTTTTTTTTTTTTTTACAGAAACTCCAACAAACACTATTTTTCAATTGACTTGCTTAAGATCCAGGACAAGGCACCGCCTTTTGGAAATTCCCTGGACATCTGGGAAAATCCCTGTTTTTTAGGCTACAGTGTCTCCCTCCTTGTTGTCCTACCAGCAGATGAAGGCTTCCTTGTTTCCAACAGGCTTTTTGGAACTGGCTGGTTTTTGTTTTACTCCTTGACTGTTATATTTTATGTGTTTTTAGCTTTTACTATTTTATCTGTGTTATTTTAATTTGTGATAAAAACAACAACAAC
Source organism: Podarcis filfolensis (assembly GCF_964270895.1). Lineage (NCBI taxonomy): Eukaryota > Metazoa > Chordata > Lepidosauria > Squamata > Lacertidae > Podarcis > Podarcis filfolensis. Next base: position 11,563,357 of record NC_139621.1, on the reverse strand, counting down.
ACTGGTGATAAATTAGCAAATATTTGGGCATGAGACAAAGAGTGTTCAATGTGCTTAATTTTAATTCTGCAATACATAGTGTGCAATAGCTATTTCCCTCTTCCAGTCCAGGCTCAAAGGGCAACTTAAATACTGAGTGATCTATACAGACGATCGACTCACATGCAGCCACATATATGTGTGGTACCGGGAAATCCATCCATCCATCCATCCCCAGAAATGGCAGGAGGGAGCTGGAGAGTCATTGTGGCTGATGAGAGGACCCTCCCTGGAGCCTGCAGAGAACTTCAGTGAGGGTGAAGGAAGCCCCGAAGAGATGGGAGATGCAGCAGAGCTTTGTAAGATGCTGCTCAGCCTCCCCACCTAACAGCTGAGGTGTGAGGTAGCACAGCAGCAGCAGCCACTTTCCTGCATGTCCTCCAGTCTCCAGCTGGCCCCAGTGCTTCAATTCTAGTTGTGGATACTTTTGGATACTATATTTTTGGTCTGGATTGGAGAGAAAGCAGCAAGGGGGGTGTTTAAAGGTGTTTAGAGGGTGCCCCCCTCCCCAGTTTACGCAATTTCACTTATGTACGCCGGGGCCCAGAACATAACCCTCACATAAGTGGGGAGAGGCCTGTATCCGATCACATGCTGAATCCAATCACGTGCTGATTCAGGTTTGGTCAGATTCCCTTTGACTTCAGTGGAGAGTTCTGCCTTCTTGTCTGTTCTTTGACGATTTCGCTGGATGTTAACTCAGAAGTAATTTCAGTATTTATAGGAAGACTTGCTTGGCGAGTCCTCTGAATGACCTTTCAAAACATTTATTAACTGCCTCTTGTATCTCATCAAAATAGATGTTAACAAATGCATGTAAATTACAGTGGTCAGGAATAATGTAACAGTCATCGTGACTGTTGTAATAATTGTTTCTGTGTGTGTGGTGTCCTTATGATGTCCTCTTCACCCAAGTGGCAGCTCTCTCACACACCCCAGCTAAATGTAGATTTTCTCAATCTGTGGCTAATTCATTACGGGGAGAAAATCCAACACACACACACACACACACACGTGGTATATACATTTTAATGAATACATAAATAAAAATTGTGTGCTTGTTGGGATTTTTTTTAAGTGCATGTCGCTACATTTTTCTTGGTGCTATCCTTCACCACAACCCTGCTTCCATTTTGTTTCCATCCATTGTGTCCAGATGAAAAGATGCAGCCTGCCCATTTCCACTAGTTGTTGCTGGATGCACAATCTAGGTATTTCTATTTTTAAAAACAGCTCATTTACATAGCAGCAGCAGCATGTATGCTGTAATCATTACTGATGTTGAAGGTTACTGTTAATATGTCAACTCCTGTAAGAACAAGTGGATTTATGGGTCGCTAGGGGAGGGGTAGTACCTCTAGTGGGGGGCATGTCATGCTCCTTCTGAAATTGTCTGTCCACCTTTGTCCCCATCCTGCACTCAGCTCTCACCTGTGCATCCTAGAAGCTGTCAGCATTCAACAGGGGCCACATCCCAGGAATGGATTTGACTGGCTGGCTAAACCAGGTGAGGGTAGTCAATGGGTCTCAAACTCTTGGTGAGTTAGAGACTTTCCCTACATGTGAAGACAGTTCTCACCTGTGCATCCTAGAAGCTGTCAGCATTCAACAGGGGCCACATCCTAGGAATGGATTGGACTGGCTGGCTAAACCAGGTGAGGGTAGTCAATGGGTCTCAAACTCTTGGTGAGTTAGAGACTTTCCCTACATGTGAAGACAGGATTCTCTGGGTTGAGCAGATGAGACCACTAGTGATTCCAGCCATCAAAAAAGCAGATGGGGCTTGTCAGCCTGGGAAGGTAGCCCATCTTGGAGAAGGAAAGCTCTGATAATAATAATAATAATAATAATAATAATAATAATAATAATAATAATAATTTATTATTTATACCCCACCCATCTGGCTGGTTTTCCCCAGCCACTCTGGGCGGCTTCCAACTGAATATTAAAAACAGTACAGCATCAGATATTAAAAACTTCCCTAAAGAGGGCTGACTTCAGTTGTCTTTTAAAAGTAAAATAGTTGTTTATTGCTTTGACATCTGCTGGGAGGGCGTTCCACAGAGCAGGCGCCACTACCGAGAAGGCCCTCTGCCTGGTTCCCTGTAACCTTACTTCTCGCAATGAGGGAACCGCCAGAAGGCCCTCGGCGCTGGATCTCGGTGTCCGGGCTGAACGATGGGGGTGGAGACGCTCCTTCAGGTATACAGGACTGAGGCCGTTTAGGGCTTTAAAGGTCAGCACCAACACTTTGAATTGTGCTCAGAAACGTACTGGAAGCCAATGCAGATCTCTCAGAACCGGTGTTATGTGGTCCCGGCGGCCACTCCCAGTCACCAGTCTAGCTGCCGCATTCTGGATTAATTGCAGTTTCCAGGTCACCTTCAAAGGTAGCCCCACGTAGAGCGCGTTGCAGTAGTCCAAGCGGGAGATAACTAGAGCATGCACCACTCTGGCAAGACAGTCCGCGGGCAGGTAGGGTCTTAGCCTGCATACCAGATGGAGCTGGTAGACAGCTGCCCTGGACACAGAATTAACCTGTGCCTCCATGGACAGCTGTGAGTCCAAAATGACTCCCAGGCTGCACACCTGGTCCTTCAGGGGGCACAGTTACCCCATTCAGGACCAGGGAATCCCCCACACCCGCCCGCCCCCGTCCCCCAAAAACAGTACTTCTGTCTTGTCAGGATTCAATCTCAATCTGTTAGCTGCCATCCATCCTCCAACAGCCTCCAGGCACTCACACAGGACCTTCATCGCCTTCACTGGTTCTGATTTAAAGGAGAGGTAGAGCTGGGTGTCATCTGCATACTGATGAACACCCAGCCCAAACCCCCTGATGATCTCTCCCAGTGGCTTCATATAGATATTAAAAAGCATGGGGGAGAGGACGGAACCCTGAGGCACCCCACAAGTGAGAGCCCAGGGGTCTGAACACTCATCCCCCACCACCACTTTCTGGACACAGCCCAGGAGAAAGGAGCGGAACCACCGTATAACAGTGCCCCCAGCTCCCAGCCCCTCTAGATGGTCCTAAACCTCCACTACCTTGCAGGATATTTGGGGAAAGACTAAAGACTGAACTCTACACAAATAAAAATTTGGGGTGCCAACTTGAATGAAATATGGGGGGCGCAGGTAAGCCGTCTCCCACAGAATCGATCACAAGGTGTGGTGCGCACACACCATTTGAATGGCAATGGCTTTGGGGGCACCTGGGCCCATCAAATATTTTATTGGGTCCCTGGGCCCCTAGGAGTTGAGTCCTATGTCAAGAGTGGAGTCCCTAAGACGATTGGAAGGCGCCTTGTATGCCTCCTTCTGGCAACTCCTGCCTCCAAGCTTGTGCCAAATGTATTGCTCTGCTTTCCTTTGGACCACATCAGCGAGGCTGAGAGAGGGGTCTTGTCATCTGGGCATCCCAGCACCTCCATATACACTGCCCAGAAGGTCACTTTTGGTGCTATTAATGCAGCAGTTTGACTTCCTCCCCAGGGGCACAGTCAACTGACTCTTGAGACAAACAGATAGCAAGAACAATAGGAACAGAACATATTTTGCCAGGAGTGAAATGGTTGCAACAAAAGTGTTTGCATGGTCAATAAGAAAAGGCACCTCCAACTGTTCATTTATCTCTGGTCGCATCTAGATGTCAATAAGCCGTTACTGGAAGGCTATTAAAGTCTGTCTGTGACTCACTCACAGGTCAGTTCTGATGCAACACTGGGCAAGAATCCATCTGTTCTTGTTAAAGGCAGATTTCTGCAGAGGTTCTTCACATGCCTGTTCTTGCTTTATTCATGTACAACTGATTTAAGCAATCATCTATAGTTCACTCCATGACACTTGTAGGAGGATATAGACTCAATGATGATGCATTTGCTCTCTGAACTCTCCACACCATATCTGTAGCGCAGGCTGCCTCTAGAATATTTAGAACTAAAGCTTTTGGATCAAGTAAAGTAATCTAGGTTCTAGGCCCAGTTTGGTCCATGACAGCCCCCTGTCAACAGTGTCAAAAGCAGGCTTAATATCTAGGAAGGTCACACAGAGACGTTCTTTGTGGAGCCGCATGTACTTAGCGGCTAAATGGGATAACACCATGCAATTGCGTAATGTGGATTTCCCTGGCCTAAACCCTGCCTCCTCTGGACCTATGATGTCCAGAGTTAAGCCAAGTAGTTAGTTTATTTAACAGATGTTTACAATTTCCCAATGTTTGATAAAGCCACTTCCGACCTCGGGAGGAGGTGGTGTTGCGGACTTCACGCCTCCAACACCCACGCGGAGGCTGGCTCCCAGCCCCGCGTGATCAGGGGAATCCTCTGCTGCGTCCTCCCCCTGGCCAGCCAATCGGCTGGCTCGGGGTGTGTGGCTTGCCACATTTAAGGCAGGCGCAGCTCTTTTGATGCCGCTCAGCTGGGTGAATTTCCCACCCACCCGCCTTTGACCTTGTTATGGACCTCAGTTGGTCGCCGTTAAGGAGCCTGGTAGGAATTTTTCCACTTGGCAAATTGGCACCAGCCACTTGGTTTTTTCCGCCTACCTCGTAGCAAATCGTCACAACTTGCTTGATTTGGCAGTTAGGCATTGGTAGGGGTATTGTTATGTAGATGAATGGGGGGGAGGAGCGCCATCACCTCCCCCAAATATTGAAGGGTAGTCTTGTAAGGGATTCCGGGGGGCGTGGCCCCGTCCGAAGCCTATGGAGGCCAGGACCCAAGGCACGCCCCCGAGCTGTGACCCCTGGGGGAGTGCCTAGTTGATGTGTATCGGCAGGGCTCCCCCTGCTGGTGTTAACCCTTCCCGGCCTTCAGGCAGACAGACTGAAGCCGGATAGCCGATTAGGACCAGTGCCTAAGCCAATACCGCTCATCACCTGTAACCAATAAAGTTGTGGACAATTTTAGCCCATTAACCTAAACATTGGTGTCCTGTGTCTTTATTTCTACTGGTGGGAGGCAGGAACTCGCCATGCAATAGACTTATTGGCCGATAGTTGGACGGCAGCTTTTTATCACCTTTTTTTAAAAATTGGGATAATTATAGGTTGCTGCCATGAGTTAGGCATAATACCAAATCTATCTATCATAGTGAACAATTCCGCTAGTATTGGAGTCCACCACTCTGACATTCAGATGGAATGGCATCAGGGCCGGCAGCGTTTCCTGGTTTCATTTGGTCGATTAAACTTATAACTTCGGTAATGGAGACAAGTTTGGAAAACTCAGTAGTGGCCAGAGGATTGGAGAAGATCAGTCTACATCCCAATCCCAAAGAAGGGCAGTGCCAAAGAATGCTCCAACTACTGCACAATTGCACTCATTTCACACGCTAGCAAGGTTATGCTTAAAATTCTACAAGGAAGACTCAAGCAGTATATGGACCGAGAACTCTCAGAAGTGCAAGCTGGATTTAGAAGAGGCAGAGGAACCAGAGACCAAATTGCAAACATGCACTTAATGGAAAGCTAGAGAGTTCCAGAAAGACATCTACTTTTGCTTCATTGACTATGCAAAAGCCTTTGACTGTGTCGACCACAGCAAACTATGGCAAGTTCTTAAAGAAATGGGAGTGCCTGATGACCTCATCTGTCTCCTGAGAAATCTCTATGTGGGACAAGAAGCTACAGTTAGAACTGGATATGGAACAACTGATTGGTTCAAAATTGGGAAAGGAGTACGGCAAGGCTGTATATTGTCTCCCTGCTTATTTAACTTATATGCAGAATTCATCATGCGAAAGGCTGGGCTGGATGAATCCCAAGCTGGAATTAAGATTGCCGGAAGAAATATCAACAACCTCAGATATGCAGATGACACAACCTTGATGGCAGAAAGTGAGGAGGAATTAAAGAACCTTTTAATGAGGGTGAAAGAGGAGAGCACAAAATATGGTCTGAAGCTCAACATCAAAAAAACGAAGATCATGGCCACTGAGCCCATCACCTCCTGGCAAATAGAAGGGGAAAAAATGGAGGCAGTGAGAGATTTTACTTTCTTGGGCTCCATGATCACTGCAGATGGTGACAGCAGTCACGAAATTAAAAGATGTCTGCTCCTTGGGAGAAAGGCGATGGCAAACCTAGACAGCATCTTAAAAAGCAGAGACATCACCTTGCCAAGAAAGGTCCGTATAGTTAAAGCCATGGTTTTCCCAGTAGTGATGTATGGAAGTAAGAGCTGGACCATAAAGAAGGCTGATCGCCGAAGAATTGATGCTTTTGAATTATGGTGCTGGAGGAGACTCTTGAGAGTCCCATGGACTGCAAGAGGATCAAACGCATCCATTCTTAAGGAAATTAGCCCTGAGTGCTCACTGGAAGGGCAGATCATGTAGCTGAGGCTCCAGTACTTTGGCCACCTGATGAGAAGAGAAGACTCCCTGGAAAAGACCCTGATGTTGGGAAAGATGGAGGGCACAAGGAGAAGGGGACGACAGAGGACGAGATGGTTGGACAGTGTTCTCGAAGCTACAAACATGAGTCTGACCAAATTGCGGGAGACAGTTGAAGACAGAAGTGCCTGGCGTGCTCTGGTCCATGGGGTCACGAAGAGTCGGACACGACTAAACGACTAAACAACAACAAATGGAGACAGGATGTTTGTATGTGATGCCAATAAAAGGTTTGATGATGGTGATATTTAGAACTGCTCTCTGTAGCAAATTACTTAGGCGATTCATAAACTCCACAGCGGTGGGAAGGAAACACTATGGATGCAGACTCAGAGGAGCCATTCTCCAGTGCAGAAAATAATCTTCTTAGAAAGGAGTCTGGTTGTAGAAATAATCCTTCCCATCAGTTTTAGCCTGCTTAATCTCTTCCAAGTCAAATCTTAGGAACAGAGATGCATTTATTACAGTCAAACCTTGGCTCCTGAATACCTCCGTTTTGGAATGTTTCAGCTCCCAAAAACCCAAAAGTAAATGCTCTGGGTTTTTTAGGTATTCTGGAAGCCAAATGTCTGACACAGCTTCCGCTTGAGTGCAAGAAGCTCCTGCAACGAATCGGAAGTCACGCCTCGGTTGTCGAACATTTTGGAAGCCGAACAGGCTTCCGTAATGGATAACGTTCGACCGCCGGGGTTTGACTATACAGTGGTACCTCGCAAGATGAATGCCTCGGAAGACGAAAAACTCGCAAGACGAAAGAGTTTTTCGTTTTTTGAGTTGCTTCGCAAGACGAATTTCCCTATGGGCTTGCTTCGCAAGACGAAAACGTCTGGCAAGTTTGTTTCCTTTTTCTTAAAACCGCTTGAAGAGGTGCAGTTGCGACTTGACCGTGCTTCGCAAGACGAAAAATTCGCAAGACGAAAAAACTCGCAGAACGAATTAATTTCGTTTTGCGAGGCACCACTGTATATTTGAGGCACCATAATGTGCTGTGGTCTAAACCACAGAGCCTAGGACTTGCCGATCAGAAGGTCGGTGGTTCGAATTCCTGTGACGGGGTGAGCTCCCGTTGCTTGGTCCCAGCTCCTGCCCTCTAGCAGTTCGAAAGCATGTCAAAGTGCAAGTAGATTAATAGGTACCGCTCCAGCGGGAAGGTAAACGGTGTTTCCATGCGCTGCTCTGGTTCGCCAGAAGTGGCTTAGTCATGCTGGCCACATGACCCGGAAGCTGTACGCCGGCTCCCTCGACCAATAAAGCGAGATGAGCGCCGCAACCCCAGAGTCGGCCACGACTGGACCTAATAGTCAGGGGTCCCTTTACCTTTAATTACCCTTTGCAAAATGCAGTTTCTGTTTAAATAATTTAAAACCCTATCCATTTCATTTCTAGCAATTTGAAATCCACAAACTTTTCTATTTCAGGATTTCCTAAGCTTTCGTTGGTTATGCCTCAAGGTGCCATCTGTAAGTATTCCTAAATGTAAACCGGCCGCAGTTAACATTTCTAAAGATGCACTTTATTGCTTTAAACCCAAATGAGATTTTTTTTAAGGGTGTGCATATTTTTTATCAAGGAACTTCTCATGTTTTCTCCTACATCCAGGGGTAAGCCACATATATTTCAACACCAGAGGCAGAAAATTCCAAATAACATTCACAACTTAATGTGGGCAACAATTCAGAGAACCAAAAACATCTGCCTGAGGGAGCAGCCTCATTGTACTTAATGGAGTAGGTCTGGCCCAGAGGAAAATTGAGTTTATTGGCCTCTTTACAACTCTCGTGATATTCCGTTGTAGTCCAGAATATCTAGAAAAGCTGGTTGATGGAGTTCACTGTCACCCCAAGATACAGTAACACGTTCCATTTTTGACATTTGGGAACAGTGTCAAGTACTGTATTTTTCACTCTATAGGATGCACTTTTTCCCCTCCAAAAATTAAGGGGAAATGTGTGTGCGTCCTATGGAGCGAATGCAGGCTCCTTGGCTTCAGCGATAGCAACGCGAACCCTCCGAAGCGCAGAGGGAGCGCTCCCTCCGCGCTCCTTGGCTTCGCGTTGCTTTTGCTGAAGCCTGGAGAGTGAGAGGGGTCGGTGCTCTCCAGGCTTCAGGGATAGCCGCCTGAAGACTTTGGAGTGCAGCGCAAGTTCCCGCTGCGTTCCGGAGGCTTGAGGTTCCTTTCACTGAAGCCAGGAGAGCAAGACTCTCCTGGCTTCAGCAGAGAGGGAGAGCTGCGCAGCGACCCTTCAGCCAAGCGGGAGGAGAAATGGAAGAGGCTCCGTTTCTCCTGCCGCTTCGTTGAAGGGGCACTGAGCAGAGAGGGGAAGAATTTTTTTTCTTGTTCTCCCCCTCTAAAACAAGGTGCGTCCTATGGTCCAGTGCGTCCTATAGAGCAAAAAATACAGTGCCTACATTTCTCAATAGTGTGTATGGAAGTCATTTTAAGACAATGATCACCATAGTTCATCTGAATATAAACAATGCAGAACAAGACAGCTCCCTGGATACTGTACCACTCTTTGAGTTCCAGGGCAGAGCAGGAGTTGTACTCAGAAACTTGGAGCAGTTTTGGACACAATCCAACAATCCACACCCACCCACAGAAATAATCATATTGAGAGAGGCTAGGGTTGTCTGACACACAGAAATATTCAGTGGAGAGAGGATAAAAGTTAAAACAGAGTCATACTAGAATACACAACACAGAAAGGACTTGGATGTACACAACACACACACACAAGGAAGTTTAACATGGCTTCTCTTTACAGCACCCCCGGATTAAGACACTGTTTGTCAGAGTGTACTTCACATTTGACATTTGGAACAGTTTGTGGTACATTTGCCAAGGATGCTATAAAAAAAGAAAGTCAGAGTTTCCAGTGTGGTAAGATATTTTAGTAGCAGTTTTTCCGGTGATACAAAAATGCTGAGTAGCAACCTGTTATTCCTATGGCAGCATCCTAGATACCAAAGTCTTTGGGTTCTGGAGGAAATACTCTGACATTTGAAGCAGTTTTCAGTTCAGTCATTTACAGTGTGCCCAGCTTGGTAAGGTAGAGCAGTTGTAGACTTTGTATGGATAAGCCTAATGATATTTGGAACACATTTATAAAAAATATAGTCGGTTATAAATAACCATATATGTATTTGGACGTGGGTGGTGCTGTGGTCTAAACCACTGAGCCTAGGGCTTGCCAATCAGAAGGTCGGTGGTTTGAATCCCCACGACAGGGTGAGCTCCCATTGCTCGGTCCCTGCTCCTGCCAACCTAGCAGTTCAAAAGCATGTCAAAGTGCAAGTAGATAAATAGGTACCGCTCTGGCGGGAAGGTAAACGGCGTTTCCGTGCGCTGCTCTGGTTCGCCAGAAGCGGCTTAGTCATGCTGGCCACATGACCCGGAAGCTGTACACCGGCTCCCTCGGCCAGTAAAGCGAGATGAGTGCCGCAACCCCAGAGTCGTCCGCAACTGGATCTAACTGTCAGGGGTCCCATTACCTTTACTTTTAACACTTATATACCTATATACTAGACAAGCATATAGGAAATTGTAGTTGTTTGCATATATAGTGGTATAATGTATCTTTTTTCTTTTCTTTTTATTCTTTTACAGTGGTGCCTCAGGTTAAGTACTTAATTCATTCCGGAGGTCCATACTTAATGTGAAACTGTTCTTAACCTGAAGCACCACTTTAGCTAATGGGGCCTCCTGCTGCCGCTGTGCTGCAGCAGCACGATTTCTGTTCTCATCCTGAAGCAAAGTTCTTAACCTGAAGCACTATTTCTGGGTTAGCGGAGTCTGTAACCTGAAGCGTATGTAACCTGAAGCGTATGTAACCCGAGGTACCACTGTATTTTGTTCAATTGAAATACTCTCCCAAAAAAAATAAAAATGGAAAACAAAACATCATGACTCTCAGCCCTGCAGTGGGATCCTGGGAAATAGGATCCTGGCCTGAGGCGTGAAACTCTGCTGACATTTTGGGCATCAATTAAAATCAGTTGTTTCCTGTCATGGAAATATGAACCTCAGAGGCACATGCTGCTCATTTCAGATGTGAGGCGAACGTTTCAACCCCATAATTTTTCAGTAACTCAGAATAAAGGCAGAAGAATTATACAGAAACTCCTATAAAAAGATATCACCTTCTGGATGTGTGTATTTTTGTTTTTATATTGTACATTTGCAAGCTGGGCCTTTGTTATTTTTAACAAGGCCCAGAAATTTTAAGTGTGTCATAAATAAAAAATCACCACAACTGTGCACCTAACCAGGACAAAGGGCTTATCCTCTCAACCAAAGTCTGACTCAGATGAGTCTTGGGGACATGTTGATGAAGATTTTGTGTCTTTGAGGTCATCATCACACAGTAACATCAGCTGCCCAGACTGCAATAGGCAATGCTGTCTGGGGGAAGAAAGTTGGTTAAAACGTAACAGAGCCTTTGGAATTCCTTTCTTTAGATCCCTGGAGGAATTATCTTCTACTTTGTGGAATTTGGCCAGGACCTATTTTTTCCCTGCTTTAATTGCCCTCCAGCAAAATAAGCACACTGTGCTTTGAACAATTTGGCTCTTCTGCAATAACAGCCCTAGAACAAATGCTGGGTTTAAGTGAGTGACGTACTGGGCTGCTGTTGACAAACCTTTTGGCAACGTGTGCAGACTGGATGTGACCTACCTGAGAGAGAAGTCAAGTATTTCAGCAATACAGGAATCTCCTGAAACCAATGCAAAGGGCAGCAGCAACAGAAGAACTGAGAGAGGAAGGAAATGTGTGGCAGTATGCAAATCTTGCTCCTCACATTTGACACGGGACTTTAGAGGAAGAGGTGGAGCAAGTTCACCAAAGCAGTTTAAAAGGCACAGGACCTGGTCCTCATTTTCATCTTTCCCACACCAGAGCAGAGATGGGCTCCTGGATTTTTCTGGTGGCCCTCCTTGCTCCTTTAAGTATCGCAGCTCCTCCAGACCCGTAAGTAATCACGTCTGTGTATAGCATTTTCCTGCTTGGGAGTCAAAAGCCTGGTGGTGGCAATTGCAAAAAACTAACTCAGGTGGTGGTCTATTAGGCGCAGCCGTTTGTTGGTGGTTTGTTCCTTAAAGATGCATGTTGAATGCAGCAGTGGCAGATGTAATGTGGCAGCCCAGGAGGATACAGCCTCCTGACACCAGCTTCTCTGCAGAATACCTGGGGAAGCATCAGTGGTGAGGTTGGGCTTGCACAGGTGCACAACCATAATTATTCTAGTGCTTCTGATGCTGTGTCAGCACCTTGCCAGCCCAATACCAACCAGGCAAGCTACAGAGATGGTGGCTTTGTTGTGCTCCTGAACCACACTGGCTCCTACTACAGTGGTACTTCAGGTTAAGTACTTAATTTGTTCCGGAGGTCCGTACTTAACCTGAAACTGTTCTTAACCTGAAGCATCACTTTAGCTAATGGGGCCTCCTGCTGCTGTCGTGCCGCCGGAGGCCGATTTCTGCTCTCATCCTGAAGCAAAGTTCTTAACCTGAAGCACTATTTCTGGGTTAGCGGAGTCTGTAACCTGAAGCGTATGTAACCTGAAGCGTATGTAACCCGAGGTACCACTGTATACTGTAGTGCCTCAGAATAGCACCCATGAATCTGTCTTTCTGCCTTAATATATTATTATTATTATTATTATTATTATTATTATTATTAGAGTGTCTAAGGCATGTAAGTTGTAAAGTAATCCTATTTTTAAAAAAGTCAACTACAGAGCTTGGTTTGAAGGAGTTGCTTTCATTGCTGCAAAGTGAATACTTCAGTCTCCACCCTGATTAACTAGGGCAGGAAGAGATTGGCAGCAAGAGACACAAAAGAGACAGCAGGGTGGCAATGAAACACTGGTGTTACCGGTTCATAACCCAACCCAATTTCTAGGGAATGAAGAGGGTGAGCAGCCACACAAAAAGACAATTGAAAGCAGGATAGAGAAAAGAATCATAGGACTGTAGAGTCAGAAGGTGCCTTGAGGGTCATCTAGTCCAACCCCTTGCAATGCAGAAATCTCAACTAAATCCATACATGACAAATGACCATCCAACCTCTGCTTGAAAACCTCCATAGAAGAGCAAAGGATCCTGTTTCTTTAGCAAACAAATCCAAAACGGGGCTATACTAATTCTAAAGTCTATTGCTGCCACAGACGCATGGCGTTCCCAGCCAGTGTGGGGAGGGTCAAGAGAATGGACACAGGAGACTGGTATTGGGTTGAATTAGGCCACAACTGGACACGGGTGGAGCTGTGGGTTAAACCACAGAGCCTAGGACTTGCCGATCAGAAGGTCGGTGGTTCGAATCCCCGCAACGGGGTGACCTCCCGTTGCTCGGTCCCAGCTCCTGCCAACCTAACAGTTCAAAAGCATGTCAAAGTGCAAGTAGATAAATAGGTACCGCTCCGGCGGGAAGGTAAACGGCGCTTCTGTGCGCTGCTCTGGTTCGTCAGAAGCAGCTTAGTCATGCTGGCCACATGACCCGGAAGCTGTACGCCGGCTCCCTCGGCCAATAAAGCGAGATGAGCGCCGCAACCCCAGAGTCGGCCACAACTGGACCTAATGGTCAGGGGCCCCTTTACCTTTACCTAGGCCATAACTTTATTGATGACAGGACAGAGCAGGTTTGGCTAAGGCACTAGGCATGCAGCCGGCATCCGGCAGTCGGCACACTGCCCGATAGGAACTCATTGGGGTCGACCCTCTGATTGGATGAGGTACATTGGCCAATTGGTCTCTGTGTGGACTCCCAGACAGAGTCACCCCTCCTGGACCCCTTTTATTCGATACCCCCGCAACGAAGGATCCAGCCCAATGCCTTATCCGCCCAAGTTATGACAGTTGCTATGAGGTAGGTGAAAATCTGCAAGCCGGCCAGTTTGCTTGCAGGAGAAAATTCCTCCTTGGCCCTGTATATGGTGGCCGAGTAAACCACAGCAAGGTCCATATGCCAACTTGCCAGTTCCCCCACATGGCCCTAACAGGCTGGCTGGGTGGGTGGAACGTCTTGTGGCACACAGCAAAGAGGTCGTCCTGCACCTGGGCACCATTTTAAATACAAGAGGGGCAGGTAGGACCCAGGAACCTGCCCCAATTGGCCTTGAGGGTCAGGCCTGCCCAGAATGGAGGGCCCAGTGTGGTTGGAGGTGGCTGGCACCAGGTGACCACCCCATCCCCCAGATGCGTCAGAAGATGGAGCACACACATCCCCGGACCACCCACAGCTGTGCTGTGCAGCAAACGCCACTCACCCAGAGCCCTAGGTGAACAAATACAGTGGTACCTTGGGTTAAGAACTTAATTCATTCCAGAGGTAGAGGTCCATTCTTAACCTGAAACTGTTCTTAACCTGAAGCACCACTTTAGCTAATGGGGCCTCCTGCTCCTGCCACGCTGCTGTAGCACAATTTCTGTTCTCATCCCGAAGCAAAGTTCTTAACCCGAGGTACTATTTCTGGGTTAGTGGAGTCTGTAACCTGAAGCATCTGTAACTTGAAGCGTCTGTAACCCGAGGTACCACTGTACTCTTAAGCAGGCTTACTCATAACCAGGTTTGCTCATGAGGGTCTCGTGGTGCTGGTAGAGCATCATTGTCTTGTGCGTGGGATTCAGTCAAATGCCAGTACATTCGAGTTACGCAACTGAAGTTGGTTTGGCACTCTTGTGCAACAAACTCAAGAAAGCAAACATTGTGCAAAGAAGGAAGATGCACTGGAAAGTGGGGTGAGGTTAACAATTGCTTGATGCATACAGTTCTCCGATCTGAAAACCTACTCCACAAAGGGTTATGGCGAGTCATTCAGGGGGGAATTCCACTTGGCACATGTTCCACGGTAACTTTGGTTAATAGTTTGCACAGAAAATGACTCTTCACTTATTGTCCTATCTCCCAAGTTCCACCTGGGGTGGGGTAAGGAATGGGTGTCATGCTGCCATGCTGCTGCGCCCCTTTCCCACACAAATGCTTCCCCATATGTCCTCCCTCCCCTGTTCCATTTAGGTCAAATAAATGTGTGTTCTCCCCCTTTCAGTCAATAACTTCTGTCCACAGTGAGAGTGATGGAAGCGGATACCAATTAAATACTCTGCCTTTCCGTCATGATTGCATAAAAGCTTGGGGGTGGGTGAACAATGTGGATAAATGGCGTGGATATTATTTTTTCCATTTCAAATTTACCAATAAGATCATATGCATACACACACAATAAAACAACGAGGAGACAATACTAAATAAGGAAAAACAGAACACACTGTCCTGTTCGTTTAGTCGTGTCCGGCTCTTCGTGACCCCATGGACCAGAGCACGCCAGGCACTCCTGTCTTCCACTGCCTCCTGCAGTTTGGTCAAACTCATGCTGGTAGCTTCAAGAACACTGTCCAACCATCTCATCCTCTGTCGTCCCCTTCTCCTTGCGCCCTCAATCTTTCCCAACATCAGGGTCTTTTCCAGGGAGTCTTCTCTTTTCATGAGGTGGCCAAAGTATTGGAGCCTCAGCTTCAGGATCTGTCCTTCCAGTGAGCACTCAGGGCTAATTTCCTTCAGAATGGAGAGGTTTGATCTTCTTGCAGTCCATGGGACTCTCAAGAGTCTCCAAATATTCCATTGCAAGGTATATTGTGATGTAAAACAACGAGCTGTTTCCCTTGAGCCAATTTGACAGAGTTGGCTCTCCTTAAAGATTTCTTTTTTTGCTTAGAATTTAGTCCCAATTCTCCGCATTGCTGGTTGCTTTCAAACTATGTCCCTTGATAGTGACTTGTTGCTGACAAGCTGTACCCTTCTCTTTATTGCAGGCAGTACATCCTGATCGTGCCTGCAGTAGTTCAGAGCAACACTACAAATGAAGCTTGCGTGCAACTCCTCAACCTCAATGAGACGGTCTCTGTGGATGTTGTGATGGAGTACAACGTGGACCGCTTTCCCCTTTGGGAAGGGACTGTGGACGAAAAACACTTTTCCCAATGCATCAATTTTACGGTAAAGAACTCTTCGTTCTTTCTGGCATCATCCTGCATTGCAAAACACGAAGGGAAAGGCAGGGGGAGGGAGTAGCATGTAAAAATGAAATAATAATCATATCTTATAACTGTTTTTCACCCCATTTGGGATGCAAGTTGCTGCATATGAAGGTCATTGTTAAGGGTGGGTGGTGCTATCTCTTCTGCTGCTTAGTGCCCCCATATGTACATTTGTCCTAGTGGCAGAGACTAAGACACGGGAATGGGCATAGCCAGAGGGGCAGCTGCCCCCAATCAATAAAAAGCAAAACAAATCTGAGGTTCAGCCATCCCTAACAAAAGCCTGCCCCCCCCCCTTAACAAAAATCCCATGGCTACGCCCATGGGTAGGGCAAGACGTTTTGCAGGAAGTGAGTATGAGGAACTGAGGCAGGCAGAGGAATGAGAGATGACGTTCTAGGCAGTGCCAGATTTATGTATAAGGTAAACAAGCTATAGCTTAGGGCCCCACTCTCTTGGCCCCCCCCAAAAAAAAATTAAAGGAAGAAAACCTGAATGTACTTTGATAAAATACATATTTTGTTATGTGCAAATGACTTTAGATACCTATGAGGTCCATAAATTACCATATAGCATATATTCAACACAAAAAAAAAACAGTGGCAATTTGTTGTTCACAGAGGACAGCTAGACATATAAAGGGCCCCATTACCTTCAGGAGCTGAGGGCCTTATCAAACCTAAATCCGGCCCTGGTTCTAGGCCTAATAGAAGAAATAAAAACTGACAAATCGTTGGGTCAGGATGGCATTCACTGGCGAGTACTC